>NC_133617.1:522163034-522523034 GCF_048593235.1 Sminthopsis crassicaudata
AATTTTTCCCCTCCCCCCCCACAGATGGCAGGTTAACCAATACATGTTAAATATGTTAAAGTATAAATTAAATACAATATATGTATACATGTCCAAACAGTTGTTTTGCTGTACAAAAAGAATTGGACTTTGAAATACTGTACAATTAGCCTGTGAAGGAAATCAGAAATGCAGGAGGACAAAAACAGAGAGACTGGTAATTCCATGTAGTGGTTCATAGTCATCTCCCAGATTTTTTTCACTGGGTGTAGCTGGTTCAGTTCATTACTGCTCAATTGGAACTGATTTGGTTCATCTCATTGTTGAAGATGGACTCTCCATCAGAATTGATCATCATATAGTATTGTTGTTGAAGTATACAGCGATCTCCTGGTCCTGCTCATTTCATTCAGTATCAGACTGTTCATCATTTCTTACAGCACAATAGTATTCCATAATCACAAGCCACAATTTATTCAGCTATTACCCAATAGGAGGTCATCTCCTCAACTTTTTTCTGCCAGAAAAAAAAAGGTTCTCATAAATATGTAAATTTTGTACATATAGTTCATTTTCCTTTTATTTTTTTGGGGGGGGATAAAGACCTACTTGTAATATTGGTACGTCAAAGTCATGCATGGTTTATAGCCCTTTAGTCACATTTCCAAATTGCTTTATAAAATAATTTAATCAGTTCTCACCTCCACCAAAAGGCCATTAATTTCTCATTTACCCAACATCCTCTGCAACATTTGTAATATGTCCTATAAACCAATCTAATAGGTATGTACTTCAGAATTGTTTCAATTCTCCAATCAATAGTGAGTTAAAGCATTTTATCTCTTATGGCTTTAACAATTGTAATTACTTCATCTGAAAACTGTTTATATCTTTTGGTCACTGATCAATTGGGAAATGGCTCTTAGTGTTATAAATCTGACACAGTTTTCTATATGTTTGAGAACTGAGGCTGTTATCAGAGAAACTTGCCTCAATTTTTTTTTCAAAACTCTTGTTAATTGCATTATCCCACTGTTAATTCTAGTCTTTCTTTCCTTTCACCCTGTCCCTCCTCAAAAGTGTTCAGCTTCTATTTTCTCCTCCAATTTAATCTCTCTCTTCTGACTACTATGTTACTCAATCTACCCCCCCCCCTTCTATCCCCTATATTCTTTTACACTTACTATCTAGTAGGTAAGATAGATTTCTATATCTAATTGAGTGTGGATGTTGCTCCATCTTTCAATCAATTCTGACTGAATAATGTTTGCTTAGTCCTCCCTGCTACCTTGCTTTCCCCTTCTTATTCTCTGCTATAAAAGTTTGTTTTGTTTTTTTTGGTTGTTGTTATTGTTGTTGCCTCTTTTTTATGGAAGATAATTTATTCCATTCTACCTTTCTCTTTCCCTTTCACCAAATAAATTTCTCTCTCACCCCTATTTGTTTTTTTTTAAGTTTCATTCCTGCACATTCAACTAACACCTGTTTCCTCTATTTGAATTCTTTCTAATTTACCTAGTAATGAGAAAGTTCTTATGAGTTACAAGTATTATCTTCCTATGTAGGCATGTGAAAAGTTTAGCATTATTATGTCTCTTCTAATTTCCTTTTCCTGTTTACCTTTTTTATGACTCTCTTCAGTCTTGTATTTGAAAGTCAAGTTTTCTATTCAACTTTGGTCCTTTCATTGAGAAAATGCTGTATTTCATTTAATGTCCATCCTCCCAGCCCCCCATCCCAAAATAACTATACTCACTATTACTGGGTTGGTCATTCTTCATTATAATTCTAGCTCCTTTTTCCTCCAGAGTATTTTTACCCAGGTTCTCTGTAACTAAAATGAAAAAACAAAACAAAACAAAACAAAACAAAACAAAACAAAACAAAACAAAACAAAACAAAACAAAACAAAACAAAACAAAACAAAACAAAACAAAAAAAAAAAACTGCTAAAACTTGTGTTACTCTGACTCCACAGTACATGAACTGTTTCTTCCTGGCTATATGCAATATTTTCTCCTTGATATAAATCTATTATCATATAGTCTCCTTGTTGCCATATATAATGATCTCTTGGTTCTGCTCATTTCAGTTAGCATCCGCTCACGTAAGTCTCTCTAAGCCTCTATGAAATCATGCTTCTGGTTGTTTCTTACACAACAATAATATTTCTTTACATTCATATACACATTGAATTTATTCAACCAACCTCCAATTGATGGACATCCATTCAGTTTCCAGTTTCTTGCCACTACAACAAGAGCTGCCACAAATATTTTTGCATATATAGGTCCCTTTCCCTCCTTTAAGATTTCTTTGAAATATAATCCCAGTAAAAACACTGCTGTGTCAAAGGGTATGCAGAGTTTCAAAACTTTGTGAGTATAGTTCTAAATTGCTCTCCAGAATGGTTGGATCCATTCACAATTCCATTAACAATGTATCAGTATCCCATATTTCCCATATCCTCTACAACATTTGTCATTATCCTTTACTGTCATTTTAGTCAATCTGACAGGTGTATAGTGGTATCTCAGAGTAGTCTTAATTTACATTTCTCTGATTAATAGTGATTTGGAGTACATTTTCATATGACTACAAATAGTATTAATTTCTTTATCTGAAAATTGTCTATGCATATCCTTTGACTATCAATTGGAGAATGGTTTGAATTCTTATAAATTTGAGTCATTTTTCTATATATTTTAGAAATGAAGCCTTTATCAGAACCTTTGCATATAAGTATTTTTCCAGGTTATAGCTTCCTTTCTAATCTTGTCTGCATTGGTTTTGTTTGCACAAAATCTTTTTAACTTAATATAATCAAAAGTATTTATTTTATGATCAGTAACTTCTTCTTTGGTCACAGATTCCTTCCTTGTCCACAGATCTGAGAGGCAAACTATCCTGTGTTCTTTAATTTGTTTATAATATCATTCTTTATGTCTACATAATTAACTAATTTTGACCTTATTTTGGTATACTGTGTTAGGTGTGAGTCAGTCCCTAGTTTCTGCCATACTAATTTCCAGTTTTCCCAGTGGTTTTTGTCAAATAGTAAATTCTTATTCCAAAAGTTGCAGTCTTTGGGTTTGTCAAACACTAGATTGTTATAGTAATTGATTATTTTGTTCTGTCAACCTAAGCTAATCCACTGATGAACTGCTCTATTTTTTAGCCAGCACCAAATGGTTTTGATGCCCGCTGCTTTATAATATTGTTTTAAGTCTATACAGTAAGGTCAAATTCATTTTTGTTTTCATTAATTCCCTTGAAAATGTTGACCTTTTTTCTTCCAGATAAATTTTGTTGATTTTTTTTCTACGTCAATAAAATTGTTTCCTGAGAGTTTGATTGCTATTGCACTAAATAAATAGATTTTTTAGGTAGAATTGTCATCTTTATTATATTTCCTCAATCTATCCAAGAACACTTTATATTTTCCCAGTTGTTTACATGTGATTTTATTTGTGTGGAAAGTGTTTTGTAGTTTTGCTAATATATTTATTGAGATTCCCTTGGCAGAGAGATTCCCAACTGTTTTATACTATCAACAATTATTTTAAATGAAATTTCTCTTTGAATCTCTTACTGTTGAATTTTGTTAGTGATACATAAAAGTAAAAATACTGATGATTTATGTGGAATTTTTGTATCCTGCAACTTTGTTAAAGTTGTGGATTATTTCTAATAGCTTTTTAGTTGATTCTCTGGGGTACTCTTAGTAAACCATTATATCATCTGCAAAGAGTGATGATTTGATTTCCTCATTGCCTACTCTAATTACTTTAAATTCTTTTTCTTCTCTTATTGCCAAAGCTAATATTTCTAATACAATATTGAAGTAAATGAGATAGTGGACAACTTTGTTCACTGCTGATCTTATAGGGAATGGTTCCAGTTTATCCTCAATACATATGATGCTTACTGATGGTTTTATATGGATGCTACTAACTATTTTAAGGAAAAGTCTGTTTATTCCTATACTCTCAATTGTTTTTTAAATAGGAATTGATGCTGGATTTTATCAAATGCCTTTTCCACATCTATTGAGATAATCATAAGAATTTTATTAATTTTGTTATTGATAAAGTCAACTATGCTAACAGTTTTCCTAATATTAAACCAACACTGCATTCCTGGCATAAATTCTACTTGGTCATGGGGTATTATCCTGGGGATGGTTTTCCCCAGGATCTCTTTGCTATTATTTTCATTATTATTATTATTATTATAGCTTTTTATTTACAAGATATATGCATGAGTAATTGATTCAGCATGGACTCTCAAAATTTTCTGTTCCAACTTCCCCGCTTCTTTCCCCCACCATCTCCCCCAGATAGCAGGTACACAAATGCATGTTAAATAAGTTAAAGTATATGTTAAATACAATATATGTATACATATCCATACAATTATTTTGCTGCACAAGAAATTAGAATTAGAAATAAGGTAAAATTAACCTGATAAGGAAATCAAAAAATGCAAGCAGACAAAAATACAGGGATTGGAAATGCTATGTCATACTTCACACTCATTTCCGAGAGTTTTTTTGTTGGTATAGCTGGTTCTCATCATTATTGTTCAAATGGAACTGATTTGGTTAATCTCATTA
The DNA here is from genome assembly GCF_048593235.1 of Sminthopsis crassicaudata. Taxonomy (NCBI): domain Eukaryota; kingdom Metazoa; phylum Chordata; class Mammalia; order Dasyuromorphia; family Dasyuridae; genus Sminthopsis; species Sminthopsis crassicaudata. Next base: position 522,167,629 of record NC_133617.1, read on the forward strand.
GTGAAGAAAGCCATGTCCATCAGAATTGATCATCATATAGTATTGTTGTTGATGTATATAATGATCCCTGGTCCTGCTCATTTCACTCAGCATCAGTTCATGTAAGTCTCTCCAGGCCTTTCTAAAATCATCTTACTGGTCATTTCTTACAGAACAATAATATTCCATAATATTCATATACCACAATTTATTCAGCCATTCTACAATTAATAGGCATCCATAAAATTTCCAGTTCTAGCCAGTACAAAGACTGCTGCCACAAACATTTTTGCACATACAGGTCCCTTTCCCCCTTTTGTTTAAATTAATTTTATAATTATACTTTTTTTGACAGTACATATATAATTAGTACATATAACATTATACCTTATATTCATTTTTCCAAATTTTCTCCTCCCTCCCTCTATTCCCTACCCTAAATAACAGGCAATCCCATACATATTAAATGTGTCATAGTATAACCTAGGTACAATATATGTGTGTAAATCCAATTTTCCTGTTGCATGTTAAGAATTGGATTCCGAAGGTAGAAAGAAAGTAGTGTTAATAGTTTACATTAAATTATCAGTGTTCCTTCACTGGGTGAAGCTGTTTCTGTCCATCATTGATCAACTGGAAGTGAGTTGGATCTTCTTTATGTTGAAGATATCCACTTACATCAGAATATATATTCAAGCAGTATAGTTGTTGAAGTGTATAGTGATCTGCTTCTGCTCATTCCACTCAGCATCAGCATCCAAACCTCTCTGTATTCATCCTGCTGGTCATTTCTTATAGAGCAATAATATCCCATAACATTCATATACCATAATTTACCCAACCATTCTCCAATTGATGGACATCCATTCATTTTCCAGTTTCTAGCCACTACAAAAAGAGCTATCTCAAACATTTTGGCACATACAGGTAACCTTTCTCATCTTTAGTATTTCTTTGGGATATAAGCCCAGAAGTAGCATTGCTGGATCAAAGGGTATGCACACTTTGATAACTTTTTGGGCATAGTTCCAAATTGCTCTCCAGAATGGCTGGATTCTTTCACAACTCCACCAATGCATTAGTGTCCCAGTTTTCCCACATCCCCTCCAACATTCATCATTATTTGTTCCTGTCATCTTAGCCAATCTGACAGGTGTGTAGTGGTATCTCAGACTTGTCTTAATTTGCATTTCTCTGATCAGTAGTGATTTTGAACACTCTTTCATATGAGTGGATATAGTTTCAATCTCATCATCTGAAAATTGTCTGTTCATATCCTTTGACATTTATCAATTGGAGAATTGTTTGATTTCTTATAAATTAGGGTCAGTTCTCTGTAGAGTATGGAAATGAGGGCTTTATCAGAACCTTAACTGAAAAAATGTTTTCCCAATTTGTTACTTCCCTTCTAATCTTGTTTATATTAGTTTTGTTTGTACAAAAGCTTTTTAATTTGATGTAATCAACATTTTCTATTTTGTGATCAATAATGATCTCTTGTTCTCCTCTGGTCACAAATTCCTTCCTCCTCCACAAATCTGAGAGGTAAACTATCCTATGTTCCTCTAATTTATTTATGATCTCATTCTTTATGCCTAAATCATGGACCCATTTTGATATTATCTTAGTATGTGGTGTTAAGTATGGGTCCATGCCTAATTTCTGCCATACTAATTTCCAGTTTTCCCAGCAGTTTTTGTCAAATAATGAATTCTTATCCCAAAAGTTGGGATCTTTGGGTTTGTCAAACACTAGATTGCTATTTTTATTCACTATCTTGCCCTGTGAACCTAATCTATTCCATTGATCAACTAGAATATTTCTTAGCCAATACCACATGGTTTTGGTGATTGCTGCTATATAATATAGCTTTAGATCAGGTACACTTAGACCACCTTCCTCTGACTTTTTTTTTTTTCATTAATTGCTTCTAAATTCTTGATCTGTTATTCTTCCATTCGAATTTAATTGTTATTTTTTCTAGGTCACTAAAATAGTTTCTTGGGAGTCTGATTGGTATAGCACTAAATAAATAGATTAGTTTGGGGAGTATTGTCATCTTAATCATATTCGCTCAGCCTATCCAAGAGGACTTAATGTCTTTTCAATTATTTATATCTAATTTTATTTTTGTGGCAAGTGTATTGTAATTTTGCTCATATAATTCCTGACTTTTCTTTGGTAGATGGATTCCCAAATATTTTATACTCTCGACATTTGTTTTGAATGGAATTTCTCTTTGTATCTCTTGCTGTTGCATTTTGTTGGTGATGTATAAACACTCTGAGCATTTATCTGCATTTATTTTGTATCCAGCAACTTTGCTAAAGTTGTGAATTATTTCTAATAACTTTTTATTTGAATCTCTGGGGTTCTCTAAGTATACCATCATGTCATCTGCAAAGAGTGACAGTCTGATTTCCTCATTACCTACTCTTATTCCTTTAATCTCTTTCTGGACTTTTATTGCCAAGGTTAGCATGTCTAATACAATATTGAATAGTAATGATGATAGTGGGCAACTTTATTTCACTCCTGATCTTACTGGGAAAGGTTCCAGTTTATCTCCCTTACATATTAAGCTTACTGATGGTGTTAAATTTTTGCTCTTGACTATTTTAATGAATAGTCCATTTATTCCTATACTCTCAAGCATTTTAGTAGGAATGGATGTTGGATTTTATCAAATGCTTTTTCTGCATCTATTGAGATGATCATATGTTTTTTATTAATTTGATTATTAATATGGTCAATTATACTAACAGTTTTCCTAATATTAAACCAGCCCTGCATTCCTTGTATAAATCCTACTTGATCATAGTGTATTATCCTGGGGATGATTTTCTGAAGTCTTTTTGATAATATCTTATTTAAGATTTTAGCATCAATATTCATTAAGGAGATTGATCTATAATTTTCTTTCTCAGTTTTCAATCTACCTGGTTTAGGTGTCAGTACCATGTCTGTGTCATAAAAGGAATTTGGTAGGACTCCTTCAATCCCTATTTTTTCAATAGTTTATATAGCATTGGAGTTAGCTGTTCTTTAAATGTTTGGTAGAATTTACATATAAATCCATCTGGTCCTGGGGTTTTTTTCTTAGGGAGTTGGTCAATAGCTTGTTCTATGTTTTTTTTCTGAGATGGGACTATTTAGACTACTTAGTTCTTCCTCTGTTAATCTGGGCAAGCTATATTTTTGAAGGTATTCTTCCATTTCATTTAAGTTATCGAATTTATTGGCATAAATTTGGGCAAACTAACTCATTATTGCTCTAATTTCCTCTTCATTGGTGGAAAGATCCCCCTTTTCATTTTTAAGACTAATAATTTGATTTTCCTCTTTTCTTTTTCTGATCAGATTTACCAAAGGTTTATCTATTTTATTGGCTTTTTCATAAAACCAACTCTTGGTTTTATTTATTAATTCAATAGTTGTTTTTTTTTTTTTTTTTTTTTTTTTTGTTTTGTTTTGTTTTTTACTTTCAATATTATTTATTTCTTCTTTTAATTTTAGAATTTCAAGTTTAGTTTTTGGTTGGGGTTTTTTAATTTGGTCTTTTTTTAGCTTTTTAAGTTGCAGGCCCAATTCATTAATCTTTTCTTTCTCTATTTTATTCAAATAAGCCTCTAAAAATATAAAATTTCCCCTTATTACCACTTTAGCTGCATCCTACAAATTTTGGTAGGATGTCTCATTGTTGTCATTATCTTGGGTGAAATTATTAATTATTTCTATAATTTGCTGTTTCACCCAGTCATTCTTTAACATGAGGTTATTTAGTTTCCAATTACTTTTTGTTCTATTTACCCCTAACTCCTTGTTGAATGTAGTTTTTATTGCATTGTGATCTGAGAAGAAGGCATTTACTATTTCTGCCTTCCTGCATATAATTTTGAGATCTTTATGTCCCAATATATGTTCAATTTTTGTATAGGTTCCATGAACTGCTGAAAAGAAAGTATACTCCTTTCTATCACCATTCAGTTTTCTCCAAAGATCTATCATACCTAGTTTTTCTAATGTTCTATTTACCTCTTTAATTTATTTCTTATTGATTTTGTGTTTTGATTTATCTAATTCTGAGAGTAATGTTGAGATCTCCCACCATTATAGTTTTGCTGTCTATTTCTTCTTGCAACTCTCTTAACTTTCCCTTTGGGAAGTTAGATGCTATACTACTTGGTGCATATATGTTTAGTATTGATATGGCTTCATTGTTTATGCTGCCTTTTAGTAGGATATAGTTTCCTTCCTTATCTCTTTCAATTAGATCAATTTCTTCTTTTGCTTGATCTGAGATAAGGATGGATACCCCTCCTTTTTGGGCTTTACCTGAAGCATAATAGATTCTGCTCCAACCTTTTATCTTTACTCTGTATGTATGTATCTCCCTGCTTTAAGTGTGTTTCCTGTAAACAACATATTGTAGGGTTCTGACTTTTGATCCAGTCTGCTATCCACTTCTGTTTAATGGGAGAGTTCGTCCCATTCACATTTACAGTTAAAATGACTCTTCAGGCTCTCAACTACTCCAAGAAGAAGCCCTGAACAGCAGAAGGCGGCTGCACAGTTGTGCCGAGATTGGTGCTAGGCCACTTCCAGATTGGGGTGGATCTAGTATCTGGCTTTATATTTTAAAGTGGCTTGATTTCTCTTCTGATCTGCTGTTTTATAAGCAGAATAAGAGTTATCAGCCTGTGCCAGATTCCTCTATCTCAGTGGATTCTCTGATCCCAGAGTTCTCCCCAGCCCATTTGGCACAATGTGCTAGCCTAACCCTGTCTGTGCTGATCTTTTTTTCTTCCCCTCGGAACCGACCTTTTCTGTTGAAATTCCAGATACTCTTCAGCTGGTAAGTTGTGCTTCTAATCCTTGTGGTTTTTATCAGTCCAGTGTTATTTTTGAGGCTGATTTAACTAGTTGGTATTGAAGGAAGATAGGAGCTTACAAATTTGTGTGTATCTTCTCCACCATCTTGGCTCTGCCCCCTCCCTTTCCCTTCTTTAACATCACTTTGGGATACAAGCTCAGTAGTAACCCTCCTGGATCAAAGGGCATATACAACTTGAAAACTTTTTGAGTATAGTTCCAAATTGCTCTCCAGAATGGCTGGATGTATTCACAGTTCCACCAACAATGTATCAGTGTTTTTGTTTTCCCATATCCCCTCCAACATTCATCATTATCTTTTCCTGTCATCCTAGCCAATCTGAGAGGTGTGCAGTGGTATCTCAGAGTTGTCTTAATTTTCAATTCCCTGATTAATAATGACTTAGAGCATCTTTTCATATGGCTAGAAATAGTTTCAATTTCTTTATCTGAAAATTGGCTCTTCATATCCTTTGACCATTTATCAATTGGGCAGTGGCTTGATTTATAAATTATAGTTTAATTCTCTATGTATTTCGGAAATGAGGCCTTTATCAGAACCTTTGACTATACAAATGTTTTCCCAGTTTATTGTATCCCTTATAATTTTGTCTGCATTAATTTGGTTTGTACAAAACCTTTTTAATTTGATATAATCAAAATTTTCTATTTTGTGATTAATAATGGTCTCTACTTCTTCTTTGGTCGCAAATTCCTTCCTCCTCCACAGCTCTGAGAAGTAAACTATCCTATGTTACTCTAATTTATTTATAATCTCTTTATGCCTGGGTCATGAACCTATTTTGACCTTATTTTGGTATACAGTGTCAAGTGTGAGTCAATGCCTAGTTTCTGCCATACTAATTTCCAGTTTTCCCAGCAGTTTTTGTCAAATAGTGAATTCTTGACCCAAAAGCTGTGGTCTTTGGGTTTGTCAGACACTTGATTATTAAAGTTATTGACTGTTTTGTCCAGTGAATCTAACCTATTCCACTGACCAACTAGTCTATTTCTTAGCCAATACCAAATGATTTTGGTGACTGCTGCTTTGTAATATAGTTTTAGATCTGGTATAGCTAGGTCACCTTCATTTGATTTTTTTTTCCATTAGTTCCCTTGAAAATGTTGACTTTTTGTTCTTCCAGATGAAGTTTCTTGTTATTTTTTCTAGGTCATTAAAATAGTGTTTTGAGACTCTGATTAGTATACCACTAAATAAATACATTAGTTCAGTTAATATAATCATCTTTATTATATGCTCAACCTATCCAACAGCACTTAATATTTTTCCAATTGGTTAGATCTGATTTTATTTGTATGGAAAGTGTTTTATAGTTTTGCTCATATACTTCCTGACTTTCCCTCTGCAGATAGACTCCCAAATAGTTTATACTATTGAAAGTTACTTTAAATGAAATTTCTCTTTGTACCTCTAACTGTTGGATTTTGTTAATGATATAAAAAAGAATGCTGATGATTTGTGTAGGTTTATTTTGTATCCTGCAATTTTGCTAAAGTTCCCCATTATTACTAATAGCTTTTTAGTAGAATTTCTGTGGTTCTCTAAATATACCATCATATCATCAGCAAAGAGTGATAATTTGGTTTCCTCATTACCTACTCTAATTCCCTTAATCTCTTTTCAACTCTTAATTTCTTACAGAACAGTAATATTCCATAATATTCATATGCCACAATTTATTCAGCCATTCTACAACTGATAGGCTTCCATTCAATTTCCAGTTTCTAGCACTACAAAGAGGGCTGCCACAAACATTTTTGCACATACAGGTCCCTTTCCCTTCTTTACATCACTTTGGGATACAAGCTAAGTAGTAACACTGCTGGATCAAAGGGCATCACAGTATTTTCTAGAGTCAGAATGTTTTCCTCTTGTTTGCTTGTTTTACTAGCCTATTACTTTATTTTTAATTTTAACTCACCTTTTGGAGCTTCATCTGGATACAATCTGCTTTTACTCTACTCCAGGTTTGAAATCTCTTCTAATCTTTAACCATACAAACTGTCTATGGCTAGAGTTCTTTTTGCTTTTTTATTCAATTTTTTTAAAAAAGTTGAGATCTGTTTTTAAGGCAGGGGAGTTTGTCCAAACTTCCTTTGCAAACAGCTTTAGCTGCACTGAGGTCATGCTGACTCACTCCCAGTACTGGGTGGAAACTCCTGTGAGTTTCTTGCATTTGCGATCTTCACTATTTATCTTTTGGGTTTGTGTTAGATGTTTTCTAACTTTTCTGCTGATCTACTGTCTAGCAGCCAGGTCAGAGTAGCCAACTGTAGCCAATGCTGCAGATTCTCCACCATGCTGAACTCTCACAACCCCAGTACTCTGCTGTGTGCTCAGCATCTATGCTAGGCCTCCTTACACTTGGCCCGCCTCCCTTCATGCCTGATTGAAACAGACCTTTTATGGTGATCTTTCACATTATCTTCTGCTGGTAATTTGTTGCACTCCTAATATTCGTGGATTCTGCTGTCCAAAACTAATTCAGAGGCTGGATTTCCTAATTAGCCTGAGAGTCATGGGAGAAGATCAGAAAAAAAGTATGCTGTCCTCTCTGCCATCTTGGCTCCACCCCTCAATTCTAATTTTTAAAGATTCTCTGCATTGAGATTTTGTATTTCCTTTTCTTTTTGCCCAATTCTAGTTTTTTAAGAAGTTGTTTTCTTCAGTAGATTTTTGCTCTATTTAACTAATTCTACTTTTCAAGGATTTTTTTTTTTCTTCAGTTAACTTCTGTGCTTTTCTATTTGGAAAATTCTGTTTTTTTATGACATTATTTTTCTCGTTGGATTTTTGTACTTTTATTACTGTTTGATTTTGTTATTGAAGGTGTTATATTCAGTAATTTTGGCTCTCCTTTATTAAACCATTGACTTGTTAGGGCATGTTTTCTTGCATCACTCTTCATGCATCTTCCCAATTTTTTCTCTAATATATATGAGATTTTGGATGAATGAGCTTTGAATTTGTTATTTTTTGAGTGTGTGTTTTGATTTTCTTGTCATCATAGTATTTTCTAGAGTCAGAATGTTTTCCTGTTGTTTGCTTGTTTTACTAGACTATTACTTTGTTTTTAATTGTTTTGTCAAAGTAGGGTTCTGTTTTCAGGGAGGAAAATGCACTGTCTCATGCTTCAGGGGTTTTTTGTTGATATTTTCAGAGATACTTCTAGGGACCTTTAAGCTTTCAGTTCTTCCAAAGTGATATGATCCAAGGAGAGTTGTGTTTACTACTCTCTTAGCCTTTGTTCTAGTTTTGAGTGACCAAAAGCACTCTTTTCTGTCCTGGAACTGAGAAGATGTTTGTTTCACTGCAGCTACAATCTCTGGTAGTGATGCTCCTAACCTTAGGAATGCTGTCTAGTAGTACAATCCAGAGTATAGGAAAAGCAACAGAGTCCTTTACCTAGCTAAGAGAAACTTGTCATCTTTTTAGGAATAGTTGTTTGATTCCCTTAACTTTTGTGTACTAAGAATTCTAAAAGCTAGAGTTGCAGCTCCTCATATACTGCTCTCAAGGCCTACTTCATGTTTTGGGGACCTAGGTTGTTTAGGTGTGGCCTCTGCCAGATTATGTTTACTCACTCAAGTGCAACACATCTTTCTTGCCAAGCTTCTAAGTTCTCTTTGGCAACTGTGAGTTGAGGTATAGAAACTGAGACTCTTGACACTGATTCAGTCTCCTTGATGTCTGTTCCTGGTGTGCTGGATCCAGGGTTGTGCCATGGAGACTTTGCCAGACTGTTCTTCACTCTCACCCTGATTCAACAAAATTTTCCTGCTGACCTTCCACATTGTCCTAGGCTGAAAAATTATTTCACTTCAGCTTTTTTTGTGAGTACTACTGTTCTAGAATATGTTTAAGGTAATTATTTAAAAGTATTTGTATAAGTTTGGGGGAGAGCTCAGGGTTCCTGCCTTTACCTCACCATTTTCCTGTTTTTCAATTTTCAAAAAATGCTGTTGTGGCAATTATTGAACTGATAGTCTGTTTCATGATTTTTGATAACACTTTTTGAGTGTATTTCTACAATGGAATTATCATGTCAAAAGAAAAGATTTCTTTTTTGGTAACAGTTACTATCTACCTTCAAATTGCCCAACAATAGTATTTTACTATGCTGCAGTTCTATTCAGCAATGATGAATCTCTTTTCTCAATCACTTTTAAATTTTATTGCTTCAAATTCCAAACTATGTCTTTTGATTCTATTCCTTTTATTGATTACTCCTTTAAAAAGTAATGTGTGGTTTACTAAGGATCAAGACAAGTCAAAGAATGCAAGGAATAGAAAGAAAAACAAAAATAACACCTTCTCTTAAGGAACTTACTATCTAATGGGAAAGGTAGCCTGTAAACATGTATGTCCAAACAGACAATAGATAAAAATATATATTATATAGCTTGTTTGTATACAGACATACATACATTGAAGAATTGGTACAAAATACAGTGTTAAGTCAAGAAGAAAAGTTTGAAAGGATCACCCAATGAAGAGTTTTAAAAGAGGATTTCATATTGATCATTAAAGTAATAGGAAATAACAGGAATTAAATGAATTGGAAAAGGAAGTAAAGGAGAAAAGATATGGTAATACTTGAAAGTTCATTTTTTGCTGAGGAGAGAATGGAATTGGAATGGGGTCATTTGATACAGAGAGCCAAACTAGTAGGTTATTTTGATAATCCAAAAGTGATTTAATTTGGATCTACCTCAAGGTGATAGCAAGTACAGACAAGAGATGGGGTTATATACAAGAAACACAACAAAGATATAAATAACAAAATTTGTCAGGAAATTAGATTGGGGGGGTGTGAGAGAGAAGTTGAAAATGAGCCACCTAAGAATTAGGCATTGGTGCTGAAGGAGAGGGTGGCATCTTAAACATTAATTAATATGAAGAGAAGTTGGATGGGGGAAAGTTATTTTTTATGTGTCTTAATTTAAATTTAAATTAGTTATAATTTCTCTGAGACTTATCACATGGTCCATTTAACTAAAGAAGTATGAGACTAAGAATAAAGGATAAGGTATATTCTTTAATGTCATTCAGAATACAATATAAAATTTTCAAATAATTGCTCAGTTCTAAAATTTCTCTACTCCCATCTTCCTCCCCCCCCCCCTCTCTCTCTCTCTCTCTCTCTCTCTCTCTCTCTCTCTCTCTCTCTCTCTCTCTCTCTCTCTTACACACACACACACACACACACACACACACACACACACACACACACACATGGTTATATTTTGCCTAATAGAATGAATAGAGTTTTCTTTAAAATATTTGAAAAATTAAATGTTGTAGCCTCTCATTTTCATCTACTATGTCTTTATATTTTAGGTATGTTTCATTTATTAAAAAAATGCTGGGTTTTATTCTTTTATCTTGTTCTTCCATCCATTGACATTTAATTTTATGCCTTTTATTGCAGTAATGTTTTTTCTCTGCTTTGCTTTTCACCTATGTCCAATTTAGTCAGTGCTTTGTTTCTGCAATTAATTTTTTTTTATATTACTTTAACTTAACTGTATTCTCACAGGCACTGCTAAAGCCACAATTTATTTATTTTATCCCCAATTCCTTAAATTTATGTACTTTTAAAAATTATTTTTCTTTTTTTTTACTCAATTTATTTCTACCTTCTTTCAATTCTTTTCCTTCCCCACTATGCTAAGTATATAATTCAAAGCATTGCTATTCCTACAATAATAATAATAAATAATAATTCAAGAATTGTTTTTTATGGTGCCTTTTCCAAATGATTTTCTTTGATTTATTAACTTTCATATTTCTTTTCTTAGTCAGTATACTCTGAAGTATTTTCTCTATTTTATGGGCAACACTCTCACTTATTCCTTTTTTAATTTACTCTCTATTCCTCTTGAGGGTAGATCTTGTGTAATATCAAATTTGAACTCCCTTCTTCATTCTATTTTTATTTCATTGTATTTATGCTCACTAGCCCATTTTTATGCTGTTCCTCACTTCCATAAATATCCATTCATGAAAAAAAACTTGAACAATATATAAGGGAAATAATATCTTATTGTTGGAATTATCTATTCCCTGTATTATAGCCAACCTTTACGATTGCCACACTCTATGAAATCTATGGTTGTATGTTCTCCCCACCCCATTAATGCTGTTTCTCATGTAAAGCTTGTCCTTTAACAAGATAAAGTCCGAAAAGTACAACCAATTCCTTTAAAAGATGGACTAATATATGAATTTTCACTAGAGGAAACTTATGTTAACATCCCTACCTCTTCTATAAGTATATACTCTAAAACAACAGTTCTCTGTTGGTACTCTATCATTTTTCCATTCTATACTGAGCTCTATTTCAGGCCCTTTCCTCACTTGTAGCCTATGTTTATATAGCATCTTTTGAATACTTTTTTTTTCTTTTTTAATTTATAACATCGAACAAGATTTAGCCATTTCTATGAAATATAAATAATATATCCATCAAAGTGTCAACCATATATATGTCCTAATTTCTGTGACTTTGCTTTTATCTTCTGGTAATGCCCATTTTAATCAGTAAAGCTAAATTTCAAGGAACATATATAGAACTGGTATAATTGATATATAATAAATTTAAAGTATTAGGGAGAATGTAGAGAAGAACCTTTTTTCCCCTTTGAACATATTTACACATTTATCATGTTGCACCAAAAAAAAAAATCAGATCAAAAAGGGAAAAATTAGAAAGAAAGAAAAGCACAAGCAAACAAATAACTACAAACAAAGGTGAAAATACTATGTTATAATCCACATTCAGTCTTCATAGTTCGCTCTCTGGATGAAGATGCCTCTCTACATCACAAGTCTATTGAATTGGTCTGAATCATCTCATTTTTTAAAAGAGCCAAGTCCATCATAGTTTATCATCACATAATTTGTTGTTTACAATGCTTTCTTGATTTTACTCATTTCACATAGCATCAGTTCATGTAAATTTCTCCAGGACTTTCTGAAATCAGCATACTAAACACTTCTTATAGAACAATAATACTCCATCACATTCATACATTGTAACTTATTCAGCCATTTCTCACCTGATGAGTATGCACTCAATTTCCAATTCTTTACTACAAAAAGGACTGTTACAAATATTTTTGAACATGTGGGTCCTTTTTCCCTTTTTTATGATTTCTTTGGGATACAGATCCAGTACAGCCACTGTTGGATCAAAGGACTTCCACAGTTTGATTGGTCTTTGAAAATAATTCTAAATTATTCTCCAGAATGTTTAACTCAGTTCACAGTTCTACCCATAATGTAGTATTAGTATCCCAGTTTTCCCACAGCCCCAACAACACACATCATTATTTTTTCCTTTCATCCTAGACAATCTGATACGTGTGAAGTGGTATCTCAGAGTTGTCTTAATTTTCATTTAGCTAATCAATTGTGAACAAAGCATTTTTTCATATGATTAGAAATACCATCTATTTTTGTGGAGAGACTAAAAACAATAATCATCCTTTTTTATCTTAACCTATGTATTGATTGGGGTTATATTTTCAGTTTTCTTCTGACTCTTACCTTCCATTTCACTGTTCATATAAATTCTGGTAGTATTGCCCATATTAGAAAAAAAATTAATTTACTCCTAGAGATTATATGATTTGATTAATGTAGGATTAATTCACTCTTCACAGTCTCTTCTAATTTCTCCTTAAAACAACAATCCCCTTGTACTTTTGCCCTTTATGAGCTGATTGCTTTTGTTTTTATTTTATAATTCAGTTAAATTTGTTTTGGAAAAGATTAAGCATGAGAGAATTCATTTCTTTCCTTATTCATAATAAGATTTATTTATGATTTACTTTCTTGGTTATTTGACAATCAAATGTTTTATTTGCTTCTTTTCTCCCAAGGTATTCCTCAGATACCTCAGTTTTGATAAAGTCACATTTTTTTTTTCTTTTTTAAAAAATAAATAATATATTATGCTTTCTGATTATATTTTGAATTGAATATTTATATTCTTTACCTTTCAGAATATACAATTGCTTTCTCTTCTTCAGTTTCTCAAATTGTTAATCAATTCATTCCTTGGATTAGAATTTCTTCATAAGTAAATTGTTAGCACTACTGTCTATCTACACAGGTTACTTATACCTTCGGAAGCTAATAATTAATGTGCAACAAGAAAATGGTATTTACACACATATATTATATCTAGGTTATATTGTAACACATGTAAAATGTATGGGATTACTTGCCATCGGGGGGAGGGAGTGGAGGGAGGGAGGGGATAATTTGGAAAAATGAATAAAAAAAATTAATTAATTAAAAAAATTAATTTCTTTATAAGAGAAAATCTTTCATCATTGTACATTTAAGCAATGTAAGTCTTACAGTTTAAAAGCATGGGATTCTTCTTTGACAGTAAATTTTAAAATTCAATTCATTTGTTTTGAGGAATATTTAAAATGTGGAACCCTTGTATTTTCTTTCTTTTCTTCTTCTTCCCCCCCCCCCCCAGGCAGTTGGAGTTAAGTGAGTTGCCCAAGGTCACACAGCTAGGAAGTGTTCTGTCTGAGGCTAGATTTGAATTCAGGTCTTCCTTACTTCAGGGCTGGTGGTCTATCCATTGCACCACCTAGCTGCCCCTTGAGCTATTGTATTTTCCCTCAAACCTGATATTCAGTTATTTTGGTCTATATTTGAATATTCTTCATAGGAGCTAATGTGCAAAATTTATTTCTGGTCAATATATATTCAAATAGTTTTTTTTTTGATATGTATAGAATTGATCCCAGAATAGAGTAATATTATTATATTACCATAATAATATAATAATATTACATTATATTGTAATTATATAATATAATATAGTAATATAAAATAGTAATTTAAATAGTTTCTAATTCTTTGCTGCTGCAAAAAGCACTACAATAAATAAATAAATCTATTCTTCCTCTTCCTCCTCCTTTTATTTTCTTCTTTTCCCTTCCTTCCTTTATTCCTCCCTTCTTCCCTCCTTCCCTCCCTCATTTTCTTCTTCCCTTCCTCCCTTCCTTTCTTTTTCCCTCCCTCCCTTTCTTTCTTCCTTCCTTCCTTCCTTCTGTATGAAATGAAGAGATAAAGTGAAGAACTTCCAGGAATGTTTAAATTCTTTTTTTGTATTTTATTATTCATTATTTCTATGTCTCTGTAACCTGCATAAGTATGTTGTGTGTTAGCCAATATTTATTTGAACTTTAGATATATTTACTTAACCTGAAATGATGACATTCATCACCATTCAATGTTATCAATATTTAAACTATTGAATGTTGTTAGCTTAGTAATCTAAATTTTGAAGGTCTGTTGGCACCCATGTCTAACATTCAATTAAGGGGAGAAGGCACCTACTTTCTTAATGCTCCCCAACCTATAATGTAATCTTTTGTCACCAAACCTATAAAAACTGTGTATCTTTCCTAATTGTTTCGCCCTCCTACCATGAGCTTTCTCTTTCTTATTTCATGATGGGATGGCTCATCCTCTGGAGGTTTTTAATAAACAACTTTTCTGCTTTCTACTGAGTGACCTTTGAGTAGTCATTTTGGGTAAGGGTATTCTACATTCCTCACACTTCCTTCCTACATTCCTCTCTTTCTTTCTTCCTTCATAATTGTTCCTTTAATTTCTTTTATATATAGCTGGATAGAGTTCTACCTGGTTTAAATGATATATCCAGTTTACTGAATTTCTTGACATAATTACGAATTGTTTTACAGAATTCCCAAATCAATTCAAAAGAACACTAGATATTTCAAATTGGAGTGACATAGGCATTTCAACATAAATTCATTCTTGTACAAAATGTCCCTATTTCTGTTTAGAGTACTATGCTCCTTTCCCTCACACAAGTTCAAAACCATTGAGTCATCTTTAACTTCTTATTCTCCATGCTCCAACATCTCAATCAGCTGCCAAACCTGATTATTTAATGTCAAGTTTCACAAAGTTTTCCATCTTAGTTCCCAGATCAACAAAATGTTAGTTGAAATTTCAACCTTATTTGAAATATTACAATAAAGAATTAGAGGGGGCGGAGCCAAGATGGCGGAGAAGAAACACACGACTCAGTGAACGTCCTCACTCCCTCACAACCAATTAGATAAATTAAGTCTCAAAATTAGCTCAGGACTGATAGATACCACAAGGACTGGAAGCACGACTTACCAGCTGAAGAGAATCTGGAGTTTCAACAGGAAAGGTCAGTTCTCAGGGGAGGAATAAGAAAGACCAGCACAGACGGTGGGGTAGGGGCACACTGCGCCCATTGCGCTGGGAAGGGCTCTGGGATCAGAGAAGCCACTGAGGTAAAGGAATCTGGCACAGGCTGTTAGCTCTTCTCTACTAATTATTTAGCAGTTCAGAAGAGAAAGCCAAAATATTTTAAAACTCAGATTAGATTTCCCCCCCCCCCACCCTGGGGGTGACTCGGCAGACTCAGCACCAGGGGGTGTGGCCTCAGCTACCTCCTGAGAATAGTTAAGAGACTGACAAGTGGGTGGATACGGCCCAAGGCAACACACACTGCCTAGCTTAGCTGGAGGGAGTGGAACTCAGCTCCAGGAAGTCCCAGAGAAGCGGAACCTTTGAACTAGGGACCGTGGTTTCTGGCAGACACTTCCAGTTTGAGCACAGGGGCTTCTCACGTCACCTGCTGCAGACATCCACTCCCCACCCGGACACATAGGCTGGGCTTCCTGCAGTCTTCACTATTCTACGCCCTCGAAGCACAGTAGTGCTAATCACCTCTGAGGCACTTCCAGGGAGGGGGTGGGGAACTCTCTCCCAGAGCTCTCTCTTAGCGCAGGCGCAGGGGCCGCTGCATCCATCCGGTCTGGGAGGAAGCTGGTAAAGAAGTAAATAATTTCCTACCCCAGGGACAGACCCCAAAACATTTTTTAAGTATGAGCAAAAAAGCTAGAAAAACTATAGATTCCTTCTATACAGAGAAAGAGCGGGTATCCAACCCCGAGGAAGTTAACAGCAAAGATTCAGAAGATAACAACCTAAAGGGGAACGATTCCTGCCCCCCATCACATAACTCTCTCCTAGAAGAAGCTCTTAAAAAATTGAGGGAGATCGAAGAAAAATGGGGAAAAGAAAGGGAAGTTATGATAGAGAATAACAACGTCCTGAAATTGGAGTTGGAAAAAATAAAGAATTCACAGGAGATGCAGGGAAACAAAATTAGTGAATTAGAAAAGGTTAAAAAAACACAGGAAAGTAGGATTTCTGAATTGGAAAAGATAAAAAAGTCTCAAGAAAATAGAATTTCTGAATTGGAAAAAGAAAATAATTCTCAAAAAAAAAAATTAGGGAAATGGAAAAAAATTCAATAGAGCAAAATAATTCATTTAAAAACGAAATTGGGCATTTACAAAAAGAACTAAAAACTGTGAAAGAAGAAAATAACTCCTTAAAAGTCAGGATGGAACAAATAGAAATGAATGATTCACAGAGAACCCAAGAATCAGTCAAACAAAACAAAAAAAATGAGAAGCTGGAGAACAACGTCAAATACTTACTGGGAAAATCTATAGACCTGGAAAATAGATCTAGGAGAGATAATCTGCGGATTATTGGACTTCCAGAAAACTATGACCAAAAAAAGAGCCTAGATTCTATTTTACAGGAAATTATCAAAGAGAACTGTCCAGAGATAATAGAAACAGAAGGGAAAGTAGATGTGGAAAGAATTCATCGAACTCCTTCTGAAATAGACCCTAAAAAAAGAACACCACGGAATATTGTGGCTAAGCTGCAGAATTACCACACAAAGGAGAAAATCCTGCAAGCAGCTAGAAAAAAACAATTTAAATACCAAGGTGCCACAATAAGGGTCACCCAAGATCTGGCTGCCTCCACATTAAAAGATAGAAGGGCCTGGAACCTGATATTCCGTAAGGCAAAAGATCAAGGACTGCAACCAAGAATGAACTACCCAGCTAAGTTTAGCATCTTTTTCCACGGAAGAAGATGGTCATTCAATGAAACAGAGGAATTCTATATGTTTCTAAGAAAAAAACCAGACTTAAACAAAAAATTTGATCTACATCCACAAGACTGAAGAGAAACAGAAAAAGGTACACAGAACCCTTGAGAACTGTAACTCTGTTGTGGGTATATAAAAAATACTCAAGGATAATTTGATTTTACTGATATAAAAGAAAAAAAGGGGGGTGTAGTAAAGGGAAGGAGGTCGGTTCAGAAAAAGGGGAAGGAGTGATAAAAAGAGGGAAACTACATCCCAGGAAGAGACATAGAAAATACACCATATCTGAGGGAACTTAGTGAGGGGGAGAATCATTGTGTGAATCTTACTCTCATCAGAAGAGGCTCAAAGAGTAAATAATTAACATATTTGTTTTTGAGAGAATTTTCTCTCACCTCATTAAAAGGGGGGAGAGGAAAAGGGAAAAGGAAAAGGGGAATAAGTGAAGGGACTTGGAGGGAGGGGGGAGGGATCCTAAAAAAAAAAAAAAAAAAAAAGAGGGAGGGTTGCGCGTCACAAGGGGGGTCTGTAAATTAAATATCGGGGAGGGGGATCAGGGGGGTCAAGGGAAAAAAGCATAATCTGGGGATAATACGA
The DNA here is from genome assembly GCF_048593235.1 of Sminthopsis crassicaudata. Classification (NCBI taxonomy): domain Eukaryota; kingdom Metazoa; phylum Chordata; class Mammalia; order Dasyuromorphia; family Dasyuridae; genus Sminthopsis; species Sminthopsis crassicaudata. Next base: position 522,185,109 of record NC_133617.1, read on the forward strand.
TGGCAGGAAATACAGAATTAGTAATTTTAACTGTAAATGTAAATGGGATGAACGATCCCATCAAACGGAGACGGATAGTAGATTGGATCAAAAAGCAGAACCCTACAATATGTTGCCTACAGGAAACACACTTAAAGCAGGGAGATACATACAGAGTAAAGGTAAAAGGTTGGAACAGAGCCTATTATGCTTCAGGTAAAGCCAAAAAGGCAGGGGTAGCTATCCTTATCTCAGATCAAGCAAAAGCAGAAGTAGATCTCGTTAAAAAAGATAAGGAAGGAAACTATATCCTGCTGAAAGGTAGCATAAATAATGAAGCCATATCAATACTAAACATATATGCACCAAGTGGTATAGCATCTAACTTTCTAAAGGAAAAGTTAAGAGAACTGCAAGAAGAAATAGACAGTAAAACTATAATAGTGGGAGATCTCAACCTTGCACTCTCAGATTTAGACAAATCAAACCACAAAACAAACAAGAAAGAAATTAAAAAAGTAAATAGAACATTAGAAAAACTAGGTATGATAGACCTTTGGAGAAAACTGAATGGCAATAGGAAGGAATATACTTTCTTCTCAGCAGTTCATGGATCCTATACAAAAATTGACCATATACTAGGACATAAAGATCTCAAAATTAAATGTAGGAAGGCAGAAATAATAAATGCCTTCTTCTCAGATCACAATGCAATAAAAGCTACATTCAGTAAAAAGTTAGGGGTAAATAGACCAAAAAGTAATTGGAAACTGAATAATCTCATCTTAAAGAATGACTGGGTGAAAGAGCAAATTATAGAAACAATTAACAATTTCACCCAAGATAATGATAATGATGAGACATCATATCAAAATCTTTGGGATGCAGCTAAAGCGGTAATAAGGGGAAATTTTATATCTTTAGAGGCTTATTTGAAGAAAATTGAGAAAGAGAAGATTAACGAATTGGGCTTACAACTTAAAAGGCTAGAAAAAGACCAAATTATAAACCCCCAACCAAAAATTAAACTCGAAATACAAAAATTAAAAGGAGAAATCAATAAAATTGAAAGTAAAAAAACTATTGAATTAATAAATAAAACCAAGAGTTGGTTTTATGAAAAAGCCAATAAAATAGATAAACCTTTGGTAAATTTGATCAAAAAAAAGAAAGAGGAAAATCAAATTGATAGTCTTACAAATGAAAAGGGGGATCTTTCCACCAATGAAGAGGAAATTAGAGAAATAATAAGGAGTTACTTTGCCCAACTTTATGCCAATAAATTTGATAACTTAAGTGAAATGGATGACTTCCTCCAAAAATATAGGCTCCCTAGATTAACAGAGGAGGAGATAAATTGCTTAAATAGTCCCATTTCAGAAAAAGAAATAGAACAAGCTATTAATCAACTCCCCAGGAAAAAATCCCCAGGGCCAGATGGATTCACATGTGAATTCTACCAAACATTTAAAGAACAATTAGCCCCAATGTTATATAAATTATTTGAAAAAATAGGGGATGAAGGAGTCCTACCAAATTCCTTTTATGACACAGACATGGTACTGATACCTAAACCTGGTAGATCGAAAACTGAGAAAGAAAATTATAGACCAATCTCCTTAATGAATATTGATGCTAAAATCTTAAATAAGATATTAGCAAAAAGACTTCAGAAAATCATCTCCAAGATAATACACTATGATCAAGTAGGATTTATTCCAGGAATGCAGAGCTGGTTTAATATTAGGAAAACTATTAATATAATTGACCATATTAATAATCAAATTAATAAGAACCATATGATCATCTCAATAGATGCAGAAAAAGCATTTGACAAAATCCAACATCCATTCCTACTAAAAACTCTTGAGAGTATAGGAATAAATGGATTATTCCTTAGAATAATCAGGAGTATATATTTAAGACCGTCAGTAAGCATAATATGCAATAGAAATAAACTGCAATCTTTCCCAGTAAGATCAGGAGTGAAACAAGGTTGCCCACTATCACCATTACTATTCAATATAGTACTAGAAACGCTAGCCTCGGCAATAAGAGCCGAGAAAGAGATTCAAGGAATTAGAGTAGGAAATGAGGAAATTAAACTATCACTTTTTGCAGATGACATGATGGTATACTAGGAGAACCCCAAAGACTCTGCTAAAAAGCTACTAGAAATAATTCAAAATTTCAGCAAAGTGGCAGGATACAAAATAAATCCACATAAATCCTCGGCATTTTTATATATCACTAACAAAATGCAACAGCAAGAGATACAAAGAGAAATTCCATTCCAAACAAATGTTGATAGTATAAAATATTTGGGAATCCATCTACCAAAGAAAAGTCAGGAATTATATGAGAAAAATTACAAAACACTTGCCACAAAAATAAAATCAGATTTAAATAATTGGAAAGACATTCAGTGCTCTTGGATAGGCCGAGCGAATATAATAAAGATGACAATACTCCCCAAACTAATCTATTTATTTAGTGCTATACCAATCAGACTCCCAAGAAACTATTTTAATGACCTAGAAAAAATAACAACAAAATTCATATGGAAGAATAAAAGGTCAAGAATTGCAAGGGAACTAATGAAAAAAAACTCAGAGGAAGGTGGTCTAAGTGTACCTGATCCAAAGCTATATTATATAGCAGCAGTCACCAAAACCATTTGGTATTGGCTAAGAAATAGACCGGTAGATCAGTGGGACAGATTAGATACAAAGGACAAAAAAAGGTACATCTATAGCAATCTAATCTTTGACAAACCCAAAGATTCCAACATTAGGGATAAAAATTCATTATTCGGAAAAAACTGTTGGGAAAACTGGAAATTAGTATGGCAGAAATTAGATATGGATCCACACTTAACACCATATACCAAGATAAGATCAAAATGGGTCCATGATTTAGGCATAAAGAGGGAGATAATAAATAGATTAGAGGAACAGAGGATAATCTACCTCTCAGACTTGTGGAGGAGGAAGGAATTTATGACCAGAGGAGAACTAGAGATCATTATTGATCACAAAATAGAAGATTTTGATTACATCAAACTAAAAAGTTTCTGTACAAATAATACTAATGCAAACAAGATTAGAAGGGAAGTAACAAATTGGGAAAATATTTTTAAAAACAAAGGTTCTGACAAAGGTCTCATTTCCAAAATATATAGAGAACTGACCATAATTTATAAGAAACCAAACCATTCTCCAATTGATAAATGGTCAAAGGATATGAACAGACAATTCTCAGAGGAAGAAATTGAAACTATATCCACTCACATGAAAGAGTGTTCCAAATCACTACTGATCAGAGAAATGCAAATTAAGACCACTCTGAGATACCACTACACACCTGTCAGATTGGCTAAGATGACAGGAACAAATAATGACAAATGTTGGAGGGGATGTGGGGAAATTGGGACACTAATACATTGCTGGTGGAGTTGTGAAAGAATCCAGCCATTCTGGAGAGCAATCTGGAATTATGCCCAAAAAGTTATCGAACTGTGCATACCCTTTGACCCAGCAGCGCTACTACTGGGATTATATCCCAAAGAAATACTAAAGAGCGGAAAGAGACATATATGTGCCAAAATGTTTGTGGCAGCTCTTTTTGTTGTAGCTAGAAACTGGAAGATGAATGGATGTCCATCAGTTGGAGAATGGTTGGGTAAATTGTGGTATATGAAAGTTATGGAATATTATTGCTCAGTAAGAAATGACCAGCAGGAGGAATACAGAGAGAGTTGGAGAGACTTAAATCAACTGATGCTGAGTGAAATGAGCAGAACCAGAAGATCACTGTATACTTCAACAACAATACTGTATGAGGATGTATTCTGATGGAAGTGGAAATCTTCAACATAAAGAAGATCCAACTCACTTCCAGTTGATCAATGATGGACAGAGGTAGATACACCCAGAGAAGAAACACTGGGAGGGGAATGTAAATTGTTAGCACTAATATCTGTCTGCCCAGGTTGCATGTACCTTCGGATTCTAATGTTTATTGTGCAACAAGAAAATGATATTCACACACATGTATTGTACTTAGACTATATTGTAACACATGTAAAATGTATGGTATTGCCTGTCGTCGGGGGGAGGGAATAAGGGAGGGGGGGTGATTTGGAAGAATGAATACAAGGGATAATATTATAAAATATATATATATATATATATAATAAAAAAAATTAAAAAAAAAAAAAAAAGAATTAGAAACTAGTCTCTTTTTATCATATCTCTATCATTCCAATATTTCCCCTATAAATCTTTTAAAGTGACTTTCACAAAGCATCAATATACCCATGTTTCTCATCAATGAAATCTATTATATCTGAAGCAGTATTTCTTTACCTTTTTATGTCAGGCACTTATTTGGCAGATTGATGAAACCTATGATTTTACTTTTGAAATGATGTTTTTAATTACATTAAGAAAAGTTCATGGTTTAAATAACAAGATGAATTATAAAGAAAAATTACAATTAAAAAATTATTTGAAGATAATAATTTAGACTTTCCTGGTTTATTTTCTTATAGAATTCTGATGTACTCTACAAATATTCCCAAAAAATCAAGCAAAGGGGTAATTCTACAACTTTGTTCATTACAGAGATTTAGCTAGTTTAAGAAAGTATGCAAGATCTGTAATATTTATTTAAAATAAGATTTTTGGGACTTCTGGGCCAAGATGGCAGTGAGGAGGCACACAGTTGCTTGAGCTCCGAGTTTTCTCTCAGAATTTACTTCATGACAAGCCTTGGAATTACTGCTTGACTGGAAAAGAAATCCACAAATAATCACCAACAGAAGACATCCTTGAAATTTGCCAGAAAAGGTCTGTGTTTGCATGGGGGAGGGGACAAACAGACTGGGCGCAGCCTGTGGGCAAGCAGCAAGAGTGAAGTAAGCAGCTCACACTGCTCAGACCAGAGGGGGGAGGGGTGTGATCTCTTCTGTTTCTGCAAAAAGACCTTTAACCCATTGTGGATATTCCATCTTGGCAGCAAGCCAGAAACAGCAGAGCAGAGAAGGTGTAAACAATGGAGGTAAAAAATAAAACCCGGGAAAGCTAGCATCTCTCTGGACCCAGCCACCCCACCCCCACCCAGAGTGATTCAGTGCGTTCTTAGAGCCTCAGAGCACAGACACAGTGTAGCCATTGCTGTCCTGTTGGTGCCTCACTACTGCCTCCCTCAGTCTGTAGAGGAAGCCCAGTAACACCATCCAGTCCCATTCCCCCTTCCCTGAAACAGACCAATTGTTTCTCTTGTCAATTTGTTTTCTTCAATTCCTGTTCTGACAAAATGAGCAAAAAATGTAAAAGGACTCTAACCCTTGACAGTTTCTGTATGGATAGAGAGCAGACTTCAAAACCTGAGGAGACTAAAAGCAAAGTGTCTGCAGAGGAATCCCCTAAGGGGAATATGATCTGCTCCTCAATACACAAAACTCTCACAGAGGAAATCAAAAAAACTCTAACAAAAGAGATAGAAGAGAAATGGGAAAAGAAAAGGGAAGCTTGGCAAGAGAGTCTGGAGAAGTTATCCCAAACATTTAAAGACAGAGAGGATAAAGAAAACAAATCATTGAGAAATAAAATTAGTGAGGTGGAAAAAGAAAATAGCTCTCTAAAAAATAAAATTGGTGAAATGGAAAAAAAAATCCATAGAAGAAAAAAAGTCAATTGGACAATTACAGAAAGATATAAAAAAAAGTGAGTGAAGAAAATATATCATTGAAAATTAAACTCGAACAAGTAGAAATGAATGACTCAAGGAGAAACCAAGAAGTAGTCAAGCAAAACCAGAAAAATGAAACAATTGAAAAGAATGTCAAGTACCTTACTGGAGAGACAACAGACCTGGAAAACAGATCCAGGAGAGACAATTTGAGAATAATCAGACTCCCTGAAAAAAAAAAAAAAGTGAGGAAAAAAAAAAAGCCTGGACACTATTTTCGAGGAAATTATCAAAGAGAACTGCCCAGACATTTTGGAAACAGAGGGTAAATTAGACATTGAAAAAAATCATCACTCATCTACTGAAAGGAACCCTAAAATCAAAACGTCAAGAAATATAGTGGCTAAGTTCAAGAACCATCAGACAAAGGAAAAAGTATTGGAAACTGATAGAAAAAAGCAATTCAGATATGGAGGAGCCACAATAAGGATAACTCTAGCAGCATCCACATAAAAGGAACGAAGAGCCTGGAATATGATATTCTTTGGTATGCAGCCAAGAATAACTTACTCAGAAAAAATGAGCATCGTTTTCCAGGGAAGATGATGGACATTTAACAAAATAAATGAATTCCATCTATTCTTGATGAAAAAACCAGAACTACACAAAATGTTTGATCTTCAAATACAGAATTTAAGAGATTTCTAAAAAGGTAAAAAGTAATCTTGAGAACTATATTTCTGCCATAAAGATATGTAAAGAACACATGTATAATTTATCCAAGAAACTAGAGGTGGAAAGAAAATTACATCATAAAAAAAGATAAAGTGGTGGTACTACATCTCATGAAGAAGAAAGGAAACCTATTATATCTGAGAGAAAGACAAGAGGGGGATGAATATAGTGAGTATCAATAAACATATTCGATTTTTGGTGAAACTTCTTCCACTTCATTGAAAAGTGGGAGGGAAGGAGTAAGCTAAGGGGAAGGGAATACAGAAATTTTGAGGAAAAGGAGTAAAATAGGGGGAGGAATTTTAAGATGTGGGAAGGATACTAAAAAGGGAGGGCTGTGAAAAACAAGTGGTGCTCACAAGTTTAATACTGGGGAGTGGCATAAGAGGGAAGGAAAGGAGAAAAGCATAAGCAGATGTTAATAGGATAACAAGCATATAGAATTAGTCATTCTAACCATTAATGTCAATGGGTAAACTCCCACATAAAGAGGAAGCAGTTAGCAGACTGAATTAAAAGACAGAATCCTACAGGAAACACACCTGAAACAGGGTGATACATTCAGAATAAAAGTAAAAGGGTGGAGCAGAATCTACTATGCTTCAGGTGAAGCCAAAAAAGCAGAGGCACCCATCCTCATCTCAGATCAAGCAAAAACAAAACTTGATCTAATTAAAAGAGATAAGGAAGGGCATTATATCCTACTAACGGTTAGCATAGATAATGAAACAGTATCAATATGAAACATGTACATACCAAGTGTTGCAGCATCTGAATTCTGAAAAGAGAAATTAAGAGAGCGGCAAGAAGAAATAGACAGCAAAACTATAATAGTGGGAGATTTCAACCTTCCACTCTCAGAATTAGATAAATCAAAGAACAAAATAAATACGAAGGAAGTCAAAGAGATAAAGAGAATACCAGAAAAGTTTGATATGATAGATCTTTGGCGAAAGCTAAATGGAGACGGAAAGGAGTATACTTTCTTCTCAGCAGTTCATGGAACATGTACAAAAATTGATCATATACTAGGACATAAAAACCTCAAAATCAAATGCAATAAGGCAGAAATAGTAAATGCATCCTTTTCAGACAACAATGCAATGAAAATTACATTCAATAAAAAGCCCGGGGAAAATAGACCAAAAAATAATTGGAAACTAAATAATCTTATACTAAAGAATTATTGGGTAAAACAGCAAATCATAGACATAATTAATAACTTCACCCAAGAAAATGACAATAATGAGACATCATACCAAAATTTGTGGGATACAACCAAAGCAGTAATAAGGGGAAGTTTTATATCTCTACAGGCCTACATGCATAAAATAGAGAAAGCGAGGGCCAACAAATTGGGCTTACAACTAAAAATTGTAGAAAAGGAACAAATTAAAAACCCCCAGACAAACAAAAAACTTGAAATTCTAAAAATAAAAGGTGAGATTAATAAAATTGAAAATAAAAAAGTATTGAATTAATTAATAAAACTAAGAGTTGGTTCTATGAAAAAACCAACAAAATAGCTAAACCCTTAGTAAATCTGATTAAAACAAGGAAAGAGGAAAAGCAAATTGTTAGTCTTAAAAATGAAAAAGGAAGAACTCACCACTAATGAAGAGGAAATTAGAACAATAGTTAGGAGCTACTTTGCTCAACTTTATGCCAATAAATTCAATAACTTAAATGAAATGGAAGAATACCCAGATTATAGAGGAAGAAGTAAATAATCTAGACCCATTTCAGAAAAAGAAGTAGAACAAGCTATTAACCAACTCCCTACGAAAAAATCCCCAGGACCAGATGGATTTACATGTGAATTCTACCAAACAAAGAACAACTAACTCCAATGCTATATAAACTATTTGAAAAAAATAGGGATTGATGGAGTCCTACCAAATTCCTTTTATGACACAAACATGGTACTGATAACCTAAACCAGGTAGCCTGAAAACAGAGAAAGCAAATTATAGACCAATCTCCCTAAAGAATATTGATGCTAAAATCTTAAATAAAATCTTAGCAAAAAGACTACAGAAAATCATGCCCAGGATAATACACTATGACCAAGTAAGATTTGTACCAGGCATGCAGGGCTGATTCAATATTAGGACAACTATTAGCATGACCAACTATATCAATAACCAAATTAACAAAAACCATATGATCATCTCAATAGATGCAGAAAAAGCATTTGATAAAATCCAACATCCATTCCTACTAAAAAACCTTGAGCGTATAGGAATAAATGGACTATTCCTTAAAATAATGAGCATATATTTAAAGTTGTCAGTAAACATCATATGTAATGGCGATAAATTGGAAAGTTTCCCAGTAAGATCAGGAGTGAAATAAGGTTGCCCACTATCACCATTACTATTCAATATAGTACTAGAAACGCTAGCCTCAGCAATAAGAGCCGAGAAAGAGATTCATGGAATTAGAGTAGGAAATGAGGAAATCAAACTATCACTCTTTGCAGATGACATAATGGTATACTTAGAGAACCCCAAAGACTCTGCTAAAAAGCTATTAGAAATAATTCAGAACTTTAGCAAATTTGCAGGATACAAAATAAATCCACATAAATCCTCAGCATTTTTATACATTACCAACACAATCCAAGAGCAAGAGATACAAAGAGAAATTCCATTCAAAATAATGGTAGATAGTATAAAATATTTGGGAATATATATATAAATATATGTATATATATATATATATATATATATATATATATCAAAGGAAAGTCAGGAATTATATGAACAAAATTACAAAACACTTGCCACAAAAATAAAGTCAGATTTAAATAATTGGAAAGACATTAAGTGCTCTTGGATAGGCTGAGCTATTATAATCAAGATGACAATACTCCCTAAACTAATCTATTTATTTAGTGCTATACTAATCAGAATCACAAGAAACTATTTTAATGACCTAGAAAAAATAAAACAAAATTCATATGGAAGAACAAAAGATTGAGAATTTCAAGGGAAGTAATGAGAAAAAAAAAATCAAATGAAGGTGTCCTAGCTGTACCTGATCTAGAACTATATTATAAAGCAGCAGTCACCAAAACCATGTGGTATTGGCTAAGAAATATTCTAGTTGATCAGTGGAATAGGTTAGGTTCACAGGGCAAGATAGTGAATAAAAATAGCAATCTAGTGTTTGACAAACCCAAAGATCCCAACTTTTGGGATAAGAATTCATTATTTGACAAAAACTGCTGGGAAAACTGGAAATTAGTATGACAGAAACTAGGCATGGACCCACACTTAACACCACATACTAAGATAAGATCAAAATGGGTCTATGATTTAGGCATAAAGAATGAGATCATAAATAAATTAGAGGAACATAGGATAGTTTACCTCTGAGACTTGTGGAGGAGGAAGAAGTTTGTGACCAGAGGAGAACAAGAGATCATTATTGATCACAAAATAGAAAATGTTGATTACATCAAATTAAAAAGCTTTTGTACAAACAAAATGAATGTAAACAAGATTAGAAGGGAAGTAACAAATTGGGAAAACATTTTTTCAGTTAAAGGTTCTCATAAAGGCCTCATTTCCAAAACATTCAGAGAATTGACTCTAATGTATAAGAAATTAAGCAATTCTCCAATTGATAAATGGTCAAAGGATATGAACAGACAATTTTCAGATGATGATATTGAAACTATATCCACTCATATGAAAGAGTGTTCCAAATCATTATTGATCAGAGAAATGCAAATTAAGATAACTCTGAGATACCACTACACACCTGTCAGGTTGGCTAAGATGACAGGAATAAATAATGATGAATGTTGGAGGGAATGTGTGACACTGATGTATTGTTGATGGAGTTGTGAAAGAATCCAACCATTCTGGAGAGCAATTTGGAATTATGCCCCCAAAATTATCAAACTGTGCATACCCTTTAATTCAGCAGTGTTACTACTGGGTTTATATTCCAAAGAAATACTTAAGAAGGGAAAGGGACATATATGTGCCAAAATGTTTGTGCAGCCCTTTTTGTAGTGGCTAGAAACTGGAAAATGAATGGATGTCCATCAATTGGAGAATGGTTGGGTAAATTATGGTATATGAATGTTATGGAATATTATTGTTCTGTAAGAAATAGGATGAATACAGAGAGGCTTGGAGAGACTTACATCAACTGATGCTGAGTGAAATGAGCACAACTAGGAGATCATTATACACTTCAACAATGATACTGTATGAGGATGTATTCTAATGGAAGTGGATATCCATCAACATAGAGAAGAGCTAATCCAATTCCAATTGATCAATGATGGACAGAATCAGCTATACCCAGAGAAGGAATACTGGGAAATTAGTGTAAACTGTTAGCATTTTTTGTTTTTCTCCCCAGGTTATTTTTACCTTCCGAATACAATTCTTCCTTTGCAGCAATAACAACAACAACAACAAAATTTGGGTCTGCACATATATATTGTACCTAGGATATACTATAACATATTTAATATGAATGGGAATGCCTGCCATCTTGGGGAGGGAATGAAGGGAAGGAGGGGAAAAATTCAGAACAGAAGGGAGTACAAGGGATAATGTTGTAAAAAATTACCTATGCATATATACTATCAAAATGTTATAATTATAAAATTAATAAAAAAATAAAAATAAATAAAATAAGGCTTTTGGAATGAGATTATAAATAAATTAGAAGAACATAGGATGCTTTCCCTCTCAGACCTGTGGAGGAGGAAGGAATTTGTGACCAAATGAAAACTAGAGATCATTATTGATCACAAAATAGAAAATGTTGATTACATCAAATTAAAAAGCTTTGGTACAAACAAAACTAATGCAGACAAGATTAGAAGGGAAGCAATAAACTGGGAAAATATTTTTACATTCAAATGTTCTGATAAAGGATTCATTTCTAAAATATATAGAGAATTGACTTGAAATTATAAGAAATCAAGTCATCCTCCCATTGATATATGGTCAAAGGTATGAACAATTAATTTTCAGATGAAGAAATTGAAAATATTTCTAGTCAAATCAGAAGGTGCTCCAAATCACTATTGATCAGAAAATGCAAATGAAGACTGCTCTGAGATACCAGTGCATACTTATCAGATTGGCTAAAATGACAGGAAAAAATAATGATGAATGTAGATGGGATGTGGGAAAACTGGTGCACTAATACATTGTTGGTGGAACTGTGAATGGATCCAACTATTCTGGAGAGCAGTTTGGAACTATGCTCAAAAATTTATCAAAGTCTGCATACCTTTTTATGCAGCAGTGTTTCTACTGGAATTATATCTCAAAGAGATCTTAAGGAAGGGAAAGGGACCCACATGTACAAAAATGTTTGTGGCAGCCCTTTTGGTAATGGCAAGAAACTGGAACTGAATGGATGCCCATTAATTGGAGAATGGCTGAATAAATTATGGTATATGAATGTTATGGAATATTATTGTTCTGTAAGAAACAGCCTGAAGGATGATTTCAGAAAGTTCTGGAGAGACTTACATGAGCTGATGCTAAGTGAAATAAGCAGAACCAGAAGATTATTATACAGGACAACAAGATGACTATACAATGATCAATTCTGATCCACGTGGATCTCTTCAACAATGAGATGATTCAAATCAGTTCTAATTGTTCAGTGATGAAGAGAGTCATCTATATCCAGAGAGAGGACTGTGGGAACTGAGTGTGGACAACAGCATAGTATTTTCACTCTTTCTCTTCTTTGCTTGCATTTTATTTTCTTTCTCAATTTTTTTCTTCTTGATCTGATTTTTCTTTTTCAGGAAGATACCTATACATATCTATACATATATTGGATTTGACATATATTTTAGCATATTTAACATGTATTAGACTACCTGTAATGTCTGGACTAGCTCATTGGAGGACCTGGCATTAGCCTGAGTCCTTGGTCTTAGTGGAGGAGTGAAGGAGGCAGAAGAGGTGCCATGTGTCTGTTCAAAGTTGGAATCTAGAATTTGGCATCTTCTCTTGTGTCTTTTGCTGAGAGTGTGGCTGAAAGCTGTGGCTGAGGGAGCATTCCCTGTTGTCCCAGCTCTTAAATACTTCAGTACAATTGCATCACTATGCCACACTGAACATGTGCAAACATTACATTACCATGGAGAACCATTATCTCACACTGAATAGATACTTTACTATAAGCACCATGCTGGCCTAGATTTAAGTATACCTTTTCAGAGTTCTGGCCCTTTGCATCTCCTGCTTTCTTTTGTTTTAAAACACAAATGGTCAGGCCTTCCCTGATTTCTCAATAAGGGAAGTGAAAACATCAAAAAGGAAATGGTCACACCCTCCCCGACTTCACAGGAAGTGAAATGAAAACTCCAAAAAGAGAAACGGGGTGTTAAATGGGTCAACATATCAAAAGGCCAAGCCAGGGGATTGATGAGAGACTTAAATGCCTTTACTGACTATAGTACTCTTCTCTGTTTGAAAGTTTGTCTCCATGATAGTTCACAAGATTAAACACCTGCTATAGTGCCATTTGCACTTCCTAGCATGCAAAAACTTATTGACTATGCTGGGGGTGAGGGGGGTGGGGGTGGGAATAATCATACTTAAAACAAAACAAGGAGAATTGTTAAGGACCATGCCTAAGTGCATTGTAAGGGGCAGGTCAATTCACCTATAGCTTCCACAGCTGTGAACATCTGAAGGCTTTGAAAGCAGCCTTTACTTACACAGGCAATGGTTGTGGACTGGAAAAATAAATTGGAGCCAGAAGAAAGAGAAGAGAAGTCAAACAATGCAATGGCCTCTCAGTGGGGAGGACAGAGAATAGCAACTGTCTCTTAGTCTCCTTGTATCATCATCATCTGCCCACAAAAAGAGATAACAATCCCAGGTAAACCACAAGAGCAGCAGATAACAACTACCTGTCATCTAGCAGAAGGGTTGGGGGGAAGGAGGGAAAAATTTGGAATAGAGGGTTTTACAAAGATCAGTGTTGAAAAATTACCCTTTCATATGTTTTATAGATAAAAAGTTTTAATAAAAAAGAAAAGAACAGAAAAGAAAAGGAACTATTTCTTTGAATTTTTGCAAGTGCAAACTTTTCTTGGTCTCACATTTCTCAAATTATACTAGATAGACACTGAGCACACCTTAACTTAAAAGCTATATTTCATTGACAAATTAATTTTCATAAAGATAATTTAAAGGAACAAAATATCAAACTAAATGATTGTGACAAAAATTATACATGGGTCAACATTAAAATAGAATATAATACTTCCAGGCTTCAGATTTTTAGAAATATTTTAATTTTCCCAATACCAATTTTTCTAGGGAAGATAGAAGTCAGCACTAACGCTTCATGCTCCTAAGGCCTAAAACGTCCAAGTCTAAAATTGTATTTGCTTAACATCTGGTGTTAAGAGCCTAATTACATGGAAAATGATTATGGAATGCTTGAAACAAAACACCAGCCTATACTATCAAAATGCAAAATGCCACATTAAGCAATTTCATTACCTGCTCCAGCCTTGTTCAAAGGAAAAAATAATGAGAGAAAAAGTTTGAAGAAGAGTATAGTCAGATACTATCCATTATGTAACTATGGATGCTTTATAGTTAGGAAAAAAATAAAAACAAAAAACATTGATGTGGAAAGAAAGTCAAAATAAGCATCTTAAAGATTCTTTCAGTGTAGCTGTTAAGATTCTAACCAAATTATAAGAGGATCAAGTTCCTTTTGACAAAATCTGGAATAAGAAGAGGCATTATTTAATTTTGTGGATAAATGTCTATAGTTTTTCATTCACTATCTTAGTAAGAAATATCTCAAGTCCCAAAAATTTTATGTATTTATAAATTCTGAGAGTTGTGTCTCACCCTATATTTATTACATCCTTGAAAATCAAAAGTTCTATGAGAATTTTAAGAGCTTTCCATAGAAAGTCAAACTATTTATTTTCAGATTTCTTGCAGAGTACTACCAAGATTGTCCAGCATAATTTTTAAAAAATAGTTTCTCTGAATGAGGGAATTTCCCTAGAAGTCTAAAGTTATGTTCTTTAAATTTAATAATTGTTGATGGAGATATTTCTGACTTCAATCTCATATACGAATTTACAAATTTGTCAACAGATCTTTATTTGCTTGCTTGATTGTTGTTTTTTCTTTTATTATTTTTTAATTAATGGCCCTCATTTCACAAGGCAATCTTGGAAGAATTCAAAAAGTATCTCTTAAAAGAGATTTAAAAGAAAAATGGGGGAAGGAAATGAGAACTTTTCAAGAGAGTATAGAAAAAGAAACACAAAAATTATCTCAAGAAACCTTCTTACAAAATAGATTTAGTGAAATAGAAAAAGCATATAATTCCTTACAAAATAGATCTGACAAAATGTAAAAACAAAACACCTCCTTGAAAAACAGAATTTGTGATTAAAAAAATCCATTTAACTAAATAACTCATTTAAACATTAAATTGGCCAAATACAAAAGGCGCAAATAAAGGTAAATGAAGAAAATCCACTAAAAATTAGAATTGAACAAATGGAAATGAATGAATAGATGAGACATCAAGAATCAGTCAAAAAAATTTTTAAAAAATGAAAAAAAAAACCAAGAAAATGTAAAATACCTCACTGGAAAAACAACTGAACTGAAAAATAGATCTAGGAGAGACAATCTAAGAATTATTGGGCTTTTTAAAACTACGATGAGACAAAAGAGCTTAGACATCATCTTTCAGGAAATCATCAAGCAAAAACTGCCTGGATGTTCTAGAACCATAGGTAAAATAGCTATTGAAAGAAATCACTAATCACTTCCTGAAAGAGATACCAATATGAAAACTACAAGGAATATGATAGCCAAATTTCAGAATTATCAGTTCAAGGAAGAAATATTACAAGTATCCAGAAAGAAACAATTCAAACATCTAGGAGTCACAATCAGGATTGCTCAGTATCTTCCACATTAAAGGATCAAAGGATTTGCAATGTGATATTGGAAAAGGCAAAAGGAACTTAGATTGCAACCTCGAAATAACTATCCAACAAATTGAACACTATCTTTCAGGGAAGAATCTGGATATTCAATGATACAGGTAAATTTAACTTCTTTCTGACAAAAAGATTACAACCTGAAGAAAAATTTGATTTCCAAATATAGAACTCAAGAGAAGCATAAAAAGGCAAAAAGGAAAGAACTATTAAGAACTATATCTCTGTTATGGATATACTTAGAGAGTGTAGGTATTATTTGATTTTATTGTGATAATTTGAAAAAAAAAACTAGAAGTGCAAAGGAAATTATACTGGAAAAAGTGGAAAATGGAGGCAAAATTAGGGAAATTACATATCATGAAGAGGCAAATAATCTATTTTCATTGCAGAAAATAAGGCAGGGGGATCAATATTGTGTGACTTACTCTGATCAAATTTGGTTCAAAGAGAGAATATCAAACTTATTTTGTTTTACAGAGAAACTTCTCACACTTAATAGGGAAAGTGGAAGAGGAAAGGGGAAAGGAAAGAAGGAGGCTATTAGACCTTGTAGGGGTAAAGTATAAGAAATGGTAAGGGGCTGTAAAGTGAGGGAGCTGTTTCAGGGGGCTGGTCAGAAATACAATACTGGGGAAGAGAGAAATGGGGAAAGGAAAGACAAAAGCATAACTTGGGGTAAATAAGATAGTGGGAAATATAGAATTATTCATTTTAACTGAGAATGTGAAAGAGATGAACTCTCCCATAAAACGTAAATGGATAGCAGAATGGATTAAAAGTCAGAATCCTACAAGATGTTGTTTACAAGAAATGCATTTAAAGTAGAATGATACATATTGAGCAAAGGTAAAAGACTGGAGCAGACTCTATTATGCTTCAGGTGAAGTAAAACAAAACAAAACAAAAACAAAAACAAAAACAGGAGTAGCAATCCTGATCTCAGATCAAGCAAAACCAAAAATTGGTCTAATTAAAAGAGATAAAGAGGGAAATTTTATCTTGTTAAAGGGTACCATAGCTAATGAAGCAATATAAATCATAAACATATATGTACCAAGTGGTATAGCATCCAAATTCCTACAGGAGAAGTTGAGAGATGCAAAAAGAATTAGACAACAAAAGTATACTAGTGGGGGATCTCAACCTTGCTCTCTCAGAATTAAATAAATTGAACCACAAAATAAATAAGAATGAATATAAGGAGATAAGTAGAATTTTAGAAAAGTTAGGAATGAGATATGTGTGGAGAAAATTGAATGGAGACAAAAAGGAACACACTTTTTTTCTTGGCAGTTTACAGAACCTATACAAAAGTTGACCATGTATTAGGGTATAATAAGTTCAAAATCAAATACAGAAAGGCAAAAACAGAAAATTCATTTTTTTCCAGATCATGATGCAATAAAATTATATGAAATAAGAGTCCAGGAGAAAAGAGACCAAAAATCAATTGGAAACTAAATATTCTAATTCTAAAGAATGAGTGGGTAAAACAAATCATAGACACAATCAATAATTTCAACCAAGAGAATGACAATAATGAGACAACATACCAAAATTTTTGGGACTCAGCCTAAAGCAGTTATTAGGGGACATTTTATATCTCTAGATGCTTATTTACATAAAAGAGAAAAAAGAGAAGATCAATGAATTAACAACTAAAAAGAGATAGAAAATGAGCAAATTTAAAGCCCCCAATTAAATACCAAATTCAAAATTCTGAAAATAATAGATTAACAAAACTGAAAGTAAAAAGATATTGAATTAATAAATAAAACTAAGAGAAGGTTTTATGAAAAAACCAACAAAATAGACAAATCTTTCACAATTTGATTAGAAAAAGGAAAGAAGAAAAATCAAATTGTTAGTCTCAAAACCAATGAAGAGGAAATTAGAAAAATAATTAGGAATTATTTTGCCCAAGTATATGTCAATAAATCTGATATTCTAAGTGAAATAGAAGAATACTTACAGAAATACAGACTGCCCAGATTAACAGAAGAGGAAATAAATAACTTATATATTCCTATTTTAGAAAAAGAAATTGAATGGAGATAATATTAATCAACTCCCTAAGAAAAAAAAAATCTCCAAGACCAGATAGATTTACATGTGAATTTTACCAAACATTTAAAGAACAATTAATTCCAATACTATGAAAACTATTTGAAAAAATAAAACAGGAAAAAAGTAGTTTTACCAAATTCCTTTTATGACACAGATATAGTGTGAATGAGGTAGGGTGACATTAAAGTAAATTCTTGACCAAGGGTGAAAATAGAGAAAGTAAATTCTTGACCAATTTCCCTAATGAATATTGATACAAAAATCTTAAAAACATATTAGCAAAGACATTACAGAAAGTCATCCTCAGCATAATACACTATAATCAAGTATGATTTATATTAGGAATGCAGAGCTGCTTGCTTCAATATTAGAAAAAAAAAACTATTAGCGTAATTGACTTTATCAATAAGTAACTAACCAAAATCATACAATCATCTCAATAGATGAAGAAAAAGCATTTGACAAAATTTAACACCCATTCCAATTAAAAACACTGGAGTATAGCAATAAATGGAGTTTTCCATCTATTTTAAACCATAAGCAAACATATTATGTAATGGGACAAACTAGAACAATTCCTAATAAGATCAGAGCTGTAACGAGGTTACTCACTATTACCACTACTATTCAGTATTGAATTAGAAATATTAGCTTTGGCAATAAGAGAAGAAAAAGAGATTAAAGAATTGGAGTAGAAAATGAAACCAGATTATCACTCTTTGTAAATGATATGATGGTATACTTAGAGAATCCTACAGAATCAACAAAATAATTACTAGAAACAATTCATAATTTTAGCAAAGTTGCAGGATACAAAATAAATCCACAGAAATCCCCAACATCTTTATATATTGCCAATAAAGTCCAACAGGAAGATATACAAAGAGAAATTTCATTTAAAATAATTGTCAATAATATAAAACATTTGGGAGTCTACCTGCCAGGAAAAAGTCAGGAACTATATGAATACAACTACAAAATACTTTTCACATGAATATAGTCAGATATAATTAATTGGAAAAATATCAAGTGCTCATAAGTTGGCTAAGTGAATATAATAAAAATCACAATAATGCCTCAATCTTTTATTCAGTGCTATGCCATTCAAACTTCCAAGAAATTATTTTAGAAATTTAGAAAAACAAATCATAACAAAGTTCCCTTGGAAAAACAAAAGGCCAAGGATTTCAATGCAATTAATAAAAAAAAAAAAGCACATTTATGTGGTCTGCTTGTGACACATCTAAAATAATATGAAGTAGAAGTCATCAAAATTATTTGATCCTGGCTAAGAAATAAAGTAGTAGAACAATGGCCTAGATTCACAGGACAAGATAATTATATAAATATGTATGCATACATTGGATTTAATCTACATTTTAACATGTTTAACATATGTTTTATTCCTTACCATCTCATGGGGAAAAAGAGGGAAAATATCAACGCAAAAATTTTTAAGGGGCAATGTTGAAAAATCATCTTTGCATGTGTTTTGAAAATTAAAAAAAAAAATGATGAACAGGATGCTCTCAGAAAAACCTGAAAGACTTTCAAGAGCATTGATATAAATTGAAATTTGCTTTCATTAACTTAACATTAACTCTTAAATTTGCTTTGTACAAAGTAACAGCAACATTGTAATATTATCAGCTGTGACTGGCACAACTATTCTCAGCAACACGATGTTCCAAGAAAACTGTATTTTTTGAATTTATTTTTCATTAAAGCTTTATAATTTTTAACATTTACTCTTGCAAATCCTTGTACTTTATGCATAAGAAAAATCAAATCAAAAAGCAAAAAAAAAAAAAAAAATGAGAAAGAAAATAAAATGCAAGCAAACCAGAATGAAAAGAGTCAAAATGCTATTTTGTGATCCCACTCAGTGCTCACATTCCTCTCTCTAGTTGTAGATGGCTCTTTTCATTTCAAGGTCAATGAAACTGGCTTGAATCATCTCATTGTTGAAAACAGCCACATCCATCACAGTCATTCTCCAACTGATGGGCATCCACTCAGTTTCCAATTTCTTGCCACTACAAAAAAAAAGTCTGACATAAACATTTTTGAATATGTAGGCCCCTTTTCCTCTTTTAATATCTTTTTTGGGATATATGCCGAGTAGAAATACTGCTGGATTAATGGATATGCACATTTCGATAGCCTTTTGGGTATAGTTCCAAATTGCTCTCTAGAATTATTGAATTAGTTCAAAACTCCATCAACACTGTATTAGTGTTCCATATCCCTCCAACATTTATCATTATCTTTTTCTGTCATTTTAGCCAATTTTTCTGGATTTATTGGGATTATTAAATGATTTTTATTATTTTCATTATTGATATAATCAATTATTTTAATAGTTTTCCTAATATTGAACCTGGTATAAATCCTACTTGGTCATAGTGTATTATGCTGGGGATGACTTTCTGTAATTTCTTTGCTAGTATTTTATTTAAGATTTTTACATCAATATTCATTGGGGAAATTGATCTATAATTTTCTTTTTTTGTTTTCACCCTGTGTGGTTTGGGTATTCACACAATATTTGTAATCATAAAAGGGATTTTCTATAAGTCCTTCTTTCCCTATTTTTTCAAATAATTTGCACAGTATTGGAATTGTTTTTTAAATGTTTGGTAGAATTCACATGTAAATCCATCTGTTCCAAGAATTTTTCTTAGGAGTTGATTAATAACTTGCTCCATTTCTTTTTCCAAAATGGGACTATTGAAATAGTTTATTTTCTCTTCTGTTAATCTGAGCAATCCATATTTTAGGTATTTTTCCATTTTATTTGGATTATCAAATTTATTTACATATAGTTGGCAAAATAACTCCTAATTGTTGCTCTGATTTCCTCTTCATTAGTGGGAAATTCTCTGTTTTTGTTTTTGACACTAACAATTTGATTTTCTTCTTTCCTTTTTCTAATCAAATTAATAAAAACTTTATTTATTTTGTTGCTTTTCTCATAGAACAAATTCTTAGATTTTTTTATTAACTCAGTATTTTCCTTTCAATTATATTAATCTTCCTTTTTTCATAATTTCAAATTTCTTATTTAATTGGGTTTTTTTTGTTCTTTTTCTATTTTTTTTTTTTTTTAGTTTCAAGGCCAATTCATTAATATTCTCTTTATTTTATGCCAGTAAGCACCTAGAGATATAAAATTTCCCCTGATAATCTCTTCAGCTGCATTCTACAAATTTTAGTATGTTATATCATTGTTGTCATTCCCTTGGATGAAATTATTGATTGTGTCTATGCTTTGGTGCTTCACCCACTCATTCTTTAGGTTTAGATTATTTAGATTCCAATTATTTTTGGTGTATTTCCCCCTGGCCTTTTATTACATGTAATTTTTATTGCATTATAATCAGAGAAATATGCATTTACTCTTTATACCTTTCTATATTTGATTTTGAGAGTTTTATGCCCTAATTCATAGTCAATTTTTGTATAGGTTCCATGTACTGCTGAGAATAAGGTATAGTCCTTTCTGTCTCCATTCATTTTTTTTCCAGTGGTCTGTTTTCCCTAACTTTTCCAGGATTTTATTTATCTCCTTAACTCCTTTCTTATTTATTTTGTGGTTCTATTTATCTAGTTCTAAGAGAACAAGTTTGAGATTCTCCCACTAGTACAATTTTGCTATTTCTTCTTGAGCTGTTTTTATTTCTCTAGGAATTTGGATGCTATGCCACTTAGTGCACATATGTTTACTATTGGTATTAAGTCATTATCTATGGTATCTGTGAGCAGGATGTGTTTCCTTCCTTTTAATTAGATCAATTTTTGCTTTTCTTCATCTGAAATCAGGATTGCTACCCCTACTTTTTTTTTTTTTATTCACCTGAAACATAATAGATTCTGCTCAAGCTTTATACCTTTACTCTGAATGTATCACTCTGCTTTAAATGTGTTTCTTGTAAACAAGAAATTGTTAAGTCTGGTTTTTAATCTAGTCTACTATCCCCTTCTGTTTTATGGGAGAATCCATCCCATTCACATTCACAGTTAAAATTACTAACTTTGCATTTTCTGCCATCTTGTTTTTCCCCAATTGTATTTTTCTCTTTCTTTTCCCCAGTATTTTTTCATTGTGTCCCCTCCCTCTCCACTATGCAGCTCCTCCCTCTTTTTATACCTTTTCCTTTTTACTTCTATTCTCCCTTCTACTAGTCGCTCTGCTTCTCTCTTCCACTCCTACTTCCCTATAGGGAATTTAGTTTCTCTGTGAAGCTAAATATGACTGATAGTCTCTCTTTGAACCAAATGTCATGAGAGTAAGATTTACACAATACTCATCGCTCTTCCCTCTTTCACTCAGTTGCAATTAATTTGAGGGAAGTTGGCAGGAGGTCACATAAATACCTATCTGTTCTCCACCATCTTGGCTCTGTCTCCTTGTGTTTTCCTCCAAGACAATTCTAAATGGGTTATGATGAAAAATATTATCTGTACCCTGAAAAAGAACTGAATGGGTCTGAATGCAATTTGAAGCATATTTTTGTAAATTTTATTTTTAAGAGTCTTCTTTTATTACTACTGCTTCAATAATCTTATTACTATTACTTTTTTTTTCTATTCAGTTTGCTATCTATAACAACATGATTTATGGAAATGTTCTTTTTTAAAATTAATTCTCATTGAGAATGCAGAGAGAATGAAGAGATATTAAGAGGTAGAATTTGGAACTCAAAGTTTTAAAAATTAATGTTAAAAGTTGTTTTTACATACAACTGGGGAAAATAAAATATTGATAAAAAATTAATTAAATAAAATAACCAGAAACAGGGAGAAATCATGTACCACTGAGAATGGTTGACATTTTTTTTCCTCTAACCATAAAAACGTTCTTTGTTTTGTTTTTTGACTTGCTGCAATAATTTTTGTTTTATATGATATTGAAATGCCAGTACTAATACCATTATTGGTGGAAATAATTTGGGATTTTTACCTGCCTTGTTTTATGCTTTATTTCAAGCTTATTCTAGCAACTGTTTCCGCTATTTCATAGCAATTTTGCCATATGTATTTTTGTACTGTATTATTGAGGTTTCTTTTTTTCATTTTTTTTATCCTGGAAAGTATATGATCCTTATTTTCTCTTCTCATCCTATCATCACACTCACTTTTTTATTTGTAGCAGTCTCATGTATTATTTCAATATTGTTTTATATGAATATAATGGAATATTATTGTTCTGTAAGAAATGACCAGTAGGATGATTTAAGAAAGGCCTGGAGAGACTTACATGAACTGATGCTAAGTGAAATGAGCAGAACCAAGAGATCATTATATACTTCAACAACGATACTATATGAGGATCAATTCTGATGGATGTGGCCATCATCAACAATGAGATGAACCAAATTAATTCCAATAGAGCAGTAATGAACTGAACCAGCTAAACCCAGCGAAAGAACTCTGGGACATGATTATGAACCACTATATAGAATTCCCAATCCCTCTATTTTTGTCCACCTACATTTTAGATTTGCTTCACAGGCTAATTGTACACTATTTCAATTCTTTTTGTACAGCAAAACAACTGTTTGGACATGTATACATATATTGTATTTCATTGATACTATAACATACTTAACATGTAGTGGTCAACCTGCCATCTGAGGGGGGGAAGGAGGGGGAAAATGGGAACAAAAGATTTGGCAATTGTCAATGCTATAAAATTACCCATGCATATATCTGGTAAATAAAAACTATAATTAATAAATTATACTTCATTTCTTTCTTTTTGCCTTTGGCCAACTACATTTTTAAGCAGTCATTTTCTTCAATTATTTTTTCCTTCCTCTTCCAAGCTGTTGACTCTCTTTTGCATACCTCTAATTTCTTTCCTAATTTTTTTTCTTTTACATTTTTATTTGCCTTATAAAGTCTTCTATGAGCACCTCCAAGAAGTATATGGACTTGAGACCAATTTATATCACTCTTTCCGATTTATTCAGTAGATATTTTGTTTTCATCTGAGTTGGTGTTTTGGTCTTTCCTGCCAATATGATAGCTTTCTGTGATCAAGGGTGTTTTCTGTTTCTTGCTCATTTTCTTTGCTTTTCTTTTGTTAGTTTTTTTTTTCTCTCTCTTTTTTTTTTAACTTTTATGGTTGAGCACTGCTTCTGGGGTAAAGGGAGTGCTGTCCCAAGTTTCTTGTGCATCTCTGAGTCTTAGCTTTGAGGACAACCACCCCTTGTGTTTTCAGGATGTAGCTTTTCCTTGCTTTTTTTTTTTTTTTTTTTTTTTTTTCAGAAGACTGCCTGATTTCCCAGAGTTTGCCTTCTCAGGTTGGACTGGAGGCTGTCCCACTGCTCTGCTCCTGTTCTGAGCCAAGACTGAGGGTCTTACTTGATGATTTCTGTGATTAAGACCCTCTCACTGATTTTCCCAGAATCTTTATGAACTGGTCTGAACACCCTTTTCATCCTAGTTAGACTAACCTTTCTTGAAGCTTTTCCAGTTTATCTTGAGCTAGAGAGTGGTTTTATTCTGTCAGACTTTGTTCAAAGGCTTGATTTCCCATGAATTTTGAGGAAAACTGGGAGAGCTTAAGCAACTTTTTGGCTTTACTCTGCAATCTTAGTTTTCCATTCCAGAAATCCTAAACTACCCAATTATTAATGGCAGTCTTTGGCCCTTGTTGAATCCCTTGAAATTAGTCTTTGATATTTACTTTATATATCTTGGAACTTATTTGTCAAATTTTCTATTAAAATCATGTCATGTACAAAAAATTCTGAAATTCTGGATATTGGTTAAATATGCATTTTTTAGATTCAGGATTATGCTTAACTTTGCTGAGTGTGAGATTTTTGACTGGAACCTCAGTTTCCTTGCTCTCAATAGGGTTTCAAGACCTGCACTTTTTTAGTGTAGTTGTTGCTACATTTTATGTGATTCTAAATATGGCTCTGCCATATTGAATTTGTTGTTGTTGTTGTTTCTCTTTCTTTCTTTTGTCCTACTTTTCTTGTTCCTTCTTTTTCCTCTTCCTTTTCTTCCCAATTCTTTTATTAGGCATTCCAAATGACCTTAGACATTTCTGGTAGATATTCTATTGTTTCTAAGCTTTCAGTTTTAGTTACTGGAAATTATTTTCTCCTGGAATTTTTTTTTATTAGAAGTACTTTATTTTTATTTATATTAATATTATATTATTTTTTAAATTATTTTTTCTTTTCTTGGTCACTTCCTAACCATTTCTATTTTCTCCATGTCAACCTATACAACACTCCCCTCTAGGCCATACTCATAACATTTAATTAAACTATTGATTGGTGTCTAATTGACATTATGCTAATTATTTATTTTTTAATTTATTTTTTATTTTTACTTTTTATTCATTTTTAAATCTAATTAGTCTTTAGGATTAAGTTATCTAATTTCCAATTTATTGTTAATAATTATTTCAAGAGTTTGACCTGGACTAACTGCCAAGATGGCGGTGTGGAGGCAGACAGATGCTTGAGCTCTGTGTTTTCTCTCAGGACTTACTTCATGACAAGCCTCAGAGTTAATGCTTGACTGGAAAAGAAACCCACAAATAATCACCAAGAGAAGACATCCTTGAAATTCGCCAGAGAAGGTCTGTGTTTGCTTGGGGGAGGGTTGAATAGACTGGGTGCAGACTGAGGGCAGGCAAGCCAGAGTGGGGCAGGCAGTTCACACAGCTCAGACCTGAGCGGGAAGGGTTACGATCTCTGCCATTTCTGCAAAAAGACTTTTACCCCAGTGTAGATATTCCATCTTGGCAGCAAGCCAGGAGCAGCAGACAGGGTGTTTAAGGTGAAGATTAAAACCCTGGAAAGCTAGCCTCTCTCCGAACCAGGCCACCCCCAACCCTCACCTGGAGTTACTCCAAGTTCTCAGAGCCTCAGAGTGCAGACTCAGTACAGTGATCACTGTTCTGTTAGTGGCTCTTTGCTGCCCTACCCCCAGTCTGCAGAGGAAGCCCATTAACACCACCCAGCCCCATCCCCCCCAAAACAGACCAATTGTTTCTCTTGTCACTTTGTTTTCTTCCATTCCTCTCTTGACAAAATGAACAAAAAATTCAAAAGGGCTCTAACCACTGACAACTTCTGTATGGAGAGAGAGCAGACTTCAAATACTGAGGAGACTAAAAGCAGACTGTCCCCAGAGAAATCTCCTAAGGGGGATATGATCTGCTCCTTAATACAAAAGAATCTCATAGAGGAAATCAAAAAGGCTCTCATAAGAGAGCTAGAAGAAAAATTGGAAAAGGAAAGGGAAGCTTGGAAAGAGAACCTGGAGAAGTGATCCAGAGTAGATAAAGAGATCAAATCATTGAGAAATAAAATTAGTGAATTAGAAAGGGCAAACAACTCCAAGGAAAACAGGATTAGTGAGCTGGATAAAGAAATCAGCTCTCTAAAAAATAAAATGGATAAAATGGAAAAAAAATTCCATAGAAGATAAAAACACAATTGGACAATTACAAAAAGATATTTAAAAAGTGAGTGAAGAAAATACATCATTGAAAATTAGACTCGAACAAGTAGAAACTCAAGGAGAAACCAAGAAGTAGTCAAGCAAAATCAGAGAAATGAAACAATTGAAAAGAATGTCAAGTACCTTATTAGAAAGACAACAGACCTGGAAAACAGATCCAGGAGAGACAATTTGAGAATAATCAGACTCCCTGAAAAATGTGAGAAAAAAAGATCTTGGACACTATTTTCGAGGAAATTATCAAAGAGAACTGCCCAGACATTTTGGAAACAGAGGGTAAAATAGACATTGAAAAATACATTGATCACCTACTGAAAGGGTCCCTAAAATCAAAATGCCAAGAAATATAGTGGCCAAGTTCAATAACCATCAGACAAAGGAAAAAATACTGGAAGCAGCTAGAAAAAAGCAATTCAGATATGTAGGAGCCACAATAAGGATAATCCAGGATCTAGCAGCATCAACCTTCAAAGAACATGATATTCCGAAAGGCTAAGGAACTTGGTATGCAGCCAAGAATAACTTACCCAGAAAAAATGAACATCGTTTTCCAGGGAAGAAGATGGACATTTAAAGAAATAAATGAATTTCATCTATTTTTGATGAAAAAACCAGACCTACATAAAATGTTTGATCTTCAAATACAGAACTCAAGAGATTTCTAAAAAGGTAAAAAGAAATCTTGAGAACTATACTTCTGTTATAAAAATATGTAAAGAACATATGTATAATTTGTCCTAGAAACTAGAGGTGGAAAGGAAATTATATCATAAAAAAGTGTAAAGTGGTACTACATCTCATGAAAAGGCAAAGGTAACCTATTATATCTCAGAGAAAGAAGGAGGGAGATGAACATAGTGTGTATCAATAGACATATTTGATTTATGGTGAAACTTCTTCCACTTCATTGAAAAGTGAGAGGGAATACAGAAATTGTGAGGAAAAGGGTTAAATAAGTGGAGAAACTTTAAGGTGGGGGAGGGATACTAAAAAGGGAGGGCTGTGAAAAGCAAGTGGTGTTCACAAGTTTAATACTGGATAGGGGAGTAAGAGGGAAGGAAAAAGGAAAAGCATAAGCAGGGGTTAATAGGATGGCAAGCAATATAGAACTAGTCATTCTAAAGATAAATGTGAATTGGGCAAACAGCCTCATAAAGAGGAAGCAATTAGCAGATTGAATCATAAGTCAGAATCCTACTATATGTTGTTTATAGGAAACACACCTGAAACAGGGTGAGACATTCAAACTAAAAGTAAAAGGGTGGAGCAGAATCTACTATGCTTCAGGCAAAGCCAAAAAAGCAGGGGTAGCCATCTTCATCTCAGATCAAGCAAAAACAAAAATTGATCTAATTAAAAGAGATAAGGAAGGGCATTATATCCTGCTAAAGAATAGCATCAATAATAAAGCAGTATCAATATTAAACATATATGCAGCAAGTGGTGCAGCATCTAAATTCTTAAAAGAGAAATTAAGAGAGCTGCAAGAAGAAATAGACAGCAAAACTATAATAGTGGGAGATCTCAATCTTGCACTCTAAGAATTAGATAAAATAAACTGCAAAATAAATAAGAAAGAAGTCAAAGAGGTAAATAGAATACTAGAAAAGTTTGATATGATAGATCTTTGGCGAAAGCTAAATGGAGACAGAAAGGAGTATACTTTCTTCTCAGCAGTTCATGGAACCTATGCAAAAATTGATCATATACTAGGGCATAAAAACCTCAAAATCAAATACAGTAAGGCAGAAATAGTAAATGCATCCTTTTCAGACCACAATGCAATCAAAATAACATTTAATAAAAAGCCAGGGGAAAATAGACCAAAAAATAATTGGAAACTAAATAATCTTATGCTGAATAATGATTGGGTAAAACAGCAAATCATAGGCATAATTAATAACTTCACCCAAGAAAATGACAATAATGAGACATCATACCAAAATGTGTGGGATACAGCCAAAGCAGTAATAAGGGGAAGTTTTATATCTCTACAGGCCTACATGCATAAAATAGAGAAAGATAGGGCCAACGAATTGGGCTTACAACTAAAATTACTAGAAAAGGAACACATTTAAAATCCCCAGACAAACACAAAACTTGAAATTCAAAAAACAAAAGGTGAGATTAATAAAATTGAAAGTAAAAAAAAAAAAAACTATTGAATTAATTAATAAAACTAAGAGTTGGTTCTATGAAAAAACCAACAAAACAGACAAACTCTTAGTAAACCTTATTAAAAAAAGGAAAGAGAAAAATCAAATTGCTAGTCTTGAAATTGAAAAGGGAGAACTCACCACTAATAAAGAGGAAATTAGAACAATAGCTAGGAGCTACTTTGCTCAACTTTATGCCAATAAATTTGATAACTTATATGAAATGGAAGAATGCCTTCAAAATATAGATTGCCCAGATTAACAGAGGAAGAAATAAGTAGTCTAAATAGTCCCATCTCAGAAAAAGAAATAGAACAAGCTATTAACCAACTTCCTAAGAAAAAGTTCCCAGGACCAGAAGGATTTACATGTGAATTCTACCAAACATTTAAAGAACAACTAACTCCAATGCTATATAAACTATTTGAAAAAATAGGGATTGAAGGAGTCCTACTAAATTCCTTTTATCACACAGACATGGTACTGGTACCTAAACCAGGTAGATCGAAAACTGAGAAAGAAAACTATAGACCAATTTCCTTAATGAACATTGATGCTAAAATCTTAAATAAGATATTAGCAAAAAGACTTCAGAAAATCATCCCCAGGATAATACACTATGACCAAGTGGGATTTATACCAGGAATGCAGGGCTGGTTCAATATTAGGAAAACTATTAGTATAACTGACCATATTAATAATCAAATTAATAAAAACCATATGATCATCTCAATAGAGGCAGAAAAAGCCTTTGATAAAATTCAACATCCATTCCTACTAAAAACGCTTGAGAGTATAGGAATAAATGGACTATTCCTTAGAATTATCAGGAGCATATATTTACGACTATCAGTAAGCATCATATGTAATGGCAATAAACTAGAACCTTTCCCTGTAAGATCAGGAGTGAAACAAGTTTGCCCACTTTCACCATTACTATTCAATATAGTACTAGAAACTCTAGCCTTGGCAATAAGAGCCGAGTAAGACATTCAAGGAATTAGAGTAGGAAATGAGGAAATCAAATTATCACTCTTTGCAGATGACATGATGGTATACTTAGAGAACCCCAAAGACTCTGCTAAAAAGCTATTAGAAATAATTCAGAATTCTAGCAAAGTTGCAGGATACAAAATTAATCCACATAAATCCTCAGCATTGTTATACATTACCAAGACAATCCAACAGCAAGAGATATAAAGAGAAATTCCATTCAAAATAACGGTGGATAGTATAAAATATTTGGGAATATATCTACCAAAGGAGATTCAGGAATTATATGAGCAAAACTACAAAACACTTGCCACAAAAATAAAGTCAGATTTAAATAACTGGAAAGACATTCAGTGCTCTTGGATAGGCTGAGTGAATATAATTAAGATGACAATACTCCCTAAACTAATCTATTTATTTAGTGCTATATCTATCAGACTCCCAAGAATCTATTTTAATGACCTAGAAAAAATAACAACAGAATTCATATGGAACAACAAAAGGTCGAGAATTTCAGAGGAAGTAATGAAAAAAAAAATTAAATGAAGGTGGTCTAGCTATACCTGATCTAGAACTGTATTATAAAGCAACAGTCACCAAAACCATTTGGTATTGGCTAAGAAATAGACTAGTTGATCAGTGGCATAGGTTAGGTTCACAGGGCAAGATAATGAATAAATATAGCAATCTATTTTTTGACAAACCCAGAGATCCCAACTTTTGGGATAAGAATTCATTATTTGACAAAAACTGCTGGGAAAATTGGAAATTAGTATGGCAGAAACTAGGCATGGACCCAAATTTAACGCCTCATACCAAGGTAAGATCAAAATGGGTCCAAGATTTAGTCATAAAGAACGAAATCATAAATAAATTGGAGGAACATGGGATGGTTTACCTCTCGGACTTGTGGAGGAGGAAGGAGTTTGTGTCCAAGGGAGAACTAGAGACCATTATTGATCACAAAACAGAACATTTTGATTACACCAAATTAAAAAGTTTCTGCACAAACAAAACTAATGCAAACAAGATTAGAAGGGAAGTTAGAAATTGGGAAAACATTTTTTCAGTTAAAGTTTCTGATAAAGGCATCATCTCCAAAATATACAGAGAATTGACTTTAATTTATAAGACATCAAGCCATTCTCTAATTGATAAATCATCAAAGGATATGAATAGATAATTTTCAGATGATGAAATTAAAACTATTTCCACTCATATGAAAGAGTGTTCCAAATCACTATTGATCAGATAAATGCAAATTAATACAACTCTGAGATATCATTACACACCTGTCAGATTGGCTAAGATGACAGGTACTAATAATGTTGAATGTTGAAGAGGCTGTGGGAAAACTGGGACACTGATGCATCCCACCATTCTAGAGAGCAATCTGGAATTATGCCCAAAAGTTATCAAAATGTGCCCAAGGAAATACTAAAAAAGGGACAGGGACTTGTATGTGACAAAATGTTTGTGGCAGCCCTTTTCATAGTGGCTATAAACTGGAAAATGAATGGATGTCCATCAATTGGAGAATTGTTGGGTAAATTATGGTATATGAATGTTATGGAATATTATTGTTCTGTAAGAAATGAACAATAGGAGGAATACAGAGAGGCTTGGAGAGACTTATATTAACTGACGCTGAGTGAAACGAGTAGAACTAGTGGATCATTATACACTTCAACAATGATACTGTACGAGGATGTATGTTGATGGAAGTGGATATCTTCAACATAGAGAAGAGCTAATCCAATTCCAATTGATCAATGATGGACAGAATCAGCTACATCCAGAAAAGGAACACTGGGAAATGAGTATAAACTCTGAGCATTGTTTTTTTTTTTTTGTTTGTTTGTTTTGTTTTGTTTTGTTTTGTTTTGTTTTGTTTTGTTTTGTTTCTCTTCCCAGATTATTTTTACCTTGCAAATACAATCTTTCCTTTGCAACAACAACAACAAAATTCGGTTCTGCACTTATATATTGTACCTAGGATATACTATAAGATACTTAATATGTATGGGAATGCCTGCCATGTAGGGGAGGGGGTAGAGGGAAGGAGGGGAAAAACTCAGAACAGAAGGGAGTACAAGGGATATGTTGTAAAAAAAAAAATTACCTATGCATATGTATTGTCAAAGAAAATGTTATAATTATAAAAATTAATGAAAAACAAAATAAAATTTTTTTTTAATTAAAAAAAAGTGTTTGACCTGGAAAATAGATCCAGGAGAGACAATTTAGACTATGTGAAAGCCATGATAAAAAAAAAAAAAAAGAAAAAAAAAAAAAGGGTGGGGTGGGGTGACCATCATCTTTTAAACTTTTTCCCATGGAAACTCTTCTGATATTCTAGAATCAAAAGTTAAAATAAAAAGTTAAAGAATACAATAGTCACCTCCTGAAAAGAGATCCTCAGAAGAAAACTTTGAGGAATATTTTAGGCAAACTCCAGAATTTTCAAGATAAGAAGAAAATATTACTAGGCGCCAGAAAGAAACCATTAAAACACTGTGGAGCCATACTCAGAATATCAAAAAGATTTAACAGCAAATTAATTAAAGAATCAGAAATCAGAGGGCAAAGGATTTAGAATTATATGATATATATATATATATATATATATATATATATATATATATATATATATATATATATATATATATATATATATATATATATGTCACCTATTTAGAAAAACTCGGTATTATTGCTCAGAACCAAATATTGACATTTAATGAAATAGAGGACTTTCAAGCACTTATGATGAAAAAAGCAGACCTGAATAAAAAATTTGACTTAGGAGAAACATATAACAGTAAATAGGAAATAAAAATGCAAAGAAATTCAATAAACTTTTCATATTCCCACATGGGAAAATAATACTTGAAACCTTGCTTCCTCTTTATTATGGCAGTTAGAGGGAACATACACACAGGGTATGAGTATAAAGTGAATATGACAAGATAATATCTTTTTTGAAAAAAAAGTAAAAGAGCAAAAGTGGAAAAAGAAAGAAAACAAAGGGTGTAAATTATGTCAAATAAAAGAAGAAGCATTTAGAGTAAAGTTAAACATGAGGAAGGTGAGGATGGAAGAGTAGTCTTATCAGATGTGGCTTAAAGAAGCAATATCATGCCCATGAAGCTGAGTACACAAATCTATCTTACCTTATATGAAAATAAATAGGGAAGGGGATAAGATAAAGAAAGGGTCACAGAAGAAAGGGAAGAGTGTTCTCAGAAGCAAAACCCTTTTAAGGATGGAAAGGGTGAAAGGAGAGAAAGAGAGGGAGTAGCACAAAGGGGTGGAAATATTATGCATGGGAACATACAATCATAACCAAAAAAGCAAAGGTATTTTTTTCTCTTAAATATGTAGATATAGGTGAATCAAATCCATAAAAAACCATTCCCCAATTGATAAATAATCAAAGATTAACAGGCAAATTTCAGATGAAGTAATCAAAGTTATCTATAATCATATGGAAATGCTCTAAATCACTATTAATTAGAGAGTAGCAAAAAACCCAAACCAAAAAAAAAAAAAAAAAAAATCAGAGATACTTCTTCCAAACTATCAAAAAGACTAAGAGGAAAGAAAAGAAAAATAACAAATATTGGAAGGGATATAGGAAAATTGAATCACTAATGCACAATTGGATTTACAAAATGATCAGTTGCAGTGCTCCCAAAATAATATGATTTGAGGTCTGTTCACTTTTCTCCTTTTCATGAGCTCTGCAAAGTTTTAACTCAAATTTGTGTCTCTCAACTTATCCTGAATTTCAATATACTGCTATTTTACTCTGTCACTATTAGCCTTCTGGAAGTCTGTAGAGATTGAGAGAAATTAATTTACTATCTCCTCTTTGCTCTGAGAAAACTGGCCTGATCATTTAATTGTAGGTTTATGCATTCAGCTAAAATCTAGAATGGAAACTCTCCTCCAGGAAGAAAGTAAGGAAGGAAAGAAGGAAGGAAGAAAGAAGAAAGGAAGAAAGGGAAGGAGGGAGGGAAGGAGGAGGGAAGGGAGGGAAAGAGGGAGGGAGGGCAGGAGGGAGGAATGAAGGAAGAAAAAGAAAGAGAGAAATAGAGATATATATATATGCAATTATGAAATTACTGATCCATTTTAAAATTGAAGTACTGAATTGAAAAATGTTTATTTTTTCTTTATTCACAAGTTTTAAAGCTTTCAGAACAAATTGCATGCATGCATGTTATCTGAAATTTGCTAACAGAATGACTATAAACACACATATTTATACATACATTTTTCTATTCATTGGAAAAGAACATAACCCACACATTCTTATTTTGTGTAATTTAAAAGTTTTCAAGTAAAATCTATGAAAAGATTTAAGATTAAATGTGACATATTGAGAATGATATTAACAGAATTTAAAATATAATTAGTGAAATAGCACAAATGCCTATCTTGTGAATTAATATTATGGTTGTATATAACATTGTTTACACCATTTAACACTTTATGTACACATGATTAACTAATCAATATTTTTGCTTAGCTAGAATCAGTTTTCCACAGGTTATCTCTTATGTCTAA
Organism: Sminthopsis crassicaudata; assembly: GCF_048593235.1. Classification (NCBI taxonomy): domain Eukaryota; kingdom Metazoa; phylum Chordata; class Mammalia; order Dasyuromorphia; family Dasyuridae; genus Sminthopsis; species Sminthopsis crassicaudata. The sequence continues at coordinate 522,218,787 of NC_133617.1, forward strand.
AATGTATATCTCCCATGTATCCTTGGGATACAAAAATTTTTCAGTACTTTTTTAAAAAATTTGAATTAATTTCTGCCTTTGTGTGAATTTGCTTGATTACAAAATATTTCCCCTACAAAATAACCATGTGTTTAATCATATATATTTGAATTTTAATTGCAAGTTTTTTTTATAATTCTGAACTTGAAGTCATCCACAAATTATGAATATTTTCACACGTGAAAAATAACATAATTTAAAGAATTTGCTCCAATGCTACTCTACTTGTTACATTTCTGTTCCAATTATCAATATTTCTATATTTTAACCAATAACAAAAAGTTTTGGTGATTACAGCTTTGTTGTTGAGATTTATAGCTAGAATTGGTAAGTCACCTTCCTTTAAAATTTTAGCTAGATGGATACATCAATATAGATCTATAAATATGTCTATCTATCTATTTATCTATCTATCCATCCATCCATCCACTTATACTTTTCCCCTTGAGATTGTTGAAATTGTGATTTCTCATATGCTGTCTTTATTCAGTTATTCATTCATGTCTAACTCAACCTGATCCTATGAAAAGTTCTCAGAGTTTTCTTGGAAGAATTTTAGTATCACTTTCCAGTTTTTCTCCAATGTGTTTCCATTTTATAGATGAGGAACTAAGGCCCTGTATTTCAAGGTCATACTAATCTTCCTTGCTCCAGGTTTTGTGCTCTATTCAATGTACTGCTTAACTTTTCCTCTTTCAGATGTATTTTGCTATTATTTTTCTAATTCTTCAAAATTATCCTTTGGCAGTTTGTTATGAAATTTAATATGTAAGCTAATTTAGTATCATTAACTTTTTAAATATTTGAACAGCCCAATCATAATTAGTTTCACTTCATTTAGTTGTATTTTTTGTTGTTTCTCTAATAATCTTTTATAGTTATCATTTCTGGATATGTTGTAATAGCTGGAATCCTAGATAGTTTTCACATGCTTGAGATATGCCGAATGAACAATATCTTCACTTTCTTTCTGACAGAATTTGTTAATAATAAATAGAAAGGCAATTAGTTTGTATGGATTAATTTTATATCTTGATAGCTTGCTCACTTCACTTATTTTTAATAATTTCTCTTAAATATATTTGCTAAGTTGACAATCACATTATCTATTAGAAATCATAATTATATTGCCCCATTTTTCTATGCTTATTCTTTCAATTTCTTTTTCTTGCCTTATTGTTATAGCTAACATTTCTAGAATTACATATGTAATAATTAAAACAATGAATAATCTTCTTTAAAATCCCTAATCTTATTGGAATAAACTGGATTGCTTCTCTATTATGGACAATAGTGATTTTCTTAATTGTAGATAAAAGTTTGTTTTTATATTAAAGAAAATGCTTACTTATTCCTTCACATTAATTTAAAAAAAGTGTGAGAAATTAATATTTCTCTCGTATTCAATAACTAATAATAAAATAATTATTGTATTTGGACTAAGGTTTTCTCTCTTTCTACTTCCTAATCCAGAAACCAATCTATAAGAGAAATCTCTCTAAAAGATTTACCCATGTCAATACCACATCACACAGTAAAATAAATTCTAAGTTTGGGCTAATGGATATATTTCTGCTCATTTTATTTGCTCAGGAAGGTTTGGAAAAAACATTTTTTCTTCCTGTTGTTGGAGAGGTGATATAGAAAATTATGTCTGTTAGATCAAGATTTTGGTGACCCAAGTCATGTAGCAGAAGATCTCCATTTTAATACAGTCCCCCTTCTATTTTGTTAACTAATCACAGTTGATCAATACACCTCAGGAATACCTACTCTTCAAAGGATATATAAATGGTGAGTCCACCACCATTAGAGAACTTTCATCTAAGAAAGACAGTCAAATGACTATTCTTTTGTGAATAAATATGCTGTGCTTATTAATGAAATGACTGCATTATCCAGAAATTATATCTCTTGGAATTTTTTAATCATCACAATAGGTATTTTATTTTGCCAAAATATTTCACTGATTTCTTGGATGTATGTATTTTATATTACTTTTATTAATATCATTTATAGTTTTATAGCTTTACCAATGGTGAATTGCTTTTCTAAGATTAATTCAATCTATTCATCCATTTGTCTTCTTTGCTTATGTGTCTTTCATATTCCTGGAAGTAGTTATCCATTTCAATTTTATCAATATTATTTTCATGTTAATTAGACAAAATAATATCTAATCATCTCCTTTATTTGCCATTTTGAATTTTACCTTTCAATTTTTAATATTGACAAACACAGATAAGAGTAAGATTTATGTCATGCTTATTTCTCCTACTGTACCTTCCAAATGTATAAATAATTCTTTTTATTCATTCTGTTTTTGAAATAGTAAATTATACTTTTTTATCATTTCTTCCATAATGTAGTCGTTAGTGTTACACTTTTTTTTTAAATATGATTTTAAAAAAAAGAAACAATGTGAGCTTTGGGTTTGATTTATTTAACTCCTTTTGTGACCTTTGAAGTATTTGACATTCAAAAGGGATGTTAGTTCGTTTTAAATCTCTTTTTCTCATGTTCTTTATATCTCCATGTAATCATGAAAACTTGACTCTCTCAAAAAGGCTATGCTTCTTTGTCCATATGTACTCTCATTAGATGTACTTTTGCTTATATTTCTAGATACACTAGGCCAGAAATAACAATAAACTTTTTTTTTTTGTTTATGATGATACAGGCAGATTTGCCTAATTAAAATGCAAAGATTTCATCTCCAATAAGTTATTTTCAAGTTTTAAAATTTACTCACAGTTTTATTTTTCTCTTGAGAATGTTGCATTAACATTGTAATATTTCTAATCAATCATAGACATTTTATTAGACATATTTGAAAGTATTATATTCTATTAAAAGTCATTTTGTTTCTCAAAAAGAATAATATTCAGTCTTACAGCACAAGTAAAATATTATTTGTTATGACTGCATATTGACCTTTTGAAATATTATATCCCAAGATTTTTCTTTAAGATTTAGCTGCCAAGGCTTATATCATTCTCCTTTTTTTTTCTTTGTTTTTGTTTGTTTGCTGGTTTGTTTTGTACTCAAAGTCTGCTTCTGGTATTGGAGAAGAGAAAATAGTAGGGAGTAAAGTTAAGGGAAATTTCAGGGCAGAATTTAGGAAAAAGGAGGAAGTTCCTGATAGATGACCTCAGTTTTTCAGTGAAATATTAAGTCACATTATCTTCTGAGAGAGAATAGTGATTGTGTAGATGACTCAAAAAAATAAGATCATTTGAATAGAACTTTATATTTTAAAAGGCCTTTAAATTTTATTTGATCCTCACACTATTCTCTTCATTTTATGGTGAGAAAACTGAGGCTAAGAAACAATAATTGACTTACTCAAAGTCACAGAGCAGCAAGGATTTGTGGTAGGGTTTGAATTAAAATCCCAATTTAAGTCCAATTCCAAATCTCATCTATCCATTTTATTATACAACTATTTAGGTGCTTAGAGAGAGAGAGAAAAAAAAAGTCTTTTGGGATAGCTATTGAGGAGTACAATAAGGATTGAGTTAGAGAAGAATTAAATAATTAGAATGAAATAGTAAAGACAGAGTTATAATAATTAAATATTAATGAAATCAGTCTACATTATTAAATAATTTCCTTGTTTGATGGTTAGCTAGCTACATGTCTATTAAAAGTCGGATAGAGGAATTAATCCAAGGCTCATCTCCATGTGATCTTCAGTACTCCAATTAATAAGAGATTCAAGATTAGAGTTACTTAAAAATGTCTTTATTACTATAGACTTAAGATTTTGAAGGAAGGAAAGGGATGCCAATAGATCTATGTCTCTCAAAGAAAGGGAAACTAGAATGATTAGAGATCTCAGTGGATCTCCTATTGAATGCATTGTCAAATCTTGGTTACACAGAATAGATGATGAAATATACTTTCTCTGATATTTGATTTTGCTGAACTTGGGTTTACTATCAATGCTGTTCCACTAGACATCAGTTATATCCTTTCTTTGTGGAGTTCTCTTTTAAACTTCCGACTCTACTTTGATGTTTCATTAATAGGTATTCTCATTAGCAAAAATACTTTTTATAACAGAGCAAATTCAACCTTTAACATCTTCCCATGAAGCTTTTCTGACACCTCAACCCCACCCAACAGTGTCTTTTTTTCCCTAATATACCATGAGTTTATTTTGGATTTATTCTGAATATATTTATACCTGGGGTCCCACATTAAGCTACTTGAGAACAGAGACCATTTCATTTGTGTCTTTGTATCACCAGCATGTCTCTCAATGCCCGACTCTTAATAAATGCTGATTGTTTGCAAGACATCCCTTTTGAAAGCCTTTTGGGGTTTTCAATTCCAGCTCAGATCTATCCAGTAGCTTCAAAATCTTCCTTTGGCCTTATTATCAATATAAATTTTTTTTTTTGATCAATATCACTTCTTCCCTTTGGCATGTTAAACCACTTATCCTTGGTGACAAAATACCTCTCAAACAAAACAAAACAAAAAATGGGGAAAGTATCTTAAATATATGTCATTCCCCCACTCCCCTGCTAGTACCAAAGCTGTCATACAATAATGTGCTTTATTTTTGAGGCCCTATTATTATATATTTTTAATTTGCTCAGCAATTATATTATATACTACCCAAAATGATGAACATGCAAATATCTTCATCTCTCCATTACCAACTTATACTGGGAACTTGGTTTCATTGGGCATTTGGCATTTATTGCTCAACCCAAAACTCCCTTTAGAAAAATCACTGTAATAAATTGTCCTGTTGTCTCTCAATTGTAATCCTTCTCTGGTAGGAGGTTTCTTTTCTCTGTGATTTTTTTTTCTCTGTCCTCTTCTTCTCTCCAAAAGTATGGGATTGCTGGACTTGTGAATCCACAGGATGTCTTCTCCTTGACCCAATCCAGAAATGTTCCTTCAGGCTGCAGTCCCAACTCTGGCCCAGACTTGACTCTCTCCTTGCTCAATGGTGTCTTCTTTTAGCCTCCCAGAGAATGGGCATATGAGAATTCAAGGACTTGTGGGAAAACTTCTACCAATGAACTTGCTTCTTTTAAACATTCAAGCTCCTCCCCAGAAGTTCAAAGGGGTAAAACTCCCCTTAGAGGCCAGAACCAAAAGGTGTGGACTAGAGAATTGTTAAGTACTGACTTAGCAATTAGTAAGAACCTATCACCTCATTATCTCATTAGCACTTAGTAAGAACCTAACCTTTGTCTATGAATGTGTGAATGACATATATACAAATACATACAGACTTAAATATGTACATACAGTCCCTTATTAAAAAATTTAAGAGATTGATTATTCCCAAAGATAAATATCAGTCCAGTCCAATTACAAAAGGCTATTTCAAGACAAATCCTTTATTTTTGCTCTAAAAGTTTTGGGTGAATAAGATTTCAAATTATTTGATAATAATATAATACCAATTATATTTTCTCAATCCTTATACAAAAAGAAATATTGATTATTTAAGTTTCTCAATTTGTAAATGAAAACCCAGTACAAATTGCTATTATTTTTTTAAACATCTCACACTGGAATATGCTTTAAAAAAAATAATTGGCCTGATGTTATGGGCCAGAACTTGAAACAAGGTGCTAAGTCACTGGAATTAATAGAGACAATGCTTATGTACTTAGTTCACACATTAGTTCACACACTAGAGTTCACACCTTTAGAATGCATATATAAGCTAGGATCCTCAATTAGGATTGACTTTGGGAGATTCACAAGTCAGAAGCCCACAAGCCCATTCTCTTGGAGGCAGAGTCAGAGTCATTCCAACTTCCACCTTTGTGCTGGCTGGAGACATTGGGAAGACGAGACGCTGAAGCTGGCAGAGAAAAAGGACTAGCGTCAAGAGTTCTCAGAACCAAGGAGAGAGATAGACCTCTAAGAAAGCTAACCGGGCCCCAAGAAAGATTCAAGACTTTGAAGGAGAAAATAAAGGATTTGGACTTTAACTCCTTGCTGCATTTGAGGTGATTATTGAACTGAACTGAAACTAAGGCTGCTCCCAGAAGCCCCCCAAGGAACCTGCTCACAGAGAACATTATATCTTCCAGAAGAACATTACAGCTTAATAGTCATTGTTTTTGAATGCATCCCATATCTTTGTGATCTAAGGATAAGGCAAAACAATTCTTAAATAGCTGAAGACAGGTTTAAAAAACGCAAATAAAATTTAAAGAAAATATATAGTTGAAAATATGTTAATGATAATTTTTGTCATTAAGCAAAACTTCGAAAAGAGGTATATAGAGTGAGTTGAAATTTTAAATACTTAAAAATAGATTTATTTTCCTTTTCCATATTGACTATATACGTTTCAAAGCTAGATTTTAAAATATTTAATTTAGGGCAGCTAGATAGTACAGTAGACAGAATATGGACTCTGGAGTCAGGAGGACCTGAGTTCAAATCCAACCTTAGACACATAACTCTTACTATCTGTGTGACTTTGGGCAAGTCACTTATTGCTTCATTGAAAAAAGAAATAAAAGATAAATTTATTTAATTTTATATACACAAAACATTAATTAAAATTATATAAACTGAATAAGATTAATACCACCACCCTACATAACACTGTATATATTAAGAATTTTATTCTTTGGGGTTAAGGTTAGCATTTCATAGGTGATTGCTAGGTGAATTTGGATTACTATATACCTTTGTTTATTTACTTTTTGTTCAATTGATCTCACATAAAAGATGGTACAATGAGCAAATCACTGAAATTGGATTAGACCAAGATCTGAGTTCTATATCTTTCATCTGTTAAAGAAAACTAGACTAGAGCTAAGAAGATAGAGATGAAAGTCTTGATTCTGATGTTTCCTATGAACTTTTCATAAGTAACTTCTTTATCTACTCCATTTCCTTCATCTGTAAAAATGGGGGGGAAATGGACTCTTTTCCCACTGTTTATTAGACAAGTGATTCAACCTTAGGTTTTGCCTAAAACTATCTTTCTCTCTCTTTTTGCTAAAACTATTAGAGTTAACTGACTTGCCCAGGATCACACAGCTAAGAAGTGTTAAGTGTCTGAAGCCAGATTTGAACTCAGATCCTCCTGACTTCAGGGCAGTGCTCTATCCACTGTACCATCTAGCTCCCCTTAAAACTATCTTTCTTAAAAAATTAATTTCAAGTTAAAATGAGTAACTGAAACTTAAAATATAAAGAAGAACTAATATTACAGCCTATAGCTAGTTCAAAATTTCTTTCTTGATTGATATTCAAAATTTATTTTAAAAAAAATTGTGATTCCATTCTTCTCTATTATGACTAAACATTCAAATCTCCACCAAGTCTTTCCCTCTTTTCTGAAAGATTTTTGAAGTGCTCTAAGGTTTTCAATGCTCTTCACAATTTCTTTTCAAATTCTCTTACCAAGCAGATTACACATTAATCTTACTTATGTGAAAAGTAAACACTAGGCTGATTAACTTGACTTTTAATACTTAAAATTTTCTCAAATCCTTCAGTTCTCTTGTTTGTGATTGAAAGACTAGAGAGGAAAGCAATAAGTATCTCCAAAGCCTTCTCTTTTAAAAGTTCATATATGAACATTTAGGTAAGTTTCCATTTCCCATCAGCAATTTCTACTTTGTTTCTGTTCCATGGAAGATCATGCTCTAAGAAGATAGATTTATCACAACTATTCTAAGAGAATCAGTTTTTGACACTCATCTCCTTCTCAATCCCCTGTTTCCTTTTGTATTTCCTTGGAGGACTACCAGGTGAAGCAGCCCACATCCCTCAAAAAACTTCTTTCATAGAAGGTTATGAACTTTTAAAAACTTTCTTAGTAATCCTCCAGTCTTCTTCACAAGCTCTGGTTAGTTTCATCTTGCCCCTCTATTTTTCTCCATTCTTCAGCTTTCAGCAAGTTCCTTGAGGGTAGGGAATTGCCTTTCATTTTCTTATTTATATAAATATTCCCAGCTCTTAGAATAGTGTCTGGCACACAACAGATGTTTAGTATATGTTTATTGAATTAAACTTACTGGAGATAGTCCAAACAATCTATAACTTTTGATAGTTATTCAGTATTCCAAAAACTATCTTCATCTCTTTGTCTAAGCAGGAAAAAAAATCTCCCTTTCCCTGTGCAATTGTTGAAATGGCTGGCTCTTTTCAAAGGTCCACTCAAGTGTCATTTTTTTCCATAGTTTTCCTTATTAAAATAGATTTTAATGTCCTCACCACTATCGATTATGTATTTTGGAAGGAGTGTATAATGTATATTTTTACTTGTGAACATGATGTATCTCTTTATTAGTTTATTAGTGTTTGTAATCTCAATTTTTGGCACTGTGCCTAGACCACTGGAAGTATTTAATGCATGCATATTGATCGACTAATCAACATAGTCTTCTTTCAAAGTCATGCCAATATACCCCCCTATTAAATCAGACAAGAACTACAGCATTTGATCAGTCTAATTTATTGAGAATCATTTTGGTGTCTTTCAAATGGTAATGAGCTCTAAACTTTTAATTTTGCTGTGAGTTGGGGGCACAGCAAATCATGCTGAATGCAATTATTTCAGTCAATTCAATGAACTAATCATGATATAAACACATATCAAGCCCTTATTTCACAAAGGTAGTGCGTAGGTAATTGCCAAGTTGCTGTTCAGCATTCTTGAAGCAACTTCAAGTTGGGGTATAACTGGCAATTTTGTTGTCTGGAAAAAATTAGAATTAAATGCATCTTCCAATCCACATTGTAATCCATAATTTGAAAATAATATGAGCAGAAAGTACAACATATTTAGGTTAGTGAAATTCACATAGTGCATTTGAATTTCTTAAGTCTCCATTTCCATCATTTTGAATACCATCTTCCATAGGGAAAGAGACCCAAAAGTTCAAATTCTATCTAGAAATAAATGGGAAAAAAATTAAATAGTATTTTTTTTAAATTCATAAAAAAATTCTCTAAATTCTGATGCCCTTGGGTGCCACTTATTTTTTTTTATTATTATATCATTGACTTGAAGAACCACAAAGGATTAATCTTCAGAAAGTTTGTAATATTAGTTATTTTATAAGTTACATTAAGAAATCCATTATTTAAACAAACACTAAAAAATATTCATTATATGTAAAACACTGTTTTAGGCATTCAAAACACAAAGATAAACAGTAAACATTCACCAAACTATTCATCTTCAGAGAGTAAATTTTCATTTTTTTGTTGATGCAAAAAATATCCACATAGACCAGCCATTACAAATGTCTTGACAAAATGTGATTGATTTTTTAACCAGTTGGATAAATAGTCAAATTCTAAAAAAACCAAAGAAATATACAAAAGAAAGATAATAGTGAGACAACATAGCAAAACCTATAGGATATAACCAAAGCATATCTTAGGGGAAATTTTATGTCTCTAAATAGTTGTATAAATAAAATAAATAAAGAGAATAATAAATTGATCATGAAACTAAAACAGCAAGAAAAGCAAATTTTAAAAAGCCCAATTAAATAACAAATTAGAAATTAATAAAATTAAAACAAAGAGAACTATTGAATTAATTAACAAAAATAAGAGGGGGATTAAGGGGGGAAAAAACCCAACAAACTAGAGAAATCTTTGGTTAATTTGATTAGAAAAAGGGAAGAAAAGTTTAATAAATTACAGACAATTTAATTAAAATGGATGCATATTTACAAATATATAAGTTGCCCAGATTAGCAGAAGGGGAAATCAATATTATTTAAATACTCCCATTATAAAAAAGAAATTGAACATGGTATCAAAGAATTTTCTAAAAAATTCTTCAAGACCAGATGAATTGACAAGTGAATATTATCAAACATTTTAAGATCAATTAATTCCAACACTATGTAAAGTACATGGAAAAATAGGTAAAGAAGGTAAAACCAAATTCTACAACACAAGTATGGTACTGATATGTAAACCAGGAAGAGTAAAAACAAAGGAAAAAAATTAGACACTAATCTCCCTAATGAATATCAAAGCAAATAATTTAAATAAAATGTTACCAAAGAAATTACAGCAATTTCTTAGCAGTATAATACACTATGACCAAGTGATATTTATACCAGGAATTTAAGATTGGTTCAATATCAGTAAAAAACTGTTGCCATAATCAATGATATGAATAACAAAACCAACAGAAATCATATCAAAATCTCAATATATCAAAAAAACTATTGACAAAATCCAACATTGATTCTACAAACAATAGAGAGCATAGAGATAGATTTTTTCCTTAAAATAATAAACAGCATCTATCTAAAACCACCAGAAAGATGGTGGAGAGCAGATACAATTTTTGTGACCTTCTCTGAACTTTTCTCAAACTTACAGTGATCCTCTAAAATGGTTTTAAAGCAACAGAACCTATAAATATTTGGAGTAAAACACCTCAGAATCATTCAGAACAGATCTGTTTCAAACAGACAGGAAGACACTGCTGAATCCAGATAACAGCACAGGGACTCCAAGGCAAGAGCTGAAGTAGGGAGCCTGAGTGTTGTGCCTCCTGTACCTGGGAATCTTCTGTGAGCCTCTTAAACTACTGTGTCCTGGTTACAAGTGGGTGGTCTGGCAAATCAATCACAGAACTACCCCAGGGCAAACTAAAGCTCCTGTCACTCCTTTGTGTTAAAAGCAGACATCAACTCTTAAAAATGAGCATAAAAACCAAACAAAGGAAGCAAGCAAAGGAAGGAAGCAAGTAAGGAGGAAAAAGAGGCAAGGAAGGAAGGAAGGAAGCAAGGGAGGAAGAAAGGAAGAAAGGAAGGAAGGAAGGAAGGAAGGAAGGAAGGAAGGAAGATAGAAGGGAGGAAGGAAGGAAGGAAGAAAGGAAGAAGGAAGGGAGGGAGGGAGGGAGGAATGTAGGTACTTTTATGGAGAGAGAGAAGAACAGACCTCAAATCCTGTGTCTCCTAAAGGCTAATCAACTTCAGATGAAACCCCTAACAAAAATATGAGCTGGTCACCATTTCACAAGGTTTTACTGGAATATTTCAAAAAAGGATCTTAAAAGAGAGTTTAAAAAATAGGGAAAGGAAATGAGATTTTTTTTTATTATAATAGTTTTTATTACCAGATATATGCATGGGTAATTTTACAACATTGCAAATTGCCAAATCTTTTGTTTTAATTTTCCCCTCCTTCCCCACCCACCAGATGGCAGATTGACCAATACATGTTAAATATATGTGTGTGTGTATTACATGTCATATACATATATATATATATATATATGTTACATGTCCAAACAGTTGTTTTGCTGTACAAAAAGAATCAGAATTTGAAATAGTATACAATTAGCCTGTGAAGGAAATCAAAAATACAGGAGGACAAATTTAGAGGGAATTGAAATTTCTATCTAGTGGGTTTATAATCCATCTCCTAGAGTTCTTTTGCTGGGTGTAGCTGATTCAGTTCATTACTGTTCTATTGGAACTGATTTGGTTCATCTCATTGTTGCAAATGGCCCACATCCATCAGAATTGATCATCATATAGTAATTCTTGTTGAAGTATACAAACAGTCCTCCTGGTCCTGTCATCTCAGCATCAGTTCATGTAAGTCCCTCTAGGCCTTTCTGAAATTATCCTGTAGGTCATTTCTTACAGAACAATAATATTCCATAATATTCATATACCACAATTTATTCAGCCCAATCTACAATTTGATTGGGGGCATCCATTCAGTTTCCAGTTTCTGGCCACCACAAAGAGGGCTGCCACAAACATTCTTGCACATACAGGTCCCTTTCCCTTCTTTAAGATCTCTTTGGGATTCAAGCCCAGTAGCAACACTGCTGGGTCAAAGGTCACAGTTTGATAACTTTTTGAGCATAGTTCCAAATTGCTCTCCAGAATGGCAGGATGTATTCACAATTCCACCAATAAGGCATCAGTGTCCCTGTTTTCCCACATCCCCTCCAACATTCTGCATTGTTTTTCCCTGTCATTCTAGACAATCTGACAGGTGTGTAGTGGTATCTCAGAGTTGTCTTAATTTGCACTTCTCTGACCACTAATGATTTGGAGCATCTTTTCATATGACTAGAAATAGTTTCAATTTCTTCATCTGAGAATTGTCCATTCATATACTTTGAGCATTTATCAACTGGAGATTGGCTTGATTTCTTCTAAATTAGAGTCAATTTTCTATATATTTTGGAAATTAGGCCTTTATCTGAAGCTTTGACTGTAAAAATGTTTTCTCAGTTTATTGTTTCCCTTCTAATCTTATCTGCATTAGTTTTGTTTGTAAAAAAAATTTCAATTTGATATAATCAAAATTTTCTACTTTTTGAACAATAATGATCTCTAGTTCTTCTTTGTACATAAATTCATTCCTCTTCCACAAGTCTGAGAGGTAAACTATCCTGTGTTTCTCTAATTTAATTATAATCTCTTTCTTTATTCCTAGGTCATGAACCCATTTTGACCTGACATTGATGTGCTAAGTTGGTGTGTTAAGTGTTGGTCAATGCCAAGTTTCTGCCATATTAATTTCCAATTTTCCCAGCACTTTTTGTCAAACATTGAGTTCTTATCCCAAAGGCTGGGGTCCTTGGGTTTATCAAATACTAGCTTATTAAAGTTATTAATTATTTTGTCCTTTGGACCTAACCTATTTCATCAATCAACTAGTCTATTTCTTAGCCAATACCAAATGGTTTTGGTAGCTGCTGCTTTATAATACAATTTTAAATCTGGTTCAGCTAGGCCACCTTCATTTGATTTTTTTTTTCATTAATTCCCTTGAAATTCTTAACCTTTTATTTTTCCATATGAACTTTGTTGTTATTTTTTCTAAGTCATTATAGTTTTGGGGTAGTCTGATTGGTATAGTGCTAATTATATAGATTAGTTTAGATAGTATTATCATCTTTATTTTATTTACTCACCCTATATAAGGTTAGATCAGACTTAATTTGTGTGGAAAGTGTTTTGTAGTTTTCTTCATATATTTTCTGATTTTCCCTTGGCAGATAGATTCCTAAATATTTTATAATATCAGTAGTAACTTTAAATGGAATTTCTCTTTGTAACTCTAACTATTGGATTTTGTTAGTGACATATAAGAATGCTGATGATTTATGTGGGTGTATTTTGTATCCTAATACTTTGCTAAAAATTTGGATTATTTCTAATAGCTTTTTAGTTGAATCTTTGGGGTTCTCTAAGTATACCGTCATATCAGCAAAGACTGATAATTTGGTTTCCTCATTACATACTCTAATTCCTTTAATCTCTTTCTCCACTCTTATTGCCAAAGCTAGCATTTCTAGTACAATATTGAATAGTAATGGTGATAGTGGACAATCTTGCTTCACTCCTGATCTTAATGGGAATTATTGCAATCTTTCCCCATTACATATGATGCCTATTGATGGTTTTAAATAGATGCTACTGATTATTTGAAGAAAAATTCCATTTATTCCTATACTCTCAAGTGTTTTTAATATGAATGGATGTTGGATTTTATCAAATGCTTTTTCTGCATCTATTGAGATGATCATATGATTTTTGTTACTTTGGTTATTAATATGACCAATTACACTGATAGCTTTCCTAATATTGAACCCAGCCCTGCATTCCTGATATAAATTCTACTTGATCTTGATGTATTATCCTGGGGATGATTTTCTGTAGTCTTTTCACTAATATCTTATTTAAGATTTTAGCATCAATATTCATTAGGGAGATCGGTCTATAATTTTCTTTCTCTGTTTTCAACCTACTTGGTTTGGGTATCAGTACCATGTATGTGTCATAAAATGAGTTTGGTAGGACTCCTTCATTCCCTATTTTTTCAAATAGTTTATATAACATTGGAGAATTTGAATGTTTGGTAGAATTCACCTGTAAATACATCTGGTCCTGGAGACTTTTTCTTAGGGAGTTGATTACTAGCTTGTTCTATTTTTTTTTTTTTTTTGAAATGAGACCATTTAAGCAATTTACTTCCTCCTCTGTTAATCTGGAAAGCCTATGTTTTTTGAGGGTAGATTATCAAAATTTTGGCATAAAATTGGGCAAAGTAACTCTTTATTTCTCTAATTTCCTCCTCATTGGTGGAAAGTTCCCCCTTTTCATTTTTAAGGCTAACAATTTGATTTTCCTCTCTCCTTTTTTAATCAGATTTACCAAAGGTTTATCTTTTTTAATGTTTTTTTTTCATAAAACCAACTCCCAGTTTTATTTATTAATTCAATAGTATTTTTGCCTTTAATATTATTAATTTGTCCTTTTAATTTTAGAATTTCAAGTTTAGTATTTGATTGGGAGGTTTTTAATTTGTCCTTTTTCTAGCCTTTTAAGTTGCAAGCCCAATTCATTCATCTTCTCTTTCTCTATTTTCTTCAAGTAAGCCTCTAAAGATATAAAATTTCCCTTATTACCACTTTAGCTGCATCCGACAAATTTTGGTATGATATCTCATCATTGTCATTATCTTGAGTGAAATTATTAATTATAGCTATAATTTGCTGTTTTACCCAATCAATTCTTTAAGATGAGATTATTTAGTTTCCAATTACTTTTTGATCTATTTACCCTTAACTTTTTGTTGAATGTAATTTTTATTGCATTGTGATCTGAAAAGAAAGCATTTACTATTTCTGCCTTAGGGCATTTAATTTTGAGATCTTTATGGTCAATTTTTATATAGGTTCCATGAACTGCTGAGAAGATATTATACTCTTTTCTGTCACCATTCAGTTTTCTCCAAAGATCTATCATACCTAATTTTCCTAATATTCGATTTACCTATTTAATTTCTTTCTTATTTGTTTTGTGGTTTGATTAATTCTGAGAGTGCAAAGTTGAGATCTCCCACTATTATAGTTTTGTTGTCTATTTCTTCTTGCAATTCTCTTAACTTCTCATTTAGGAAGTTAGATGCTATACCACTTGGTGCATATATATTTAGTATTGAAATTGCTTCATTATTTATGCTATCCTTTAGCAAGAAATAGCTTCCTTCCTTATCTCTTTTGATTAGATCAATTTTTGCTTTTGCTTGATCTTAGATAAGGATGGCTACCCCTGCTTTTTTGATTCCACTTAAGGCATAATAGATTTTGCTCCAACCTTTTACCTTTACTCTGTATGTATCTCCCTGTTTTGAATGTGTTTCCTGTATACAACATATTGTAGAGTTCTGACTTTTGATCCAATATGCTATCCACATTTGCTTAATGGGAGAGTTTATCCCATTAACATTTACAGTTAAAATTATTAATTCTGTATATCTTGCCAGCATATTATTCCCAGATTATGCTTTTTTCCCTTGTCCCTCTTAAACCCCTTCCCCACTATTAAAATTATGAGCCCCACTTGCATCACATAGCCCCCTCTTTAGTATCCCTCCCTCCCCCTTTAAATCTCCTTTCTTTTCTTGTTCCCTTTCCTTATTAATCTTTTCCTTTTCCCTTTTACTCTCCCTCTTTTTAATGAGATGAGACAGAATTTTCTGTAAAGCAATATGTCAATTATTTTCTCTTTGAGCCAATTCTGATGAGAGTAATGTTCACACAATGTTCCTTCTCTTTTCTAATTTCCCTTGGATGTCATAGGTTTTCTTTGCTTCTTTGTGGGATGTAGTTCCCCTCTTTTTATTTCCCCTTTTCCCTTTTTCTGACACTATCCCCTTTCCATTTCTACTTCCTTTTTTCATATTTTGTCATTAAAATCAAATTATACATGTAGTCTTAATGTATATCCACAACAGAAATACAGTTCTCAAAAGTTCCTTTTACCTTTTTCTGCTTCTCCTGAGTCCTACGATTGGAAATAAGATCTTTTCTTTAAATCTGTTTTTTTCCTTAGAAACATATGAAATTCATCTCTTTCATCAAATTTCCATCTTCTTCTATGGAAGAAAATGCTAAACTTAGCTAGGTAGTTTATTCTTGGCTGAATTCCAAGTTCTTTTACCTTCCAGAATATCAGATTCCAAGTCCTTCAATCTTTTCATGTTGAAGCAGCCAGATCTTGAGTGACCCTTATTGTGACACCTTGGTATTTGAATTTTTTCCTGGCTGCTTGTAATATTTTTTACTTAGTCTGATAGTTCTGAAATTTGGTCACAATGTTCCGTGGAGGTTTTTTTTTTTTTGAGTCTTTTTCAGAAGGTTTTTTGATGAATTCTTTCAATGCCTATTTTACCTTCTGGTTCTATTACTTCTGTGAAGTTCTCTTTGATGATTTCCTGTAAAATAGTATCTAGGCTCTTTTTTTCATCATAATTTTTGGGAAGTCCAATAATCCTCAGTCCAATAATTCTCAGATTGTCTCTCCTAGATCTATTTTCTATATCTATTGTTTTTCCAAGTAGATATTTAAAGTTTTTTTTTCCATTTTTTAAATTATTTTTGCTTTTGCTTGACTGATTCTTGGTGTCTCAATGAATCATTCATTTTTATTTGTTCAGTTCTGATGTTTAATGAGTTATTTTCTTCATTAGCTTTTTTTATTTCTTTTTGTATGTGTCCAAATGAGTTTTTAAATGAGTTGTTTTGCTCTATGGAATTTTTTTTTTTCCATTTCACTAAATTTGTTTTTTAGTGAGCTATTTTCTTTTTCCAATTCACAAATCCTACTTTCTTGGGAATTCTTTATCTTTTCCAATTCACAGATCCTACTTTCCTGTGATTTATTTACTTTTTCCAGTTCCCTAATTCTGTTTCCCTGCATTTCCTGTGGATTCTTTGCCTTTTCCAATTCACATTTTAGAAGTTGTTTACCTTTTCTAATTCACATTCAGGACATTGTTACTCTCTTGCATAGCTACTCTGTTCTTTCCCTATTTTTCTTCTAATTCTCTATTTTGATTTTTAAGTCTCTTCTAGGAGAGCGTTTTTTGGGGTACTGTCTGGAGGTTGTCTGCTGTTAGTCTCCTCAGGGTTGGAAACCCACTCTTTTTCTGTATAGAAGCTATCAATTGTTTTCTTCATTTTTTTATCCATTTTTTTTAAAGCCTTCAGGGTCTGCCTTCAGTGCAAGGAGGTTACCAGCTTCCTCTGCAGAGCAAGGATGGGTATATGAACAGTATTTGTACTCTCAGTGGGCTGTAAGGAATGGCCACGCTGAGGGAGGGCTCTGGGAAGAGCTCCACATGGAAGTGAGTATGCCGGTGTATCACAGGCTGGGCTCTGTAAGTGCCCTGCAAGGAGCCCCACTGTGAGGATTAGTGACGCCTGGAGGCTAAAGGTTAAGGAGCAAAGTTATCACTGGCCCCCCCACAAATGCCTGCTTTGAGTATTAGTAGTTGTCCTATCCCTCACCTCACTGGAAGTGTCTCTGGCTGAGAAGCACAGTCAAGCTGGGGAAATTCCACTACCCAAGCCAAGTCCCTCACTATGCAGATGAGAGGCTGCCCTGGGCTGTCCCCCTCCTGTGTGTCATGCCCCCCAACAAAAGCCCCTAGCTGCAGAATGCTGCAAAGAGCTGTGTTGGGGTCTGTGCTGAATAACTTCCAGTCCTGGGTCTGTGCAGCTAGATCCTCTCAGGCTCTGGTGTCCCTCAGAGTACCCACTACCTTAGACTCCAATTTCTCTGCTGGTCCACTACTCCACCACAGAAGTAAAGCAGTCAGCCTATGGCAGAGAGCTTTATGGTAAACCTTCCAACCACAGAGGCCACCCCATTCCCGTTGCTATCCCTGCTCTGTGCTGGTCTATTCCCACAACCTCAGGTCAAGCCTTTTCTAGTGATATTCCAGATTCTCTTGTGCTGGTAAGTTGTTGTACTTCCAAACTTTGTGAGTTTTACCAGTCAAGCACTATTTTTGAGACTAAATTAAATAGTTGGTAGAAAGGGAATGAAAGAGCTTAAAAAGTTCCATGTGGCTTCTCTGCCATCTTGGCTCCGCCCCCCAGAAATTAGATCTTTGAAAGAGGGTATGAAAAAATAAAAAAGAAAACTTAAAAAACAGACTTGATGAAATGGGAAAAGAATATAACTCCCTAGAAAATAAATTTGATGAAATGGAAAAAGCCTATAACTACTATAAAATAGATATAAAAAAGATGCTAATTCATTGAAAAAAAAAAAAAAGAATTTGTGAAATGGGGAAAAAAATGCAAAGAACAAATGAACAAATCAATTCAATTGGCCAAATACAAAAGAATCTAAAAGATGTAACTGAAGAAAATAATACACTAAAAATTAGAATTCCAGAAATTGAAGTGAATGATTCAATAAGACTTCAAGAATCAGTCAAACAAAAACAAAAAAAAAAATGGGAAAATAGGCAAAGCTAAGATGGTGGAGAGGACATACATTATTTTCTGACATCTTCCCCCAACCCTCAGACAAACTAGCAAATCTAGTCTCTGAATTAGTTCTGGATTGGCAAAAACTACAAATATTGAGAGTGTAACAAATTACCACAGAAGACATTTTTAAATATCTCCAGAAAAGGTCTGTTTCAATCAGGAATGGTGAGAGGTGGGTCAAGCACAAGCAGGCCAATCACTGAAGTGTGTGCAGACAGTGCACAGTCCCAGGGTGGTGTGGACTCTGTGTATGGAGAATCTATGGGAAGGAATATACAGCAGTATTGGCTACTTTGCCCTGATTGCAAACCAATAGTACAGCAGAGAATTTATAAAAATATCCAACACAAATACAAAAGGTAAATAATGAACCCTGAAACACCACAAACTCACAGGACCTGGCCACATCCACCCAGCACCAGAAGTCAGTCAGCACTGAACCAGCTCAGCCACTGCTGCTTGTAGAGGAAGCTTGGAAAATTTCCTTTGCCCTAAAAGCAGATCTCAACTTTAAAAAAAATTATATGAGTAAAAAAGCAAAAATAACTCTGGCCATGGATAACTTTTGTGGTGAAAGAGAACAGATTTCAAACTGAGGAGACTAAAAGCAGATAGTTTCCAGATGAAGCCCCAAAGGGTGATGCAAATTGGTCCCCATCACACAAGGCTATCCTAAAAGAAATTAAAAAGGCTCTTAAAAGAGAGCTAGAAAAAAAAATGGGGAAAGGAAATGAGAACTTTGCAAAAGGGTTTGAAAAAGGAAACACAGAAATTATCTGAAGATTGATTGCAAAAAAGACTTAGTGAAATGGAAAAAGCATACAACTCCTTAAAAATAGATTTAACAAAATGGGAAAAGAAAACAATTCCCTGAAAAACAGAATTTGTGACATGGGGGAAAAATTCTTAGACAAAATAACTCATTTAAAAGTCCAATTGGGCAAATACAAAAAGAACAGCAACAAAATAAATAAATGAAGACAATAATTCACTAAAAATCCTATAAAGTGGAAGCAGATTCAATTAAAAGCCAGAACCTTGCATATGCTTTTATTTTTTTACAAGAACTACATTTAAACCAGAGTAATACATAGAGACTAAAGATAAAGGGCTGGAGCAGAATCTATTATGCTTCAAGTGAAATAAAAAAAAAAAAAAGCAGATGTAGCCATCCTGATCTCAGGATCTATTTAAAAATTGATCTATTTAAAATATATAAAGAAGGAAACTATATCTTGCTAAAGGGTACCATAATTAATGAAGTAATATCAATACTAAACATATATGCACCACGTGGTATAGCATCCAAATTCCTACAGAAGTTAAAAGAGTTGAAAAAAAATTTAATTCCAGTGGAAGATCTCAACCTTGCTCTCTAAGAACCAGATACATTGAACCACAAAATAAATAAGAAATAGAGCCCAGCAGAAAGAGATACAAAGAGAAATTCTATTCAAAATAACTGGTGATAGGACTGATCAGAGAAATGCAAATTAAGACAACTATGAGATACCACTACATACCTGTCAGATTGGCTAAGATGACAGGAACAAATAATGATGAATGTTGGAGGGGATGTGGGAAAACTGGGACACTGATACATTGTTGGTGGAGTTGTGAAAGAATCCAACCATTCTGGAGAGCAATTTGGAACTATGCCCAAAAAGTTATCAAACTGTGCATACCCTTTGACCCAGCAGTACTACTACTGGGCTTATATCCCAAAGAAATACTAAAGAGCGGAAAGAGACCTGTATGTGCCAAAATGTTTGTGGCAGCTCTTTTTGTTGTAGCTAGAAACTGGAAGATGAATGGATGTCCATCAGTTGGAGAATGGTTGGGTAAATTGTGGTATATGAAAGTTATGGAATATTATTGCTATGTAAGAAATGACCAGCAGGAGGAATACAGAGAGGCTTGGAGAGACTTACATCAACTGATGCTGAGTGAAATGAGCAGAACCAGAAGATCACTGTACACTTCAACAACAATACTGTATGAAGATGTATTCTGAAGGAAGTGGAAATCTTCAACATAAAGAAGATCCAACTCACTTCCAGTTGATCAATGATGGACAGAAATAACTACACCCAGAGAAAGAATACTGGGAAGTGAATGTAAATTGTTAGCACTAATGTCTGTCTGCCCAGGTTACATGTACCTTCGGAATCTAATGCTTATTGTGCAACAAGAAAATGGTATTTACACACATGTATTGTATCTAGGTTATATTGTAACACATGTAAAATGTATGGGATTGCCTATCATCGGGGGGAGGGAGTAGAGGGAGGGGAGGATAATTTGGAAAAATGAATACAAGGGATAATATTATAAAAAAATAAAATAAAATAAAAAGAACAAAATAACTGGTGATAGTATAACATATTTAGAAATCTATCTGCCAAGGAAAAATCAGAAACTATATGAACAAAATTACAAAACACTTTCCACACCAATAAAGTCAGATCAAATAAGTTGGGAAAATGTCAATTGCTCATGGGCAGGCTGAGCAAATATATTAAAAATGATAATACTACCTAAATTAATGTCCTTATTCAATGCTATACCTATCAAACTCCCAAGATATTATTTTACAATTTTAGAAAAAATCATAACAAATTTCATCTGGGAGAACAAATGGTCAAGAATTTCAAGAGGATTAATGAAAGAAATTCAAAGGAAGGTGGCCTGGCTGTGCCAGATCTAAAATTATATTTTATATATAAATAATTATATTTATATATTTATATTATATATGTGTGTGTTGTTATTGTTTATATCTATATATAATAAATATATGTTTTATAATTAACGCAGTGGAAATCAAAACATTTTGATACTTGCTAAGAAAAAGGGTAGTCAATCAGTGGAATAGGTTAGGTTCACAGGACAAAATAGTCAATAACTATAGCAATGTAATGTTTGACAACCCCAAATACTTCAGCTTTTGGGTTAAGAACTTATTTGAAAAAAAAACTGCTGGGAAAATTTGGAACTAATTTAGTAGAAACTAGGCATTGACCAACACCTAAAATCACAAAATCAAGGTAAGATGGGCTCATGATCTAGACACAAAGAGTGATATTATAAGCAAATTAGAAGAACATAGGATAGTTTGCCTTTCAGATTTGGGAAGAAGGAAGAAATTTGTGAACTGCAACTCATAATTGAAGACAAAATAAATAATTTTAATTATATTGACCTAAAAATTTTTTGTACAAATAAAACTAATACAGACAGGAATAGAAGGGAAGAAATAAATTGGGAAAACTTTTTTTTTTTTTTTTTTACATTTAAAGTTTCTGATAAAGGCCTCATTTCTAAAATATATCAAAAATTGACTCAAATTTATAAAAATTTTAGCATTCTCCAACTGATGAATGGTCAAAGAATATGAACAGACAATTCTCACATGAAGAAATCAAAACCATTTCTAGTTATATTAAAAGGTGCTGCAAAAATGGATTAATCAAAGAAATGCAAATTAAGACAACTCTGAGATACCACTACATACCTCTCAGATTGCCTAAGATTACATTAAATGATAATGATGAATGTTGGAGGGGATGTGGGAAAATTGGGACTTGAATATATTATTGGTAGAGCCATGCTGGAGAGCAATTTGGAACTATGCTCAAAAAATATAGGCCCAATAGAATTACTGCTGGGCCTATATTCCAAAGAGATCTAAGGGAGGAAAAGGGACCCACATGTACGAAAGTGTGGCAGCTCTTTTTGTAGTGTCAAGAAACTAGAAACTGGACTTCCGGCCAAGATGGCGGCGTGGAGGCAGACAGCTGCTTGAGCTCCTCGTTTTCTCTCAGAACTTACTTCATGACAAGCCTCTGACTTAATGCTTGACCCAGAAAGAAATCCACAAATTATCACCAAGAGAAGACATCCTTGAAAGTCGCCAGAAAAGGTCTGTGTTTGTTCGGGGGAGGGTCAATCAGACTGGGCGCAGACTGAGGGCAGACAGCCAGAGCAAGACAGGCAGCTCACACAGCTCAGACCGGAGGGGGAGGGGTGTGATCTCTGCCGTTTCTGCGAAAGGGCTTTTGCCCCAGTGTGGATGCTCCGTCTTGGCAGCAAGCCAGGAGCAGCAGAGAGGGTGTAAACACCGGAGGTGAAGATTAAAACCCCAGAAAGCCAGCGTCTCTCAGAGCCCGGCCACCCCCAACCCCCACCTGGACTGACTCGGTGCGTTCTCGGAGCCCCAGAGCGCAGACTCAGTACAGTCATTGCTGTTCTGTTAGTGGCTCTCTGCTGCCCTACCCCCAGTCTGTAGAGGAAGCCCATTAATACCATCCAGCCCTATCCCCCGCAAAACAGACCAATTGTTTCTCTTGTCAGTTTGTTTTCTTTGATTCCTACTCTGACAAAATGAACAAAAAATTCAAAAGGGCTCTAACCATTGACAGCTTCTGTGTGGAGAGGGAGCAGACTTCAAATGCTGAGGAGACTAGGAACAGACTGTCCCCAGATGTATCCCCTGGGAGGGATATAAGCTGCTCCTCAATACAAAAGAACCTCATAGAGGAAATCAAAAAGGCTCTCACAAGAGAGCTGGAAGAGAAATGGGAAAAGGAAAGGGAAGCTTGGCAAGAGAGCCTGGAGAAGTCATCCCATGCATTCAAAGACAGAGTAGATAAAGAAATCAAATCATTGAGAAACAAGATTAGTGAGCTGGAAAAGGTAAACAACTCCAAGGAAAACAGGATTAATGAGCTGGAAAAAGAAATCAGCTCTCTAAAAAATAAAATGGATAAAATGGAAAAAAATTCCATAGAAGATAAAAACTCAATTGGACAATTACAAAGAGATATAAAAAAAATGAGTGAAGAAAATACATCATTGAAAATTAGACTGGAACAAGTAGAAATGAATGACTCAAGGAGAAACCAAGAGGGAGTCAAGCAAAACCAGAGAAATGAAACAATTGAAAAGACTGTCAAGTACCTTACCAGAAAGACAACAGACCTGGAAAACAGATCCAGGAGAGACAATTTGAGAATAATCAGACTCCCTGAAAAATGGGAGGAAAAAAAGAGCTTGGACACCATTTTCGAGGAAATTATCAAAGAGAACTGCCCAGACGTTTTGGAAACAGAGGGTAAAATAGACATTGAGAAAATTCATCGATCACCTACTGAAAGGGACCCTAAAATCAAAACGCCAAGAAATATAGTGGCCAAGTTCAAGAACCATCAGACAAAGGAAAAGATATTGGAAGCTGCTAGAAAAAAACAATTCAGATATGGAGGATCCACAATAAGGATAACACAGGATCTAGCAGCATCCACATTAAAAGAACGCAGGGCCTGGAACGTGATATTCCGAAAGGCTAAGGAACTTGGTATGCAGCCAAGAATAACTTACCCAGCAAGAATGAGCATCGTTTTCCAGGGAAGAAGATGGACATTTAACGAAATAAATGAATTCCATCTATTTTTGATGAAAAAACCAGACCTACATAAGAGGTTTGATCTTCAAATACAGAACTCAAGAGACTTCTAAAAAAGGTAAAAAGAAATCTTGAGAACTATACTTCTGTCAAAAAAATATGTAAAGAACATATGTACAATTTGTCTTAGAAACTAGAGGTGGAAAGGAGATTATATCATAAAAAAGTATAAAGTGGTGGTACTACATCTCATGAAGAGGCAAAGGTAACCTATTATATCTGAGAGAAAGAAAGGAGGGAGATGAACATAGCGTGTATCAATAGACATATTCGATTTATGGTGAAACTTCTTCCACTTCATTGAAAAGTGAAAGGGAAGGAGTAAGCTAAGGGGAAGGGAATACAGTAATTTCGAGGAAAAGGGGTAAAATAAGGGGAGGATCTTTAAGGTGGGGGAGGGATCCTAAAAAGGGAGGGCTGTGAAAAGCAAGTGGTGTTTACCAGTTTAATACTGGATAGGAGGGTAAAAGGGAAGGAAAGGGGAAAAGCATAAGCAGGGGTTAATAGGATGGCAAGCAATATAGAATTAGTCCTTCTAACCATAAATGTGAATGGGGCAAACTGCCTCATAAAGAGGAAGCAGTTAGCAGACTGGATTAAAAGTCAGAATCCCACTATATGTTGTTTACAGGAAACACACCTGAAACAGGATGAGACATTCAAACTAAAAGTAAAAGGGTGGAGCAGAATCTATTATGCTTCAGGCAAAACCAAAAAAGCAGGAGTAGCCATCCTCATCTCAGATCAAGCAAAAACAAAAATTGATCTAATTAAAAGAGATAAGGAAGGGCATTATATCCTGCTAAAGGGAAGCATCAATAGTGAAGCAGTATCAATATTAAACATGTATGCACCAAGTGGTGCAGCATCTAAATTCTTAAAAGAGAAATTAAGAGAGCTGCAAGAGGAAATAGATAGCAAAACTATAATAGCGGGAGATCTCAACCTTGCACTCTCAGAATTAGATAAATCAAACCACAAAATAAATAAGAAAAAAGTCAAAGAGGTAAATAGAATACTAGAAAAGTTTGATATGATAGATCTTTGGCGAAAGCTAAATGGAGACAGAAAGGAATATACTTTCTTCTCAGCAGTTCATGGAACCTATACAAAAATTGATCATATACTAGGGCATAAAAACCTCAAAATCAAATGCAGTAAGGCAGAAATAGTAAATGCATCCTTTTCAGACCATAATGCAATCAAAATAACATTTAATAAAAAGCCAGGGGAAAATAGACCAAAAAATAATTGGAAACTAAATAATCTTATACTAAAGAATGATTGGGTAAAACAGCAAATCATAGACATAATTAATAACTTCACCCAAGAAAATGACAATAATGAGACATCATACCAAAATGTGTGGGATACAGCCAAAGCAGTAATTAGGGGAAGTTTTATATCTCTACAGGCCTACCTGCATAAAATAGAGAAAGAGAGGACCAACGAATTGGGTTTACAACTAAAATTGCTAGAAAAGGAACAAATTAAAAACCCCCAGACAAACACAAAACTTGAAATTCAAAAAATAAAAGGTGAGATTAATAAAATTGAAAGTAAAAAAACTATTGAATTAATTAATAAAACTAAGAGTTGGTTTTATGAAAAAACCAACAAAATAGACAAACCCTTAGTAAACCTGATTAAAAAAAGGAAAGAGAAAAAGCAAATTGATAGTCTTGAAAATGAAAAGGGTGAACTCACCACTAATGAAGAGGAAATTAGAACAATAGTTAGGAGCTACTTTGCTCAACTTTATGCCGATAAATTCGATAACTTAAATGAAATGGAAGAATACCTTCAAAAATATAGCTTGCCCAGATTAACAGAGGAAGAAGTAAGTAGTCTAAATAGTCCCATCTCAGAAAAAGAAATAGACCAAGCTATTAACCAACTTCCTAAGAAAAAGTCCCCAGGACCAGATGGATTTACAGGTGAATTCTACCAAACATTTAAAGAACAACTAACTCCAATGCTATGTAAACTATTTAAAAAAATAGGGATTGAAGGAGTCCTACCAAATTCCTTCTATGACACAGACATGGTACTGATACCTAAACCAGGTAGATCGAAAACTGAGAAAGAAAACTATAGACCAATTTCCTTAATGAATATTGATGCTAAAATCTTAAATAAGATATTAGCAAAAAGACTTCAGAAAATCATCCCCAGGATAATACACTATGACCAAGTGGGATTTATACCAGGAATGCAGGGCTGGTTTAATATTAGGAAAACTATTAGTATAATTGACCATATTAATAATCAAATTAATAAAAACCATATGATCATCTCAATAGATGCAGAAAAGGCATTTGATAAAATCCAACATCCATTCCTACTAAAAACGCTTGAGAGTATAGGAATAAATGGACTATTCCTTAAAATAATAAGGAGCATATATTTAAAACCTTCAGTAAACATCATATGTAATGGTGATAAACTAGAACCTTTCCCTGTAAGATCAGGAGTGAAACAAGGTTACCCACTATCACCATTACTATTCAATATAGTACTAGAAACTCTAGCCTTGGCAATAAGAGCCGAGAAAGAGATCCAAGGAATTAGAGTAGGAAATGAAGAAATCAAATTGTCACTTTTCGCAGATGACATGATGGTATACTTAGAGAACCCCAAAGACTCTGCTAAAAAGCTATTAGAAATAATTCAGAATTTTAGCAAAGTCGCAGGATACAAAATAAATCCACATAAATCCTCAGCATTGTTATACATTACCAACACAATCCAACAGCAAGAGATACAAAGAGAAATTCCATTCAAAATAACAGTCGATAGTATCAAATATTTGGGAATATATCTACCAAAGGAGAGTCAGGAATTATATGAGCAAAATTACAAAACACTTGCCACAAAAATAAAGTCAGATTTAAATAATTGGAAAGACATTCAGTGTTCTTGGATAGGCCGAGCAAATATAATAAAGATGACAATACTCCCCAAACTAATCTATTTATTTAGTGCTATACCAATCAAACTCCCAAGAAACTATTTTAATGACCTAGAAAAAATAACAACAAAATTCATATGGAAGAATAAAAGGTTGAGAATTGCAAGGGAACTAATGAAAAAAAAGTCAGAGGAAGGTGGTCTAAGTGTACCTGATTTAAAGCTATATTATAAAGCAACAGTCACCAAAACCATTTGGTATTGGCTAAGAAATAGACTAGTTGATCAGTGGCATAGGTTAGGTTCACAGGGCAAGATAGTGAATAAAAATAGCAATCTAATCTTTGACAAACCCAAAGATCCCAAATTTTGGGATAAGAATTCATTATTTGACAAAAACTGCTGGGAAAACTGGAAATTAGTATGGCAGAAACTAGGCATGGACCCACATTTAACACCACATACTAAGATTAGATCAAAATGGGTCCAAGATTTAGGCATAAAGAACGAAATCATAAATAAATTGGAGGAACATGGGATGGTTTACCTCTCAGACTTGTGGAGGAGGAAGGAGTTTGTGTCCAAGGGAGAACTAGAGACCATTATAGATCACAAAATAGAACATTTTGATTACACCAAATTAAAAAGTTTCTGCACAAACAAAACTAATGCAAACAAGATTAGAAGGGAAGTAACAAATTGGGAAAACATTTTTACAGTTAAAGGTTCTGATAAAGGCCTCATCTCCAAAATATACAGAGAATTGACTTTAATTTATAAGAAATCAAGCCATTCTCCAATTGATAAATGGTCAAAGGATATGAACAGACAATTTTCAGATGATGAAATTAAAACTATTTCCACTCATATGAAAGAGTGTTCCAAATCACTATTGATCAGAGAAATGCAAATTAAGACAACTCTGAGGTATCATTACACACCTGTCAGATTGGCTAAGATGACAGGAACAAATAACGATGAATGTTGGAGGGGCTGTGGGAAAACTGGGACACTGATGCATTGTTGGTGGAGTTGTGAAAGAATCCAACCATTCTGGAGAGCAATCTGGAATTATGCCCAAAAAGTTATCAAAATGTGCATACCCTTTGACCCAGCAGTGCTACTACTGGGCTTATATCCCAAGGAAATACTAAAGAAGGGAAAGGGACCTGTATGTGCCAAAATGTTTGTGGCAGCCCTTTTCATAGTGGCTAGAAGCTGGAAGATGAATGGATGTCCATCAATTGGAGAATGGTTGGGTAAACTATGGTATATGAATGTTATGGAATATTATTGTTCTATAAGAAATGACCAACAGGAGAAATACAGAGAGGCTTGGAGAGACTTACATCAACTGATGCTGAGTGAAACGAGCAGAACCAGAAGATCATTATACACTTCAACAATGATACTGTATGAGGATGTATGCTGATGGAAGTGGATTTCTTCAACATAGAGAAGAACTAATCCAATTCCAATTGATTAATGATGGACAGAACCAGCTACATCCAGAAAAGGAACACTGGGAAATGAATGTAAACTGTTATTTTTACCTTCTGAATCCAATTCTTCCTGTGCAACAAAAAATTCGGTTCTACACACATATATTGTATCTAAATTATACTGTAATATATTTAACATATATAAGACTGCTTGCCATCTGGGGGAGGGGGTTGGGGGAGGAAGGGAAAAAATCTGAATAGAAGTAAGTGCAAGGGATAATGTTGTAAAAAATTACCCATGCATATGTACTGTCAAAAAATGTTATAATTATAAAATAAAATAAAAAATTAAAAAAAAAAAAAAGAAAAAAGAAACTAGAAACTGAGTGGACAATGCCTCAATAAGTTATAGTATATGAATGTTAGCAGGATGATTTTAGAGAGGTCTGGAGAGACTTACATCAACATGGCAACAATACTATACAAAGATCAATTCTGATGGATGTGACTCCAACAATGAAATGACTGAGGCAAGTTTAAATAATCTTGAGATGAAGAGAACCATCTACACCCAGAGAGAGGACTATGAGAAGTGAATGTGAATCACAACATAACATTCTCATTGTTTTTGTTGTTGTTCACTTGTATTTGGTTTTCTTATTTATTTTCTTTCCTTTTTGATGTGATATTTCTTGTGCTTGAAAATAATTGTATAAGTATGCTTACATATATTGGATTTAACTTATATTCTAAGTTATAACATATTTGTATAACATATATTTCATTGCTTGCCATCTAGGGAGGGGGTGGGGGAAAGGAGATGAAAATGTGGAACACAAGGCTATGCAAGGGTCAGTGTTGAAAAATTACCTGTGTTTGAGTTTTAAAAATATAAAGCTTTACATCATTTGCAATGGAGATAAACTGGAACCATTCCCAATAAGATCAGGAGTAAAACAAGGTTGTCCACTATCACCATTACGATATTGTATTAGAAATGCTAGCTTTGGCAATAAAAGTGGAAAAAGAGATTAAAGGAATTAGAGTAGGTAATGAGGAAACCAAATTATCACTCTTTGCAGATGATATGATAGTATACTTAGAATCACTCTTTGCAGATGATATGATAGTATACTTAGAGAACCTCAGAGATTCTACTGAAAAGTTATTAGAAATAATCCACAACTTTAGCAAAGTTGCAGGTTATAAAATATATTCACATAAATCATCAGCATTCTTATATATCACTAAAAGAATCCAATATTAGAGATACAAAGAGAAATTCCATTTAAAGTAACTGCGATAGTATAAAATATTTGGGAATCTATCTGCCAAGGGAAAGTCAGGAACTATGTGAGCAAAACTACAAAACACTTTCCACACAAATAAAGTCAGATCTAACCAATTGGAAAAATATTGAGTGCTCTTGGATAGGCCAAGTAAATATAATAAAGATGACAATTCTACCTAAACTAATCTATTTATTTAGAGCTATACTAGACTCACAAAAAGCTATTTTAATGACCTAGAAAAAATGACATGGTAAAATTGAAGCCATCTAAAATCTTTTGAAAAAAATGCTCTGAATTACTATTGATTAGAGAAATGCTAATTAAACTCACTCTGACATATCACCTTAAACTCTCAGATTGGTGAAGATGAGAGGAAAAGATGATAGATGTTGGAAGTGATATAGAAAAATTGTGATATTAATGGATTGTTGGTGGACTTGTGAACAAATCCAACAATTAAGAAGAATAGTTTGGAACTATGCCCAAAGTGGATGCTATTTAACCCAGTAGTACCACTATTGGGTCTATATCACAAAGAAATCATACAATGCAGAAAAGTCCTGACATGTGCAGAAATGATAAAGAGAACTATGGAGACTAGATGCAAATCAACACAACCTATGTTCCATTTTTCTTTTTTTTCTTTTCTGTCCTGTTTTTTCCCTTTTCTTCTGATTTTCTATTCCCAACATGTTTCACAAAGAAATGTATATTTAAAAAGTTAATATATGTGCATAAATCAGAAAAAAATTGAACAATTAAAAGGATAAAGTACATGAAACACATTTGAAACAGATTTACACAAATAATAAAGGTAAAAACCTAGAGCAGAATATTATCATTTAGCAAAAAATATAAATAAATAAATAAATGATAGGTATAGCAATTCTGATCTTGGACAAAGCCAAATCAAAAATAGATCTAATTAAAAGAAGTAAGGAAGGAAGCTACATCTTGTTAAAAGATATAATAGAGAATTAGCTAGTTGGCACAGTGGATAGAGCACCAGCCCTAAAGTCAGGAGGACTTCAGTTCAAATCTGATCTCAGACACTTAACAGTTCCTAACTGTGTGATCCTGAGCAAGTCACTTAACCCCAATTGCCTCAGTTTAAAAAAAGTATGATAGACAATGAAGTAATATCAAAACTAAACATATGCACCATATGTTAGAAAATCCAAAAAAATTGGAGAAAGTAAGTGTGTAACAGGAAGTTATAGACAGCAAAACTATACTTGTAGGGGATTTCACCCCCTCCCCCAGAATTAGATGAATCTAAGCACAAAATGAACAAGAAAGTAATTAAGAAGGTGAATAGATTTTTAGGAAACTTAAATATGATAGTTCTCTGGAAAAAAATGAACAGAAATAGTGAGGAACATCCCTTCTTTTCATCAGTATATGGCAGCTACATAAAATAGATTATGTATTAGAGCATAAAAAACCTTTACAATTTCATGCAGAAAAGCAGAAATAGTAAATACATCATTTTCCCATCTTGATGCAATAAAAATTACATGCAATTAAGGGCCAGGGAATGATTGACTAAAAACTCATTGTAAATTATACAGTTTAATCCTAAAGAATGAAGGGGTGAAAATAAATTTTAGAATGAATAAAAATTTAATCCAAGAAAATAACAATAATACCGTAGTGTAAAGCATTAACTACTTGGCTAAGAAATAATGTGGTGACTATGACTCAGTACCATGATACGTTTCTAAGTCTTCATGGAGTGTTTTTGAAGGACCTATGCTGTATGTATCATGTCACCATCTTCTATTCAGAGAAACTTCCATTTATTAGTTCTGAGTGTGTTACAATGAAAAGTGTGTTGAATTTAAGATCTGAGAACTGAGTTTGAGTTTTTTTTCTTCTCATTATTAGTTGTGGGACCACATAAAACTAATTTAACCTTATTTAAACTTACTTTTTTCTCATTAGTAAATTTAAAGAAGCCATATTAGATGACGTAATGTCCTGTCAAAATTGTGTCAATTTGTATCCAAGAAATAGTTGGTAATGCAATATTAGAACTTAAGAAAAGAGTTGCGGTGACACAGAGATTTGTATCATTTGCACATAGATGTTTAACCCAAGAAAAGACTGGAGAATAGATGGGAGAATAGATGGAGAATAGAAGAGAACCCTGTAAAACACCAGCACATATAGGGCAGAGACAGAGATGGTTATGCAGCATAGGAGATTGAGAATAACTGTTCAAGAATTATAAAGAACAACATTATAAAACTCAGAGGAGAAAATATATGAAAGGAGGGAAAAGGGGAGGTATAGAAGTTTATCTTATAGATAACAATCTTTTAGCAAAGATATTTGCTAATGTGGAATGGGAGAATTAATATATATCTTTTTTTAATCAAGTATTAATGATGATTATCTAATACCCAACAATACTTCCTAGCCACTACTACCCTAGAATTACCTCTCTCTTTGCAGATTTTCAAACTCCTTGAGGTTAAGGATTGTTAAACATTTTGAATTTATATCTCCAAGCACTTAACAAAGTGTTTGGCATAAAGTAAATGTGCTATAAATGCAAGTTAATTAATTAATTGATCCAAATTGTTATCTGAACTTTGGGATTTGCAGTGACACCCAAGACAAGTAGTTTCCCTATTAATATGGTGATTAACAAAATGGATTTAAAAATGGATTTGGTAACACTTTTAAGTGAATTTTTATTTTATTATTTACAAAAGCTAGATAGTTAAGAAAAACACTTCATGAAAAGGCAAATTCATATTCACAATGGATTGTTTAATAATTCTAGAAAAAAATATGATTACAAAAATTCCATTCCTATATTTCCCACTTTCTTTTACAATAGGGACATGCCTATATCATGTACTTTGAGAACACAATTTTTGAGGATAAATTTAATGGATTAAGATTATCAAACTTCTCTAGATCTTTGAAAATGATTCCAAAATTTGTGACCAAAGGAGAACTAGAGATCATTATTGATCACAAAATAGAAAATTTTAATAACATCAAATTAAAAAGCTTTTGTACAAACAAAACTAATGCAAACAAGATTAGAAGGGAAGCAACAAATTGGGAAAATATTTTTACAGTTAAAGGTTCTGATAAAGGCCTCATCTCCAAAATATACAGAGAATTGACTTTAATTTATAAGAAATCAAGCCATTCTCCAATTGATAAATAGTCAACGGATATGAACAGACAATTTTCAGATGATGAAATTGAAACTATTTCCACTCTTATGAAAGAGTGTTCCAAATCACTATTGATCGGAGAAATGCAGTAAGATAACTCTGAGATACCACTACACACCCATCAGAATGGCTAAGATGACAGGAAAAAATAATGATGAATGTTGGAGGGGATGTGGGAAAACTGGGACATTGATGCATTATTGGTGGAGCTGTGGAAGAATCCAACCATTCTGGAGAGCAATTTGGAACTATGGCGCAAAAATTATCAAACTGTGCATACCCTTTGATCCAGCAGTGCTACTACTGGGCTTATATCCCAAAGAAGTACTAAAGAAGGGAAAGGGATCTGTATGTGCCAAAATGTTGTAGTGGCTAAAAACTGGAAAATGAGTGGATATCCATCAATTGGAGAATGGTTGGACAAATTATGGTATATGAATGTTATGGAATATTATTGCTCTGTAAGAAATGACCAGTAGGATAAATAGAGAGAGGCTTGGAGAGACTTACATGGATTGGTGCTGAGTGAAATGACCAGAACCAGGAGATCACTATACACTTCAACAACGATAATGTATGAAGATGTATTCTTATTGAAGGGATAACTTCATCATAGAGAAGATCTAATTCAGTTCCAGTTGATCAATGATGGACAGAATCAGCTACACCCAGAGAAGGAACACTGGGAATTGAGTGTAAACTGTTTGCACTATTGTCTTTCTACCCAGGTCACTTTTACTTTCTGAATCCAATTCTTACCATGCAACAAGGAACTTGGTTTTACACACATATATTGTATCTAGGATATACTGTAACACATGTAACATGTATGGGATTGCCTGTCATCTAGGGGAGGGGGTAGAGGGCGGGAGGGGAAAATTTGGAATAGAAGTGAGTACAAAGGATAATGGTGTAAAAAAATATCCATGCATATGCAATGTCAAAAAACTATAATTATAAAATTAATAAAAAAGAAAAAAAGAAAAAAAAAAGAAAAAAGAAAATGATTCCAAAATTGTCTCCTTAAATTTGTTTGAGGGAAAATAAATACCTTCAAAACTCACTTGTGTTGAGAAGAGGGGGAAAAAATGGAAGAAATCTGAGTGCTTTCTCTCTTTTTCCATTTTTACATTTTTGAATGAACTATTTTAAATAAGCTATTAACAAAATTTATTTATTTATATTCTGATTGATCAGGGTCAAAAAGCAATTCTAGTTATCCTAATCCTAAATGATTATATCAACTATTAATTCTCAAATATGATGACAAAAATCTCTTTCCAAATTAATGGTGACAGTGAGTTGGGTTCTCCTGAGGTACATGTCTGCACATCATTGTTATATATATTGTTTTTGTGGCTCAAAGGATTAGGTGGCAGAGATAGGCAGAGATACTTGTAGTAGTGTTTATTTAACATGCAGAATGAAATGCATGAAGAATGAAAGAAAACCTAAAGTAATATCTAGCCTAAAATGCAGACTCTAATTTAAGCTTTAATATTATATTTTGTTATTAAATATGATAAAACTAATCTCTATTCCTAGATTTTTTATCTATAACATAAATTTTCTTTGCTATATAGAAGTATAGTCACTGAAAATAATGGCTAGTTATTTGTGATGTCTTGTACAAAGATATTTCAAATTAAGTTACAGTCTGAGATAGAAAGATTGGTTTTCTTTTTAATGGGACCTAAGTGATGGGTCATCAGCCCTTGTCCTCAGAATTTACTGTCCCCAAATGGCAGAAAGGGTGGAGATGGTGGATCAAAACCCAGTGTCTACTCAAAACTGCATATTTAGATAAAAAAGTGGAGCAATAAAATCTCTAATTTGTTGCTCCATATTTATCACCTGTAAACCCCTGATCCTGACTTCTTATTTGTCTTTTTATAAAAGCTACATCTTGATTTCTTATCTGTGTCTTTCCATAAATAATCCTATTTTACTAAAAGACAATTTGACTCCTCCCTTATTTATACCTTGCTTTCTGCATGTAAATCATTAACAAGCTATCTGAAGTCCCAAATTTCAGTACACAAAACTTTCCAAATTCTTTCTAATTTCAAAATTCTCTCAAAGTTTGGTCCAACTATTATAGCATCAATGAATTTATTTGTGACCATAAGAGAATCTCTGATTTTTTTCAAACTAACTAGAAAACTTGACTCATGTATACATCATAAGTACTTGTACAGAACTAGGAAAACATTGTACACTACAAAAAGATTTGTAATGATCAAATATGATACGCCTAGTTCTTTGCAGCAATTCATTGATCCAAGGCAATTCCAATAAACTTTGGATTCAAAAAATCCATCAGCGTCCTAAATGAGAACTATGGAGATTGAATGCAGATCAAAGCATATTATTTTCACCTTTTTTTTGTCTGTTTTTTTCCTCATGGTTTTACTTTTTTGTTTTGATTTTTCTCTCTCAACATGAATCTTATAGATACATGTAAAAAATGAATGTACACATATAACTTTATATATAATATTGTATATGTTATTGATGGATTTGATTTTTTACTATAAGATATTGTCTTCTATAGACATATGGATGAATCTTCTCAATTTTCTTCTCATCTATAACCCCTCCTCTCCCATCTTCTGCAGATCATCACCATCTTTCTTTTTACCAAAAGTGTTTATAATAAGATATATTAATATATCACCTTGTTTGTGATTCATTCTCCTGTAGACAAGACAAATAAGATGCAGTCTTGAATCTATACCTATGGAAAACTGAATAAAACTTGTCAGAGATTACCATAATCCTGTGTTTAGAGTTTCTGAAGAACAAACTTTACAAAGTTACAAAGTTTTATAATCAGCATGTCATTTGAAAGACCAGTTGAAGTTGGCCTACTATCTGTGATGCCATCTGAGAAGATTTCAGGGGAACAACAGCATATTGTATGAACTTCTTGTTATATGATACAGCCAAAAGATGGGATCCTGCTCCAAAATATTAGTTCCCCAGAAAAACTCAAATTAATCTCTATTTCTCAAGTACTGTGAAGGCTAGTATTTCTGCCAGCACCAAATCAGGGCAAAGACAAAGTATTCCAATAATTTATTGTTCTCCAAGATATTAGATAGATTCTGTGCAATAACAATTAAATTAATTAATTATAACAACAATAATTATAGCTTCCATTTATATAGTACTTAAGTTTTGTCAAATACTTTAAAAATATTACCTCATTTTATCTTTCAACAACTCTAGGAGAAGAAAGGGAAAGGGAAAATTAAAGAAGTAGATCTCAAGCAAGATATGTTTATCAGTTAAAGAATTAATTTAGGACTATTGGATGACCTAAACAAGGAAGATTTCATTGGAAAGTCAGAATTTAATACAATGTCAGGTTCTGAAGAAGTATGAATGCCAATTACCCTGAGTGAGAATTCTATGCACAGTGAAGAAGATGCTACTTAAGCCATAGATTACTTCTATAGCTGGAGAGATAGAAGAGATATATACATCATGCGTGTGTGTGTGTGTGTGTGTGTGTGTGTGTGTGTGTGTGTGTGTGTGTAATTTTCAAGGTATAGTTTTAACTATAAATTTTTGTACCTTAATCTATACTTCTTAATTTTTTTTCCATTTGTGACCCCCTTTTACCTAAAAAATTATAAATCTAACATTTCATGGTAATAAATAATTACTTTGCAATCCCTACATTTAGGTGTGCAACCCCACATGAGGTCACAACCCACAGTTAAAAAAGCTAGGACTTAGACAAGCAACACAGCTTACAATATAAATTAATTTTGTACTTCATGATATAAAACTAATGCAAGAAATTATTAAGACCAAGGCCAGCAAGCAGAATGGATATCCCAAAGCTGGAGATGAGGAATTGTAAAAAGGGAGGAAAACACTTAAAAATTCAGTAGATAACAGGCAGTGTGCTAAGTACTGTGAGAATGTTATCTTATTTGATCCCCATAACTCTGTGAGATAAAATGCTATTATTATATCCCATTTTATAGTTCACAGAAATGAGGCAATAAGATGTTAAATTTCTTGCTCAGAATTACACAGCAATTGCTTTTCTGACTCCATGACCAGCCCTTTTTCCACTGCACCACCTATCTATTTTGGAAATTAGCTTTATGAAGAGATCCTGAATCATTACCCTACTATTAGAGGGAATAGTTCAGAAAGTATTTCCCAAAATAATAAATGCTCCAGATCACTAATAAGTAGAAAAATGCAAATTAAAAGATTCTGAGATACCATCAAACTAGATAACATGACAGAAAAGGAAAATGACAAATGCTAGAGAAGGTAGTGAAAATAGATATATTTTTCATTGTTGGTGAAGCTGTGAACCAGTCTAAGTATTTTAGGAAATCATAGAGGACTACAGATAGTGGGGAACGCTAGGCAATGTATAAAACCCTTTAGTCCAGTAAAAGGAATCCTGCTGATGCATCTGGTTTGGCTCCCTATCCCTGCTAGGGGCATCTCAGCCTTCCTGGAAAGTCAAGGAGACTGACAACATGTTGTAATTAAAGCAGAGTTATAGTAAAGTACCAAGGAATCTTCTGCACTTAATAGCCACTAGTTCATGTGATCCCAAATGCTCAGTATCCTAAGTTAGTATATGCATAGTGAGCTATAATGATATAAATGTATTAGAGTATATAAGGCTGAGAAAATTTTGAATAAGTGGACTACTGTTTGACCATCTTCATGAGTTCTGCCCCTTCACTTCTCACTCATGATCAGAACTTAGGTTGATACCAAAATCTAGTAAACAGATCTGGAAAATTTGTGTTCAATACGGGGCCCCAGAAAACAGGGCACACAGCAGCTCAGCTGATAAAAACAGTGCAAGTTTAGGTGATGATTCCACATGACCTAGGAACAGGGTAAGTTTAAAAAAAAAACAGATAAGGAAAGATTAGGAAATTTAGTCACTTTCCTTTTTAAGCTGAAATGGGGCAAGTGCTAACAAAAAAGCCTCCTCTCAAGGGAAGTATAAAGAAGGCTTGGTTAGGTTAATAAAAAAAGCAAGGTTTGTTTG
Organism: Sminthopsis crassicaudata; assembly: GCF_048593235.1. Lineage (NCBI taxonomy): Eukaryota > Metazoa > Chordata > Mammalia > Dasyuromorphia > Dasyuridae > Sminthopsis > Sminthopsis crassicaudata. Next base: position 522,256,458 of record NC_133617.1, read on the forward strand.
TAACTCAGAAGCAGATCACTGAGTTTTTGGATGTTGTGGAGCGCACGTCTCCATGATGCTCTAAGGAAGGGAAGTTGGAGCCAGAGATGTGGAAAGTAGTGGGAGAACAATTAACTGAATACTAACTACAAGGCTATGGGTTCTGACTCGGTCCCCAAGGATATGTTCCTTGTGTATAACGTAACAAAATTGGCTTTAAGAAAGCCAACATATAAGAAAAAGTAAGTTTTTAGCTTGGGGTGTCAAACAAGGAAGAATGAAGAGAAGAGGCAAGGGAAGATTGCCCACAAGCCTGGAGGATATGGCACATTGGGGCAAGGAGAGAGATATGGCCTGTGCTGGGAAGTTTGAGGGGTGTGGTGCTTCTATGTTTCTTAGCCCACCTTCACTTAGATCTAGGCCTGTGCATATAGCCCTGGGCTATCCTCTGCTTCCTGATCCTCCCCCCTAAACTCCACCTTTGTGGGCAGGAGAAGGAGGAACAGGAGTGGCAGTAATACCATTGGCACCATAAGCACAGCAATTTTGCCCTCCCCCTATATCCAGATTATAAAAGGCAATAAAGAAAGGAAGGAGGTATGAGATACATTTGGATTGAGAATGGAAGCATACCTTATGATTGAAGAACTTGACCTTAATGGGCCTCCAGGACAAATCAAGAGAAGACATATTCCTTTTAATCTAGAAGTTATCAAAGATCTGAAACAGTCTTTCACTCTTTATGGGTCTACAACATCTTATGTTAGAATTTTGTTAGAGAATTCGGTTTATGAAATCCTAACCCCTAATGATTGGAAATTCATAGCAAAAACAGCACAACTAGACCAAAGCCTTATTTCTTATCTAGTGCTTGTGGCTAGAATTTTGTTAAAGGTCATTAAATGAGTAATGCAATTATCTGGGATACGACCAAACAAGATATATAACTTTTATATCAATGTACAGCATAATGTATGCTGTGAAACCATCCCAGAGTGGCAAGTTTTATTAACTACACTTCCAAATTTTATTCATGTCTTCCCCTTAAAGACAGCCTGGCTATTATATAATTGGGCATGGGTTTTTGAAGAAAAGGTTTCTAGGATTCCTCTTAAAGGACCAACCATCTTTACAGATGCATCCAAATATAACATTTGTACTATATATTCTCCTAACTTAGCTATAAAAAAAATAGTCAGAACTTTCATTTCATTCAGCAGAATGAGTTGTATGCAATTAATTCTAGCTCTTACTTATTACCTGGAATATGTAAAAATAATATCTGGATTTAGCTTATTCAGTACATGTGGTACAAAGAATTGGCACAGCCCAAATAAAATTTGTAGCCTCCAACATATTTCAGCTTTTTATTGAACTTCAGGAGCAAATGAGAAACTGCCCAGATAAATATTATCTATTGCATGCCCCATCTCATACTGGTCTTCCAGGACTTATTTTTTTTAATGGAAAATCAAAGGCAGATCACCCTCTCACCATGTTAGCCAACAATCCTATTTCAGGCCACCCAAGAATCTCATTCTAAATATCAGCAGGCTGCACAAGTTTTTATGTCTGCAGTGTGGGATAAAAAAGAGGAAGCTAGGAGCATAGTAACAACCCTATACACCTTGCCTCCCTTTCCACACTTCTACACTCCCTCCAGGAAAGAATCCTCCTGGTTTGAGGCCCAATGAAATTTAGTAGATGGATGTGACTCATTATAAATCTTTTGGCAATCTTTCTTTTTTCCAAGTTGCTGTGGACAATTTCTTGGGCAGTATCAATGGCAAATAAGATGTCCTGGATGGTCACTGAATTCCTTACACAGGCCTTTGCAGTTATGGGTGTGCCACAAGCAATAAAAACAGATAATGGACTAGCATATACTTCTAAACATTTTGCACACTTTTGTGCACAGTATCAGATTCCACAAACCACTGGCATACCTTTCAGTCCTCAAGAATAGGCAATAGTAGAGAGGAACAGAGTTATCCAGATGCTCCTTCAAAAAGAAAAGAAAGGGGGAGCCACTGTTAACGCTAGAGAATTTCTAAATTTAACCCTTTATACTATTAATTTTTTGGTTTTTGATGAAGATGCACTGGCTCTGGCAGGAAAGTTTGATAACCTGCTGGAAGGCAATGTCCACTGTAAACAACTTTGGTATCTTTAGATAATTGCCATGTGATTTGAAGAGATCTGGAGAGCAATGAATGGAAGGGACCAGATAGATTAACAGCTTGAGGCAGAGAGTTTATTTATGTTTCTGCAGATAGAGAATGAATCCAAAGGGTGCCAATATGCCATATCCTCTTTGTCAATCAGAGTCAGAAAAAAAGAAGACCATCGAAACAAAAGAGAAGACCCAGGAAACATCAGGTGGTTCCATCTCACACTATGTCTACCACTAAAAGAGTATGGCTGTTAGCCTCATGGGTATGGCAATTTACTAACAAATATTACCATGACTATAAAATTAATTGCTAATGAGGCTGATGCAAGACTTCAAAACCTGCAGGAATCATTGGATTTTCTGACACATGAAGTGATGGATAATAGATTGGCTTTAGACTATCTCTTGGCTGCTGCAAAAGTATATGTGTGATTATAAATTAATAGTTATTTTCTATACAGTCCTTATGGGACTGAGAAGTCTTTTATTTTATCTTGAATTTCATATTGCTTGTTATATTAGTATTTGCCTGTGTGATTCCTCCCATGCTGAAACTTGTTTTTATGGATTTAACCACTGATGTATAACTGGTTCAACTAAAACAAAAGAAAGTGAGAGATGTAGAGGGCTAGACATAGTGGGGAATCCTAGGCGAGGTGTAAGACTCTTTAATCAAGTAAAATGAATTCTGCTGACATGTCTGGTTTGATTCCTCATCACCCCCAGGGGTATATTAGCCTTCCTAGGAAGTCAGGGGACATGACAACCTGAGGTGTAATTAAAGCAGAGTTATACTAAAGTGGCAAGGAAATATCTGCACACAATAGCAAGTTGATTATGTAGTCCTGCATGCACAGATACCTATATCTAGCACATGGGGAGTGAGCTATATTTATGTATGTGTATATTAGGGTATATAAGACAGAAATTTTTGAATAAATAGACTCCTGTTTGATCATCTTCTTGAGTTCTGCCCTTCACTCCTCACTCATGTTCAGGATCCATGGTGATTCCAAAATCTTTTAGTAAGCAGGTCTGTATAAAGTTCCTGATTGTCTCTCAGTTGTAATCCTTCTCTGGGAGGAGGTTTCTTTTCTCTGTGAATCTTGTCCTCTTTACTTGCAAATCCACAGGATGTCTTCTCCTTGATGCAATCCAGAACTCCTCCTCCAGGACGCAGTCCCAACTCTGGCCCAGACTCCACTTCCTCCTTGCTCAATGGAGTCTTCTTTTAGCTTCCCAGACAATGGGCATGTGAGAATGCAAGGGCTTGTGGGAAAATTACTTCTACCAATGAACTTGCTCCTTTTAAACATGCAAGCTCCTCCCCAGAAGTTCAACAGGGGTAAAACTCCCCTTAGAGGCTGGAACCAAAAGGTGTGGACTAGAGAATTGTTAAGTACTGACTTAGCACTTAGTAAGAACCTAACATCTTGCCTTTCTTTTGATTTGGAACATAGAGTGGTCATGACCTTGAAATATAAATCCATCGATATGGGAGGCATTACACATAATTACATAGATTACATAAACACATAGTAACATAGTAACATAATACATACTAAAAGTATGTAACAAATAACATGATCAAATAATCATAAATTGAGAATTTATAAATGTCCATAAGTCCATTGTCCATTAGTCTCATCTTGTGTCAGGAAATCCAATTATTACTGCTGATTTTAAAGTTCTTTAACAGTCTTCTTATTAGCCATGCTCTTTCAGTGTCAGATGTTTCTTAGATTTTCTCCTTTGTTTTGAGGTCTTTCTCTTTTTCTGTCTCTCTCTCAGATGGACAAGGTGAATATGACTTGTTGGCACCCATCTGATTCCTTCTCCTGATGAAGAAATACAAGCAAACCCTCTCCCCCAGGCAGTTAACCTATCTGGTACCTTCCATTCACCACTTTCTGGGTCTCTCCACATCACCTGGCGATTATCTAAGGACAGTGGAGCTGCTTGTACTGGACACTGCCCTTCTGGTGGGTTATAAAACCTGTCTGCCGGAGCCAGTGCATCTTTATCAAAAATTAGAAAATTAATGGTATAGAGAACTAAATTTAGAAGTTCTCTAGGGTTACCTGTAGCTACCCTTTTCTTTTGTTTTTGGAGGAGTGTCTTAATGTCTCTGTTTCTTTCCACTATTGCCTGACCTTGCAGATTAAAAGGTATTCCAGTGGTATGTAAAATCTTATACTGCGCATAAAAGGGTGCAAAATGTTTAGAAGAATATGCGGGTCCATTATCTGTTTTTATTTCTTGTGGCACACCCATAATTGCAAATACTTGGATAAGGAATTCATTGACCACTCAGGCTGTCTTTTTGCTGTTGGCACTGCAAAAGTGAATCCTGAAAAGGTATCTACTACCACGTGGATAAAAGACAGACGACCAAAAGATTTATAGTGGGTCACATTCATTTGCCAGATTTCATTGGGTCTCAAACCATGAGGATTCTTCCCTGGAGGAAGTGTAGGAGTGTGGAAAGGAAGGCAAGCTGTACAGCTTTTTACCATGCTCCTAGCTTCCTCTCTTTTTATTCCAAATTGTAAACTCGTGCAGCCTGATGATATTTAAAATGAGATTCTTGTGCTTCTTGAAATAAAGGGGTACTGGCTAACATAGTTAAAAGGCTATCTGCCTTTGAATTTCCATCAAAAATAGGACCTGGAAGTCCACTATTTGAGTGGACATGCAAGATATAAATCTTGCCTGGATGCTTTCTCACTTGCTCTTGAAGTTCCTGTATGAGGATGTATTCTGATGGAAGTGGAAATCTTCAACATAAAGAAAAACCAACTCACTTCCAGTTGATCAATGATGGACAGAGGTAGCTACACCCAGAGAAGAAACACTGGGAAGTGATTGTAAATTGTTTGCACTAATATCTGTCTGCCCAGGTTGCATGTACCTTCGGAATCTAATGTTTATTGTGCAACAAGAAAATGATATTCACACACATGTATTGTATCTAGACTATATTGTAACACATGTAAAATGTATGGGATTGCCTGTCATCGGGGGGAGGGAATAGAGGGAGGGGGGGATAATTTGGAAAAATGAATACAAGGGATAATATTATTAAAAATATATATATAATAAAAAATTATTAAGTAAAAAAAAAAAAAGGCTGCAAATTTTATTTGGCCTATGGCAATTTTTTTGTACTACACCTACTGAATAGGCTGAATCAGTAATTATATTTATGTCTCCTGGGTAATAAGTAAGAGCTAGCATGATAGCAAACAATTCATTCTGCTGAGTGGAATGAGAAGGAGTCCTGACTACTCTCTTTATGGTTAAATCATGAGAGTACACAGCACAAATATTTTCTTTGGAGGCATCTGTAAAGACTGTTGGTTTTTTAAGTGGAACCTTACAAACCTTTTCTTCAAAAATCCACTACCAATTATGTAGTAGCTGGGTTATCTTTAATGGAGACCCATGTGCAAAATTTGGAGCTGTGCCCAATAAAATTTGCCATTCTGGGATGGTCTCACAGCACACATTAATTTGTGTGTTAGTATAGAATGTGTATATTTTTTCAGGACTTATCCCAGATAATTGTACTACTCTCTTAATGGCCTTTAATAAAATTCTAGCCACAAGCACTGGGTAAGGAGTAAGGCTTTGTTATGGTTGTGCTGGGAGGTTCATCCATTCAATCACACTGTCTCCTTGATGAAGGACTGCTGTGGATGCCTCTTCTGTAGCAAAATCTGATATTTCCAAGAGTTTTTGAGTGACTCTTTCAACCACATTGGGTAAAGCCAATTCAACTTCTCTCAAAGCTTCTTGTGCTTCTTTTGTAAGCTGGTGTGGTGAATTAAAGCACTGTCTCCCCTTAAAATGTCATATAGAGGTTGCAGTTGATTGATAGTTAAGCCTAACACTGGACGCATCCATCGGATATCTCCTATTAATTTTTGGAAATCATTTAAGGTGTCCAACTTCTCTGTTCTTAAAGAAAGCTTTTGTACTGTGTGTGTCTTAGGATATACTTCATATCCTAAATATTGAAAAGGAGCATGTATTTTAATATTTTTCTGTAGCTATATGCAGTTTGTAGTAGTTTAGTGTTTCCATGGTCTTTTGTGGACATGCTTCTAACATTTGCTCCTCAGGTGTACATCCCAAAATATCATCCATATAATGTAACAATATTACTTTTGGAAATGCTTTTCTTACTGGAGCAAGAGCAGCAGCAACATACATTTGGCACATAGTAGAGCTGTTTTAGATTCCCTGTGGCAAAACTGTCCATTCATATCTTTTATAAGGCTCAGCCAAATTAACACTAGGCACTGAAAAAGCAAATCTTTTCATATCCTCCTTATCTAGAGGGATAGAATAGAAACAATCCTTAATATCTATAACCCAAAGAGGCCATTCTCTTGGCAACTGAGTAGGAGATGGAAGTCCAGGCTGAAGAGTTCCCATAGTTTCCATATGTTCATTTACTCTTCTTAGATCAGTTAATATCCTCCATTTTCCAGGTTTCTTTTTCACCACAAATACTGGGGAATTCCAAGGACTTAGAGAAAGCCACAAGTGTCCTTGGTCAAGTTGTTAGTTCACTATGTCTAATAAGGCCTGAATTTTATCACTTCTTAAGGGCCCACACTGGTGAATCAGTCTTCCACTGAATAGGAACTGGTGAAAGTGCAGGTAGGCCTTCAACAGCAGCCCTGCCTAAAAAGGGGAAGTACTTATTTGTAATCCTATCTGCTGTAAAATATCTCTTCCCCACAGATTGATGGGGATTTTTCAACCGCAAAAGGAGTAAAAACTCCTGTTTCACCTTCAAATATCCATCTCAAAGGCATAGCACTAACTTCCACTGCTATTGATCCTCCTACCCCAGAGGTATAGGTGTCTGCCTTAATCTTTGGCCAGTGACTGGGCCAATTGGCTCCTCTAATAACTGCACGATCTGCACCTGTGTCTACCAATCCTTCAAATAGTATTCCATTTATATAAATAGTAAGCATAGGTTGGTCAGCTGTCACAGCTGCTGTCCAATATATTCCTGGATTTTGTTCATTGGAGTCAGAATCTGGGCAACTATCACCGGGTTGCTTATTAAGGGTATGTAACAATAAACCTGATGCTACTACTTCTCCTGGTTGATAAATCACATGTTGTCTACCTTGTTGGTGACTTGGATATTAGCGACACGTTCTCCAGTTTCCCACATCAGTGTATGGATGGACACTGTTTTGTAAGCTCTCAGAAGGTGAAATGGTCAAGCCTACTCTGCCTGGAGGCAAAGGATCCATAGGCTGAACAGGAACAAATTTCACTTCTCCAGGGAGTATCTCAGTAGTCTCTACTGCACACAACTCTTTTTTTCCTAATTTCAGTCCCTTTCTTCCATCTGATTGCCTTTTGGCTGATTGATCATATCTTAAATTTCTCTGGATGTAATCTCGGTTGCCATCATGCCCCACTTGGGGGACTGAAGCTGGACCCTGCCTCTCATTTCTCTGGGTCAATTACATTCTGAGGCCCAGTGAAAGCCTTTGTGACATTTTGGACATGGAGTTTTACGTCTTCTTTCACCATGTCTTCTCACTCTATCTCCATATTTACACTGAGCTCTTAGATGTCCAATTTTTCCACATTGGAAACATCGACGAATTTCTCTAGAAGTCCTTTGCCAAGAGGGACCCTATCTTTCCACGTTCATCATAGTCTGGGTATAAAAAGCATTTGTTCCCACTGTGGCATATCGTCTTATGATCTCCTTGAAAGGAGCATCTTTGTCTAATCCCCATATAATTCTTTTGCAAATCTCATTGGCATTTTCCTTAGCCAGATGTCTGGTCACTATTTCTGTAGCTGCATTTTCTCCAATAGTTCTTTTGACATCAGTTTGCAAACATCCCACAAAATCCGCAAAAGGTTCATTGGGACCTTGCTCTATTTTAGTGAAAGCCTCCCCCGATCTCTCTGTCCAGGGAGGATACCCAAGCTTTTATTGAAGCCTTAGAAACTTGCTCATACACTCTCATGGTACAATTAATCTGTTCTGAATTCTCTCCATACCTACCTTCACCAGCTAAGTGCTCAAAAGTGAATTGTGTGTTAACTCCTATTTCCAAATTGCATCTGACTTGGATTTTACATAATTCACGAAACTCTGCAAGCCATAACAAATTTTGTCCAGGTTCTAGATACGTCCTTGCTATGGATTTCCAATCATTCGGAGTTAGGACTTCATAAGACAAACCATCTAGTAACATTTTAACAGCTGATGTAGCCCCAAATCTTTAATTTTATTCAAATGTAAAGGTGTATATTTTCTCCTTTTTTTGACCTACAGAATCAATATCTTCATTCCCAGGTTATGCATATACAAAATCACTTATATCCTGTCCTTCTCTCTTAACCTTAATCAATGCTTTTTCTAATCTTGTCATAGGCTGCTTCACAGGCAATTATGTTTGTACTTCTGCAGCTTCCCTCTTCCTTCTTGCTCTACCCCTGAAGGGTTAATTGAGGGAGGAGATGGGAAATGCTCCTGTTGCTCAGAATTGTACTTAACTTCATTGTTATCTGATTCATCCTTTTCACCTAGTTTAGTTGACACCTCCCTATTTTGTTCCTTTTTCTTTTCCTTTAGAGTAACAATTTTTAAAGCCATTTGTATTAAATTGTAGGTATGAAGTATATCTTTGGAAATTGAGTTTAGTTTGGAATTGTAGTGTTCATCTAATTGCTTTCCTACTAATTCCCATTCATCTAGATCCAATTCTTTTTCCAGAGAAAAACAAGGACATATGACCTGCACAGTTTTTAAAAGTTCAGTAATCTCCTCCAAAATTATAATCAATCCTTGACTTTTCATAACTTTGATAATGCTCTCTAAACATTTTCCTTGAACAGAAGGCATTTGCCCCATTCCATTTCACTGAAATTCTACTTTAGTTCTTTAACAAAGTTAAACAAGGTTTAACAAAAGTTGCCTTGTTATTCACGCTTCTGGGTCAGAGAGACTTTTCCACTGAGATCTGGATCAGAGGCTTTTCCACTGGAATCAGGATCTTGTCGGTCCCTATTCGGGCACCAAAATGAGAAGGTCCAGGTTAGCTCTTCTGAAGGGCTCAGAATAAGTCCTTGTCAGGATAAGCAAAAGTCTTTGCCCCATGTTGTGGGCGCCAATATGTAAAGTTCCTGATTGTCTCTCAGTTGTAATCCTTCTCTGGGAGGAGGTTTCTTTTCTCTGTGAATCTTGTCCTCTTCACATGTGAATCCATGGGAAGTCTTCTCCTTGATGCAATCCAGAACTCCTCCTCTAGACCATAGTCCCAACTCTGGCCCAGACTTGACTCCCTCCTTGCTCAATGGAGTCTCCTTTTATCCTCCCAGAGAATGGGCATGTGAGAATGCAAGGGCTTATGGGAAAATTACTTCTACCAATGAACTTGCTCCTTTTAAACATGCAAGTTCCTCCCCAGAAGTTCAAAGGGGTAAAACTCCCCTTAAAGGCTGGAACCAAGAGGTGTGGACTAGAGAATTGTTAAGTACTGACTTAGCACTTAGTAAGAACCTATCATCTCATTATCTCATTAGCACTTAGTAAGAACCTAACAGGTCTGGACAGGAAATAATATGGAAATATGCTCAAAAGACTATATAAGTGTATAACTCCATTTATCCATCAATACTAGTAATAGGTCTGTACCTCAAAGTAATTAAAGAAAAAGAAAAATGTCGATATTTTTAAATTGATCATCTTTAAGTTAGTTGATCTGATATGATTAACAAACAGTTCCAAATGAGTCATGCTAAAAAATGCTATTCCTATCCAGAGTATTGACAAAGTCTAAGAGCACATTAAAGCAAATTTTTTCATATATTTTATTTATATTTCTTATTCTCCCCTCTGATATGGATAATGTAGAAATATGTTTTGCATAACTCCTTTTTTATAAAATATTTTGTATTTCTTACTTTCTTAGTGGAGGGAAGATGAGATAAAAAGGAGAGAATTTGGAACTGAAAATTAAAAAAATGAAAAAAAAAAACAAAAAAGAAATAAAGATATACTTTGGTTTGAACATTGTAACAGGCTTTTAAAGATTATTTAAGTCTATATGTGTAAAGGGCTAGAACTGAGTAGATGTATTTAACCTAGATGCAAGATAACCTAGCACTTAGGGCTAATCACCAATTGTACAATTCTCTATTAACATGTTTGGAGGATGACTCTACTCAACTCTATGCTGACTAGATCTGTGGGTGTGGTGAGAGAAGAGAGGAGAGATCAGCAGTGGAGTAGGAGGAGGAGATTCATTCTTTTGGCTGTGGAGAGAGAGGAAGGAGGTGTGGAGATTCCTAGATCTAATCTGCTGACAGCGACCCCAAAAGACCAAGAATAAAAACTTTTGCTTATCCTGACTCCAGCTGATTCTAAGATATCCAGGGTCATAACATATATGAAGTTGAACTAAAACATAGATCTGGGCCTGAGGGAGTTTACAGTCTGGAATTCAGTCAATAAACATTTATTATGTCTCAACTATGTCCTATGTTCTACTCTAAGTACTGAAAATACAAATCTGAGAATAAAAATTGAATTAAAAAAAATCCTACTCCCAAGGAGCTTGAAATCTAATGGAGAAAGACAACATTAAAACCAAACCAAAACAAAACAAAACAAACAAACAAAAAAAAAAACTGGAAAGCAGAATCAGGAGGAAAGTACATAATGGAAAAGTACAGAGGAGTAGGTTCAGATAAAAGTTGGAGTAATGTTCTACTCTCCTTTCAGAGAGCTTCTGGGAGCAGGAGGTATTTGGTACTTATATCTAAGGATTTAAGATAGGAAATGAAGTTTTATAAGAAACATACATATTTATAACATATGGTAAATTTAATTGGAAGGGACAAAACTAAATGGTATATGAAAACCAACCACAAATGCAGAGCTAAATCGAATCCAAGAAAGGTATGAATGTAATCCTTGTCTTTGAGTTGTTCTGGCTTTGTGACTCGTGACAAATCACTTACCTTATCACAACTCTACTAAACTTAAAATACTAAGTTGAAGAAAAGATGCCAACTTTTACTGGCAGAGAGAGTGTCTTCACCTGGGAGTTTCTGATATTAACAGAATCACAAAGCCAATATACATGAACTTATTAGATCTAAGGGAGGTGTGGAATATTAATTATCAAAAGAGAAATTAGAGAAAACACTCCCATTTTAGTGGGAAGTCCATAAATATAAACTTGACATTTTTTTGAATCATATAACTTACTGATCAGTTATGCTAATTTTTTTCTTAATTTTCTTTTTCTTGTTATTTTGTCTTCAAAATATTATTATATTGCATTGGATAGTTCTCTGAGAGGGCAAGGGGAAGGATAATGGGAGAAACTACAGTGATGTAGAAAAATAATATCAATAAAAATTTATTTTAAAATGACTTTATATGGCGATACTTCCCTAAATGCCAAATAAAGTTTGGCTTTATCTGAATCAAGATAAATATAAATAAATAGGTATAGTCTGTACTTTTATTCCATGAAATAAGAAAAAATAAGAAACTTCTCAGAGGAGAATGGTGCATGCATGGTAACTGAAGAAAGGTGATAGATAATTGTATAAAATATAATTATTGAAATAGTTTCCCTCAGTAATGTTTTCTATTCTTTTAGATTTTATCCCATTTACAAAATAAATATCTATTTTTATCATTGTTTATCAGTAATAATTTTAAATAAGACTAAACCAAACAACAACCCTTCATAAAAGATATCAAAGTGCAAATGTTTCCTCCTTTATTGTTATCTTTTCAGGTAATATTCTATTCATCTCTTTTATTATTAGCACAATCGAAGAACTGCATTTTATATATTATCATTAAATACCCTCTTTGTTACTTTCTCTATTTGCCAGATTCTACAAAATATTTTTTGAAAAACTCGTATATTATTCTTTTATTTTAAGAAACCACTGTCATTTGAAAAAATTAATATCTGCTTTGTATTGCAAAATGTCTATATATCTATAAATTAATTTAATGTGTAAATTTCTGTTACATAAATTTATGTATACATACATATATTTCAATATTTTAATTATAAAACAATATTTATAAATAATTTTAGGAAATAACTATTGATTAGTAAAATCCCATATAAAGTATAAATATATTCATGCTATATATTAGGAATAAATGGGAAAATAACTTTACAAAGGAAATAATTTAGTGCAATTAACTTGAAAACTTTAACACTAATACTCAAATTAGACTCTCATGCCATACTTGTCCCATCCAAAAAAATAGTAAGGGACAGATGCTTAGAAAAATAACATTGTTTTATAGATTTTGAACTGATCAATTATATGTAAGAGGAAAATATGGACTATTTAGCTATTCTCCAATAGAAAAATAGTTAGAAATATGAACATTGTTTAAAAATAAGAAATATAGATTATGCATTGTCAACTTTTCCCAATTTACTAATAGAGAAATGAAAAGTAAAAAAAAAAATATTTTATCATTTCAAACCCATCAAACTGGCAAATATTGAAAAAGATAGAAAATAATTAAATCTAACATTAGAATTGATTAAATAGGTTCATTGGTAGAATTGTAAATTAGTTCAGACAATCTGAACAACAGTTTAGATTTATGAAAGAAAATTTGCTAAAATTGTTATACCTTTGAATCTAGAAGTTATATTTTTGTTACTTTATTAAAAGGAAGTTACTGACAACAAAAAAGGATAACTAAAAACAAAAAAATATGAATAGATGATAAGTGGGAAGAAAGTGGTAGCTTAAGTAATAGCAAAGCAAGGTAATAGAAGTAAAACCAAGAATGAGTAAGGATAGGGCATATGAGACACACATAAAAATAATAACAAAAACAGTAGTAGAATTTATTCGAAAAAAAAAAAAAAGACTAGTAATCATTGTTCTCAAAGTAAAAGCTAAAGCTAAAAGAGATTTAATCAAAATAAAATAGGAAAACTATACTCTAGGCCAGCCATATTAATCAATATTGCTTTAGATTATTTAAAATAATTAGAGAGTATAAAGTTGGAATATTGCCATGGTACAAGTAATAATGTGTTGGTAAATATAGAAAAATAGGGAAAGACTTGGACTTATAAAGGATGATGTCATACACTTTCAAAAAAATAGATGACAAATATAGGACAGTGATATGAAGAAGTATATGAAAATACTATATATATATATGTATGTATAGATACACACATATAGTTACACATATGCATATACATACATGTGTATATAAATTACATATATATGTGTATGTGTATGCATATGTGTATATGTGTGTATGTAGATATATACTTAATTGTAGCCTTCCTAGGAGAACTAGGAAGGAGGAAAGGAGTAAAAGAATAAAATCAAAAGTGCATAGCAAAGAACAAAAGAAAATCTACAAGGAAGCAAAGAAAAAATGGACAATTCTGAACACTATGCATTACTTATAAGATTCTTTTTTGAAATCAAAATTTATTGTCTCATATTTTTAATCCCCTCTTAAGTTCTGTTGTATACATGGCAATTTTTCTTCTTTTTATTTGAATATTTTTTTTAATTTTAAAATATTTTTTAAAAGTTGAAAAAAAAGGAACTTCATGTGTTTAGAGGGATTGGTTGTTGAATAAACAACTCATTGTCCTAGCAACTAATTGTAATTGTATGGGGAGAATGAAGAATGATTGAAGATTCATTATCTTTTGCCTTCCCTATGACTTACTTAACCACATTTTTTAGTATAGCTTTTTATTTACAAGATATATGCATGGGTAATTTTTCAGCATTGACAATTGCAAAATCTTTTGTTCCAATTTTTCCTCTTCTTCCCCCACACCCCTCCCCTAAATGGCAGATTGGCTGATATATCTTAAATATGTTAGAGTATAAGTTAAAAACAATATATATGTACATGTCCAAACAGTTATTTTTCTGTAGAAAAAGAATCGAATTTTGAAATAGTGTACAATTAGCCTGTGAAGGAAATCAAAAATGCAGATGGACAAAAATAGAGGTATTGGGAATTCTATTAGTGGCTCATAGTCATCTCCCAGAGTTCTTTCACTGGCTGCAACTGGTTCAATTCATTACTGCTCTACTGGAACTGTTTCATCTCATTGTAAAGGGCCAAGTCCATCAGAATTGATCATCATTTATTATTATTATTATTATTATTATTATTATTATTATTATTATTATTATTGAAGTATATAATGACCTCCTGGTCCTACTCATTTCACTTAGCATCAGTTCATGTAAGTCTTTTCAGACCTTTCTGAAATCATCCTGCTGGTCATTTCTATTGCTGCATAAAACTCTTTGACTATTGCTATTTCAGGAAATTTACTAGTCTGTTATGTATAATCTGATAATTTCTGTAAACAGAGGGGGAAGGAAACTGAGATTTCAACTGGTCAGGAAATTGGGAAAAATTGATGTCTTATTTCAGTTCAGGCCAAATTGAAAACTATTTTATTGTTTGCTTAAAATTGCTAGACTATCATTGGCTGGCTTATGTTTTAACTTTGAAATCCCTTATTCAGTCTTTGGGATTATTCTTTAGAAACAACCAAAATCAGATACCCGTCCTAGGACTGGCATTCTCTCTGATCTGTTACCCCTGTTACCCCAATTCCTTATTATTTCAGCATTTCGACATCAGAACTCTAATGATTTGGGGCAGTCTGTCTCTTGGTCTAATTGCATAATTTACTCAGAAATCTGTCCATCTGTCCTCCCGAGAGAGAGAGAGAGAGAGAGAGAGAGAGAGAGAGAGAGAGAGAGAGAATGAAGCTCTCAAACTCCATTTTCTCTCTCTCTCCCTCTCTCTCTCTCTCTCTCTCTCTCTCTTGGAGCCCCTGACTTGGGGTGCCATCTCAGGGCAGCAGGACTGCCTGAGAACTGCTACACAGCAGATGCTGAGTTAAATGCACAAATGACCACAGACCTAAAGACTGTCCATCTCTGGCTGAGATGCCCCGCAACTGCAGAGATTCAAACAGGGAGTCATGTGTCTCTCTGAATAAGGAGTGCTGTTCTATGCTAATAATTCTGGGGTTATTGGGGAGAAACTGGTGCTTGCCACAAGTCCTTGCACTTTCTAGTTTTAGTCTGGTTTTTTTATTGTCCTGACTTATTTTCCCTAGTTATCTTGACTCAGTCCTGCCTCAGTTTCCCTGCCTCTTAGTTCTACAAAACCTCTCAGTGCCTCTTTATCAGAATACTTGATAAGATCTTATGTTTCAGAATAGCAGAATGCCTGTCCCATTCCAAGCTATGGGAATGCCTTATCAAGATGCTGTCTCCACTGACTATGTCATCTCTCTAGAGACCTACTCCAATATTGTTCTTGCCTCTATTTCAGTCTTCCAGTTCGTGAGGTAACACCCCACACACATACACAAATTCTATCAGCTAGGTGGGACAGCTCAATTTCCCAGGACTCGATTGATGCTGTCTGGAGCTCTAAGCTCTGGCAAAATTAAAAGTTTTTGTCATATCTCTCTCTCTTAGGGACGCCTAAAGAGAATGAAAGCTATAGAGTTGGTGTTACTGCCTCTCAATAAACTCCACTAAACAGATTAACTAATCTCTCTCCACCCACCTTGATGGGGCCTCCCTGCTGTTATGACACACCCAGCAAAGCTAGCCCCTTTTGGAGCCAAAAGGTTGGGAAAGAGCAATAATCAAACTTAGCCTGGGTTTCTATGAATGTCATCCATACTTCGGTAGGATTTATTTCTAAAAGTTTAACTGCTAACTTCTTGAATTGTCTTATGTGGAATTAGACATTCTGTATATGATTGTAATTGCATTGGGTATTTTAAAAACAAACTGATTAAATCTACTTGGATATGAACTCATGGGGACAAATTCCTTATTGTTGTCAGTATAAGGTTAAGATAACTATTTGTTTAGAATTTATGTTCTTGCATTTTTTCCTCATGTAACTGATTTTAAGATCAGAGCAATAGTCAATAGAAATTGTTAATGCAATTCAATTATGTCATACCTGCTGCTTCTAGCCTGATTATAGGTAATCATTGTATACTAAATGCTTGGCCAAATAAGTATTTAGCCAGGTCATCTGTCTGCTACTGGACAACTAATAGAGATCTGTAAGAACAAAACTGACTTCTAACACCTGTTGTTTTATCTAGTTAACCTGAAATTCTCAGTTCTCTTCTCAGGGCAACTCCTACCTCCAGACACTCAGAAAGAAGCAGAGATGCCCTTTTAATGCAAATCTCTTCCAGCCTTAAGCCTTAGAAGACCCCAGTCTCTGCCCTGAATTTGAGCAGGAAGAACTGCCTTCTCACCACCACAGACCTGGCCCCCAGTGTCCCTAGGAGGAATTTGAGGTCTGGACCTGTTTCCCTTTTATCTCAGGACAGCCCAAACACCTCAGGGGCCGGGTAAACTGGGTAGGCTATGCTGATACTTTTCACCCCTCCTCCATAAAGAGTGGGGAAACTAGGAAGGAAAAGATTCAGGATCTTTGCTTATTGAATAACTAACTCTCTTCAAAAACAGCACAGTTTTTCCAACATTTCCAAGAGCTTAAACAGCATTCTTATCTTGGTCTGCAGCTCTGACAACTAGGGATACATACCCATCCCTAGACCCTGCCTTACAAAAGAGCAGTGGTTCATTAAATCTACTAGATATTAAGACCTCTTGCCTCCTCTGGCTTCTGGTCCACACCCATTAATCCCAAACCCAGGAGAAATTAGTTTTCCTGGAAATTAAGGGTGAAAGAGCTAGGCTACAAATGATCTTTTTCTCTCAGCATTTTCTCCTATTTCTCTTTGATAATTAGATGGGCCACAAGCGGCCCACAGAAGGGACCTGATGCATTTCTTGCTAAAGGCCCTATTCTCCTGAATGTCACCATCTCCACCCTGGATGACACCCCACTTTTAATCTGTTCCTGAGATCTGTTTTCTCTAGGCTTCACACTTTGGATTCTCAGCTGGCCTTTCAGCCTGGAGAACATTGACTGGGGACAACTGACCAGGGACAACTGACTGGGACACCTTCTCGATGCCCTGATGCTATCCCCCACACCTCACACCTCACCTCCTGGCATGGAACCCCAAATCTCTAAGACCCTTGTCAGCTCGAAGCAGTTAAAGAGGAGATCGACGCACCTTTTCCCACATGCATCGGGAGGTGATGGTTTGAGTGGGGAACAAGACTAGGCGACCCCACTACTCTGAAGATCTTTGGAAAAAATCTTCAACCTTTCCTTAAATGAAGGACACTGTCTCAAATTTTCTTTCTTTCTTTCTTCTTTTTTTTTTTTTTTCTTAAATGAATTTCAGTCTCAACTGTTTGAGGGGGGAACTAATGGGGTTGAAAGATTCCTTTCTAATTGCCCAACCCATAGCTGACCTTGATTCACAAATCCTGGTCAAAGGCACCCTTTGGATATCCAGGTGCAGCCCCCCACTATCATCTCAGCTTCCCCCAGCCTTCACCTGATCTGAGCTAACTGAAAAGCCCGCCAGAACTTGGTACTGCCTATCATCTTTTAGGTATAAAAGAGGTAAGCTGGAACTCCCTCATGGCAGGAGCTCTCCCAGCCAACACATGGTATCCTTCCAGCCATGTAGGGGTTCCTGCCCTCCCAGTGGCCACCTCTGGCCCTGGTGTCTTTGTAACTGAACTTTACTTCCAATTTCCTACAACAAAACTTTTATTTATCAATCTAGGTTTTCAGGCCTGTAAATTCATTTTAAAGGGGACACTGCACCTCATGGAATTATCTATGTGCTGAGAAATGGGGTTCCCCCTTTCCTTTCCCTCATTAGAGGCTTGCTGGAGAAGAAAACCAAGAAACCTGCTCACAGAGGAAAAGATTATACAGAAAAGAAAACTCCTCCTAGAGAAGGATTACAACTTGGAGACAGTCAAAACTTTATAAGAAAGGTCTTTTAAAACAAGCTAACCTAATCATTATTAACATCATTATGTTAAGCATATCCAGTGACCAACATGGGGTGTGAAGACCTTATGACTTATCTGTCTTAAAAAGAAAGACCCCAGTACTTATTCTTTGTTGTGCTGAATCAACTGAACCCTATTGATTTCTCCACCAATCATCTTACAAGCAGTTTATCTCACATATGGTCAGAATCTCATGCTGAGCTCTTTCTTTAAATTTAAAGCTTAATAAGTTTAAAATGTATATCACTTTTCATTTATCTTTTCATCTCCCATCATGCATTCCACCCAAGACCAACTCATTTTCTTTCAAGTAGAAATTAAAATTGTTCCTCAATTTTTAAGCTTATGCATTCTATATCACCAACTATTCATTGTCTCCATTAATCAGAAGACAAATTATATAGATGAACAAACTGTTCCTGTTACTGATCATACCTTGTTCCAATCTGTTCCAATCCTCTACTGATATTGAGAATCAATAGTAGTTTCATCTTTGAAAACAAATATTTTTAATATATATGGAATAAGACATTAAGTCAACAAATAATTTCGTTATAGTGAGTTGAAATATAAAATTAGCAATTGATTTTTACTGTAAATAGGTACTGAATACTTACCCTTTTCATTTATGATTTTGTCTATTGAACACTGATTTTCATCTTTCTTTATATTGAAAAGTATCATTAAAATATTAATAAGGAAAGGAGGTAGATAAACCAGTTATACAGTCTAAGGAATTTATAATTCATTTAACAATTAACAAAAATATATTTCCTTTGCCCTAACAAAGAAAAAAATATGCAAAAGTGATAAAATATGACTTAACTTCTTTGGGAACTCCCTCTCCCACCTCCTCAAACTCAATATGGAATAATGTGTGGTCAATAGAAATTTCTATAATTCTTGGGAATCTAACAAGTCACAGGGTCCACGACAAGATCTGGCTAGGGCTTTTTACATTTTTATGAAACAAGATACTTTATCAAGGTAAAGACCAACATTGTTGCCTTTTAATAAAAGATACTTGTATGGGAGAGCAGGAAAAACAACAGAAAGGAGGAATGGGGATATCTGGTCTTATCACAATAGATGTAAAAGGGTGGGGTTAAGAAATTTAGAGGCCAGCACTTTTTTCTTCTCTTTCTCCCATTATTTATTTATTTATCCTTTCTTCCCTCAATAAGAGTACCTGTTATACAGTTAGTAATCAATACTCAGTTGCATGTCCATTGATTCAATCTATAATTTAATGGTTCTCAAACTTTGGGTTACAAGACCTCTTTAATTTTTTTTTAATTATTGAGAATCAATCCATAAAGCATTTGATTATGTGAGCATCCAGGAGTTTTCTGGTAAATATTAGCAATTGATTCTGGGGGAGAAAAGTATATTTGATACAGTTTTTAAGCTTAATCTTAATAACTTTTTCTTCATCACTTTCTTAAGTCTAGAATTTAACACCCAAATAAATTGCAGTTTTTCGTTATCTAAGCTGTGAATCCTCATACTGAAAATTTAACAATCTATTCAAGATGGCTCCAGAACACTTCTGATTTTATGTATTGGTATTTATAACATTATAAATTTAAGTGTTTTTTTAATTATGAAAAGTTTTAATCTCATAAATCACCTGAAAAAAATTTAGGGACTTTTGAGGTATCCAGGCTATTTATTGATAATTATTGTTCAAATTCTTTATATATCCTTTTTTATTTCTGTTGACTCACATCTAATTCACTTCTTGGATTCTGTTCCACTCAAAATTTTTTTCATTACAATGCTGCATAATGCCAACTTCCTGCCTCTCTTATTTTCTTAATTAGTTGCTGATTCTCACTATCTGTATGAAGGAAAAGGAATACAGGAAAGGGACCTTCTGAGAAATAGTAGTTTTTATCTGGACTACCCAAATAAGTTAAAGACTAGTTGAAATATTATGGGAGTTGAGCACATGCCTAGACCAGCTAAAATAATCCCATGGTTGTGGAAGATGCTAAGGATTTATTATTAATGAGTCTTGATTACTAGACCTAATGGACCTACTCAAACACAGAAATTCCAGAAAGTAGAAAACATAAGGAAGTATAATAAAGGTTTTGAAGATTTATCAACAGTACAAAGATATGGTGATGAATTTGACTTCCCAAAGTTCCAATTTTTGATGATTGAGGAGAATATTATAATATAATTGTGAAGGTATGAAAGCAAAATTAATCTTATTGATGTGATTGAAAAGATAAGGGAGATCTTAAGTTTCTTGTGATAGTTTGTTATTTTTGTTTTATTTTTTGTAAATATTTACATTTTTTACATTTAGTTTCCGAATTCTCTCCCTTCTGCTCCTCCCCCAAACAATATATTATGTTATATATGTGAAATCATGCAAATCATTATTTTAGCCATGTTGCCAAAAATTAGCAAGAAAAATAATGAAAAAATATGCTTCATTCTGTACTTAAGAGTTCATCATTTCTCTCTCTGGAAATTGATAGCCTTTTTCATTATTTGTCATTTTGGAATTGTCATGGATCATTGTAGACCTTCCACTTATAACAATAGAGGGAGGCTTTAATAAAATCCCTTTTGAAAATGAGGTGCTCACAACCTCAAAAAATCTGATTTAGGTAGAAGCTTCACTGAACATAGAAGATCTCTTTTTATTGAAATTTGTATAGGAACCAATTCAGCATTTGGAACTTTTTTAATTGCTGTAAGCTAAATAAGGACAATAAGGACAATAAGGGACGAGGAGAGAAGATGAAAGGGAAGATTCTAGTGACTGGGTTTACGCAGAAGTCACTACAGATATGAAACAAGGGATTTTTTGTTTGAATTATCTTTATCACTAATAAGAATACCCATCAACATCTTAAAAAGTAAAAGAGAGAATAAAAGAAAAAAAGAAAAAAGAAAAAAAAAAACTTCCAGAATTGTTATTTTTTTAAGGGTGGAAAGAAATTAAAGTGAGGGTGTGGAGAGAGATACAGGAAAAATTGAATGAAATAAGTATTTTTTCTTTATAATTATGTTATAGTAAGAGAAAATTATATGAGCATGTAGTGCTCATATAACAGGCATCTTTTGAATCACATCTTTTTCTGAACAGACAGGGAAGGGTGGGTGGGGAGTGAAAGGATCATTGTATAAAATATATATTCAATTTCACAAACAATCAGGAAGAGATTGGGGAGGGAAGTAAGGAATTTAAGAGGTTAAAGGGGAGAAGGAAATAGCTACAAAAATTACAATTATAGAGCACTGATTACAAAGAGGGTGTTAAAAAGGGGGAGTGTAGAAGCAAGAAATGCAAAGATCTAGGTCTGCATTGGGTGAAAGGGAGAAGAACAGAAGTTTATTTAAAAATGTTAATAATGAAACTACCTGCAAAAATCATGGAGATGAAGCTATATAAAAATATGTTAATCCATTGTTTCCAACCCTATTTATCAAATAGTGCTGTGTGTGTTCTTGAAGGGAAGGGAGATTCTGGTAGGGAAGGAGATAGTAAGTCTACAACTACCATGTATTGCATATGTAAATCCTAACTACCTTGGGAAAAAATAGAGCACTGATTAAAAAGAGGGTGTTAAAAAAGGGAGGGGGAGGAGAAGCAAGAAATCCAAAGATCTAGGTCTGCATTGGGTGAAAGGGAGAAGAACAAAAGTTTATTAAAATTATCTACAAAGAGATATTAATTCACATTAGATAACATATCTAAGTAAAACTGACTTTTCTTTTGAATAACATAGAGTATCCCATAAGTTACTCCTCTAAGAAAACTGATTTCCCTCTAATTATTTTCTTCAAGAGAAAACTGGAAAAGTTTCTGTTTTCAACTTAAGCTAAGTAATGGATTTATACTGTGGTCTGACTAACTTGATATTTTTAGAAATCTCAAGGACCCTATCTTATGAAGGAATACTTGACTATGAACAGGTAATTTACAAATCTCAGTATGGAAATGATTATAATCTCAGATTGAAAAGCATAAAATCTTCACTTTCTTTATCTTAAAGCAATGTAGAGGTGACAAAATATAGCACTGATAAGATACAGTGTTTTATATCATATCAACAAGTTACAATATGTCATATAATATCAACTTTACCTTAGTAAAACGATATTTGTATGAATATAAAGAACAGACATGATTATAACAGCATCTGTATTAGTCCACCAGTCCTAAGGCCAAGGACCCAAAATCATTTAGCATATGTATAATTAGATAAAGCACCTCAGATCCAAATGATTTCAAATAACGTTAGAAAAAACAGCCAAGTATATGACAAGATACCTCATTCAGACTCAGATGTAACCAGATGAAAAAATTCTTGTGGGGAAAACTAAGTCAGGAGATATTAATTTGGCCTTCTCCAGTTCTCCCTTTCAACCTTTTTCATGTGGACAAAGATCCACCGGCCTCATTCTTATTAAGCTGGACATTTTTCTTGAACTCATGAAACATAGTTCAAGGATGACATAACCCAGGCAATAAAATTCAAGACAGCCAAGGTGTTTGTAATTTAGAGAAGTTTATTTACTGGCTTGGTGGGGGGGGGGGGAGAGCAGGATGGACTCAGTAGAGTACCCAAACAGAAGTAGAGACAGGTTTATAAGCACTCTGGTTCAGTCTTGCTGTATATTTGACTTTAAACAATGATTCCACTTTCTGCTAACAGGGGGAAAGATAGGGGCCTTACAATGGCAGATGTTTGACTTAGATTATTTTGAGAGAGATCAGGGTTATCCAACATCTTTAGATAACCATCCTTATGGAATAGATATTCCTCATTGTTGACCGAGCACTTTTGAAGTGCAAAGCACCTCCTTTAATCTAGCTTGAGCAAACATTTCTCTGGGTACCCGATGCCCTTTGACCTAAAACTGAGGGAGGGGAGGGGAAGCCAATCTTTTGTCCATATTATCCTCTTTTAATAATTTTATAAAAAAAGAAAAATGATATTCATATTTGTTGCTTCAGACAGGATCATGACATTACTAAGTTTCAGAGTTGAAATTAATACATAGTGCTTCCAATTACAAAAATCTTTGCATGGAAGATTTCTATATATATATATATAAAAATTGTTACTATTGGATTGGATCTATTTTTTCCTTCTGCAACTACAATCCATCCCCTTAATTTGTTGTAGGTATTCAATTCAATAGTGTGTGTGTGTGTGTGTGTGTGTGTGTGTGTGAGAGAGAGAGAGAGAGAGAGAGAGAGAGAGAGAGAGAGAGAGAGAGAGAGCGAGAGAGAGAGAGAGAGAGAGAAAAGAAATAGATTGCAAGGGGAAGCTTTGAAAACTTATAAATTTGATAATTTGTATGGGCAGATGAGAATATAAAATATTTTAACAATGTTGTCTTTATACAGGAAGTCAGAATCAGTGACTAAACTAAAGAAATTAATGTGAAAAAAGATTCTTTTTAGTTAAAATCCATAACAGAGCTTGAAAATCCAGGCCAGATAAAAAACAAAACAAAACAAAACAAAACACTCAGGGTGTTCCCAGCTGTTTTCCTTATCTCCATTCTCCAAGGATATTGTTTAAATTTAACATCCCTCTATTCTTGGTAACCTGCAAAAGTTTCTCAAGTATCTCCCAACTGTATTTTTTAAAATTATTTTAATTCATAATCATTATTAATTAGTAATTTTTGATAGGTGTATCATCACCAATTAATAAATATAGTGGCTGATATTTTCTATGTGGAACAAATATCAAGCTTTTTGACACTCTTGAGATTCCATGAAGTCAACACTACTTGTTTTATTACTGAAATGATAATCTCATCTCTAAGGGAAGAGAGAATCTTAAATCTATCACTAACATGCCTTCCTCTTCTCATAGCCATTCTCTGAGTGGCAGATCCTAGCTTTACAGCACAGCAACAGAGTGCAGACTAGTGAGAGTCTTCCTCCTTATGATCCTTAATCAGGTCCTTAGAGGTAGAACTTCATCTCACTAACTGGAAGTAAAAAGGGGAGCACAGAGAGATCAAAATCCTTTTTTTGCTGCAAATAGGGAAGGCAGGCTGGTATTTTCTATCAGAATCCTAGGTAGGTAATGTCTTTGTGATCTGCTACTAGGCCAAGTCCCCTTTGTTGCAAGTATGGGCTAGTGCAGTGTCCCCAAATTTAATCTTTTTTATTTAAGTAATCCTTATAACCTTTCTATGCATTTTTGTCAGACATCTTTCAAATCACAATCACCATTTTCATCACAAACTTTTTGTTTCATAAATTCAGAGATCACAGGGTTAGGAGGGAATGTTTCTTGTATTCTATTTGTAATTCTTGTTGATTGATAGATAAGAGGGTTGTAAATGACCTGAGAAGTCATCTAACTGAATCCTCAGGAGGACAGAAAAACAGTACTGATAGCCTCCATCACTTCAGCAAAATGAAATGTAAAATCCTTTCTATTTTTCAGTTCTTGAGTAGATAGCATCTGCAACAAGTATAAAACTTTCTAAATGTTCAATTTTCCTTTTCTTTCTTTAAACAAAGATTATTGTATTTCCTATAGGTATTATTTTGCTTTCTGAAAACCAAAAGGCTGGCTAAAACCTTTCCCCTGCTTTGGTTTTCCCTACTTTGAAAAATATTAGTATTGGAATACTAATATATAATATGTAGTATATATAATATATATAACAATATATAATACTGCTCCTTGGCTATGTATCCTTCTCTGAAAAGGCTGATTATTGGGGCCCAATTTCTAATTAAGGAAAGACATATTCTTGGATTGGAAAGTTGTTAAGGGACAGGTCTATTCTCTGAGAGCCTCCACAGCTGGGGATCATAACATCTGAAGGAGTTGCAAGGTAGCCTTTGCTGATACAGGTGTTGTGGATTGGGAATGAGATAAATTGGAGGTGGGAAGAGGAGAGAGGTAAGGCAAGGCAATGGCTTCTCCGGAGAGAGGTCAGAAAACAGCAACTGCCTCTCTATCTCCTTGTATCATCCTCTCACAAGAGGAGATCAATTCTGGGTTGGAATATTCTGGGATCCACCATATGGCATCTGAACGTGGGGCAAAAATTACAAGAAGAACCAGAGCTGTTTGTGAGAAGGATCCTTCCAGAATTAAAGAGGAAGAGTCCTGGTAAGATTTTTTTATTCAGGATAATTAAAGGGGCCAACACATCAAAGGGCAGAGCCAGGAGACTGATGAGACACTTCAATGCTTGTTCTGACCACAGTTCTCTTCTCCCTTTGACAGCTTGCCTCCATGATATTTCACAAGATCAATACCTGCTACAACCATCCAGAAGTGATAGTGACAGCTTATATTCCTCAGTGTAAGGACCATGCTATGGGGGATGGGGGGAATAACAGGAAAAAAAAAAAAAAAACACGTAACTGTTAAAGGACAGGTCAGTTTTCTGAGAGCCTCCACAGCTATGGATCACAGAATCTGAAGGAGTTGCAGGACAGCCTTTGCAGACACAAGTGTTGGGGACTGGGAATGAGATAAATTGGAGGCAGAGGGAAGAGGTGGGAGGTGAGAAAATGCAACAGCCTCTCAGTCAGAGATGTCAGAAAACAGCAACTGCCTCTCAGTCTCCTTGTATCATCCTCTCATAAGAGGGGATACATTCTTAGTTGGATCTGCAGCAGCCACTGTCAGGTAGGTCTCTTGTATTCCAAAACAAAGTCACTTCCTAGTGAGGGATACCCTAAGTAGTTTCAAATAAAGGTGTGGTTTTCTTTTCAGTTAATTTCTGAAGTTATTCACTTCCAGTTAGAATCTCAGCCATTAATTCAATCTCCTATCTTGTTTCTCCTGGAACTATAACTAAAATTTCTCCAAAAACTTAGAAATGAGATGACTCATCACAGATTGATGGAAACAAAACCAGCACATTGCAGTGGAATCACAAAGATAAGGCTTTTTATTCCTATAAGACTTCCCTGCTTTGGTTTATGTGGAATAGAGAGATGTGTGTGATGGAAATTCTTACATTGTGCAATTACTGCTATTATGGATGTACCGGAACTTTATATGTGGGATGACTATGTGATACTTTAGCTTTGAAATCCCTTATTCTGTTGGAATTTTTTGGAAGAATATTCTGTGATTGGCTATTTTCAGGAAATCTCCAAGATCTAGACACCTGTCTTGGGACTGGCAGTCTCCAGGCCTGTAACCAGTTTCTTAATTGATATCTCGGCATTGTCAAAGGACACTTCAGTTTTGGAGATCAAGCCTCTAAAGTTGGGGGTTTACCTACCTTCATGGTCTAACTGTGTATATTCAGAGAGCATTTTCAGCTCTCAAATTCTTTGATGTTACATTTGTCTTAGTTTGTATTTCAGTATCCTTGCAAATGGAACTTTTATTTTTCTTTAATTTGTAATATTTATTAGAATAAACAAAGCATTTCCATAAAATAGCAAAATAGAAAGAAGATTAACACTCATAAAAATTCTTTTTTATTTTTTTTTGAAGGAGGAGAGGGGAGAGAGGAGCAGGGGCGAGGAGAGGGGAGAGAGGAGCAGGGGGGAAGAGAGGGAGAGAGGAGCAGGGGGGAGGAGAGAGGAGTAGGGGGGAGGAGAGAGGAGGAGGAGGAGGAGAGAGAGGAGGAGGGGGGAGGAGAGAGGAGGAGGAGGGGGGAGAGGGAGGAGCAGGAGGGGGGAGAGGGAGGAGGAGGAGGGGGAGAGGGAGGAGCAGGAGGGGGGAGAGGGAGGAGGAGGAGGGGGGAGAGGGAGGAGGAGGAGGGGGGGAGAGGAGGAGGAGGAGGGGGGGAGAGGGAGGAGGAGGAGGGGGGAGAGGGAGGAGGAGGAGGGGGGAGAGGGAGGAGGAGGAGGGGGGAGAGGGAGGAGGAGGAGGGGGGGAGGGAGGAGGAGGGGGGGAGGGGGGAGGAGGGGGAGGAGGGGGGAGGAGGAGGAGGAGGGGGGAGGAGAGAGGAGGAGGAGGAGGGGGGAGGAGGAGGAGGAGGAGGAGGGGGGAGGAGGGAAGAGGAGGGGGGGAGGGAGGAGGAGGAGGGGGGGGAGGAGAGAGGAGGAGGAGGAGGGGGGGGAGGGAGGAGGAGGAGGGGGGGAGGAGAGAGGAGGAGGAGGAGGAGGGGGGAGGAGGGAGGAGGAGGGGGGGAGGGAGGAGGAGGAGGAGGAGGAGGAGGGGGAGGAGAGAGGAGGAGGAGGGGGGAGGAGGGGGAGGAGGGGAGAGGAGGGGAGGAGGAGGAGGAGGAGGAGGAGGGGGAGGAGGGGAGAGGAGGGGGAGGAGGAGGAGGAGGAGGAGGAGGGGGGAGGAGAGAGGAGGAGGAGGGGGGAGGAGGGGGAGGAGGGGGGAGGAGGGGGAGGAGGGGGAGAGGAGGGGGAGGGAGGAGGAGGAGGAGGAGGAGGGAGGAGGAGGGGGAGGGGGGAGGAGGAGGGGGGGGGGAGGAGAGAGGAGGAGGAGGAGGAGGGGGGGAGAGAGAGAGGGGAGGAGGGGGAGGAGGGGGGAGAGAGGAGAGAGGAGGAGGGGGGAGGAGAGAGGAGGAGGGGGGAGGAGAGGAGGAGGAGGAGGAGGGGGGAGGAGAGAGGAGGAGGAGGAGGGGGGAGGAGAGAGGAGGAGGAGGAGGGGGGGAGAGGGAGAGGAGGAAGAGAGGGGGGGAAGGTGGGGAAGGGAGGGGGGAAGAGAGGGGGGGAAGGTGGGGAAGGGGAGGGGGAAGAGAGGGGGGGAAGGTGGGGAAGGGGAGGGGGAAGAGAGGGGGGGAAGGTGGGGAAGGTGGGGAAGGGGAGGGGGAAGAGAGGGGGGGAAGGTGGGGAAGGTGGGGAAGAGGAGGGGCGGGGAAGGTGGGGAAGAGGAGGGGAAAGGAGGGGAGCCTCCTAAGCCAGATCCAGTTGATCAATGATTGACAGAATCATTACAACCAGAGAAGGAACACTGGAAAATGAGTGTAAACTGTTTGCATTTTTGTTTTTCTTCCCAGGTTATTTTTACTTTCTGAATCCAATTCTTCCTGAGCAACAAGAAACTCGGTTCTGCACATTTATATTCTATCTAGGATATACTATAACATATTTAACATGTATAAGACTGCCTGCCACTTAGGGGAAGCATAGAGGGAAGGAAGGGAAAAATCGGAACAGAAGTAAGTACAAGGATAATGTTGTAAAAAATTACCCAGACATATGTACTGTCAAAAAAAAAAAAAAAAGTTGTAATTATAAAAGAAAAAAAAAAGAATCTGACATTATTAATGTAAAATCCACAAAGTGAATGACAGTTGAACTTTATTATGTTTCTCCTTTCTTTCCCATGAAAATTTTACCAGATTAGCAAATAGAAAACAGTGAAACTTGAGTTTCAACTTGTTTATATTTCATCCTGATTGAAGCCTAAAGCCTCTTTCATGATGAAATCATTGAAAAATAGAAATAGGGATTCCTTCTAAACTATTAGAAGAAAAATGAAATAATTTGCTAATTGTATAAATTGACTCGGTATATTCTGAAACTGATTGCACAGAGGATAACACAATAAGTTCTTATTTCTGTGACAATTGTTATGTTCACCACAAAGAAGAAAGAGGAGCAAGAGGAGGAGAAGAAAAAGTAGTTGTACTTACTTAGATTTCAAACTTTTCAAATCAATTAGATTATGAGTTTATTGAGATTGGGCATTATTTATGCTCTTTCTTCCTATCCCTAGCACTTAGTACAATATGTGTGGTACATGATAAGCACTTATTAAGTCATATCTACCAAAGGAAAGTCAGGTATTATATGAGCAAAACTACAAAACACTTGCCACAAAAATAAAGTCAGATTTAAATAATTGGAAAGGCATTAAGTGCTCTTGGATAGGCTGAGTGAATATAATTAAGATGACAATACTCCCTAAACTAATCTATTTATTTAGTGCTATACTAATCAGACTCCCAAGAAACTATTTTAATGACCTAGAAAAAATAACAACAGAATTCATATGGAACAACAAAAGGTCGAGAATTTCAAGGGAAGTAATGAAAAAAAAATTAAATGAAAGTGGTCTAGCTGTACCTGATCTAGAATTATATTATAAAGCAACAGTCACCAAAACCATTTGGTATTGGTTAAGAAATAGACTAGTTGATCAGTGGAATAGGTTAGGTTCACAGGGCAAGATAGTGAATAAAAATAGCAATCTTGTGTTTGACAAACCCAAACATCCCAACTTTTGGGATAAGAATTCATTATTTGACAAAAACTGCTGGGAAAATTGGAAATTAGTATGGCAGAGACTAGGCATGGACCCACATTTAACACCATATACTAAGATAAGATCAAAATGGGTCCAAGATTTAGGCATAAAGAACGAAATCATAAATAAATTGGAGGAACATGGGAGAGTCTACCTCTCAGACTTGTGGAGGAGTTTGTGTCCAAGGGAGAACTAGAGACCATTATTGATCACAAAATAGAACATTTTAATTACACCAAATTAAAAAGTTTCTGCACAAACAAAACTAATGCAAACAAGATTAGAAGGGAAGTAACAAATTGTTAAAACAATTTTACAGCTAAAGGTTCTGATAAAAGCCTCATCTCCAAAATATACAGAGAATTGAATTTAATTTATAAGAAATCAATCCATTGTCCAGTTGATAAATGGTCAAAGGATATGAACAGACAATTTTCAGATGATGAAATTGAAACTATTTCCACTCATATCAGAGTGTTCCAAATCACTATTGATCAGAGGAATGCAAATTAAGACAACTCTGATATATCATTACACACCTGTCAGATTGGCTAAGATGACAGGAACAAATAATGTTGAATGTTGGAGGGGATGTGGGAAAATTGGGACACTAATACATTGTTGGTGGAGTTGTGAAAGAATCCAACCATTCTGGAGAGCAATCTGGAATTATGCCCAAAAAGTGATCAAAATGTGCCTACCCTTTGACCCAGCCATGCTACTCCGGGGCTTATATCCCAAGGAAATACTAAAGAAAGGAAAGGGACCTGTATTTGCCAAAATGTTTGTGGCAGCCCTTTTCATAGTGGCTAGAAACTGGAAAATGAATTAATGTCCATCAATTGGAGAATGGTTGGGTAAATTATGTTATATGAATGTTATGGAATATTATTGTTCTGTAAGAAATGAACAATAGGAGGAATACAGAGAGGCTTGGAGAGACTTACATCAACTGATGCTAAGTGAAACGAGCAGAACCAGAAGATCATTATACACTTCAACAATGATACTGTATGAGGATGTATTCTGATGGAAGTGGATATCTTCAACATAGAGAAGAGCTAATCCAATTCCAATTGATCAATGATGGACAGAATCAGCTACACCCAGAAAAGGAACACTGGGAAATGAGTATAAACTGTGAGCACTGTTTTGTTTTGTTTTGTTTTGTTTCTTCCCAGATTATTTTTAGCTTCTGAATACAATTCTTCCTTTGCAACAACAACAACAACAACAAAATTCGGTTCTGCACATATATATTGTACCTAGGATATACTATAAAATATTTAATATGTATTTTAATATGCCATCTAGGGGAGGGGGTGGAGGGAAGGTGGGTAAAAAATTTGGAACAGAAGGGAGTACAACGGATAATGTTGTAAAAAAATAACTACCTATGCATATGTACTGTCAAAAAATGTTATAATTATAAAAATTAATAAGAAAAATCTTGGGATATAATATTTGAAAAGGTCATGCAGTCATAACAAATAATATTTTACTTGTGCGGTAAGACTGAATATTATTCTTTTTGAGAAACAAAATGACTTAATAGAATATAATACTTTCAAATATGTCTAATAAAAAAAGAAATTATAGCATTTCATAATGGTAGAATCTTATAGTGGTGTGCTTTTTTTTTTTTTGTCTTGTGTATTCAGCAATGATTTCTTCATATCTTGAATGTATTTGGTGCTGGTTACTGATAATAAATAGAGAATGAAGAAAATATATACTATACCCATCATACTGGATATATGACCCTCAAAACTCTTTTAAAAATAATAAATTTAAAACCTATTACTCAAAACCATAATGTACAAATTTCAAAAATTGCTATAGTCAATAAAAATACACCACTGACTAAATTAAAGCATTATTATCAAAAGGTGCATTATAACCTAGCAATTATTTGCATGTGCAAAGTATAACAATGCAAACAGAAAGAAAACATTAAATATAGAGTTTCTCTCCAAATTCTTTAGCATATTTGTTAAAAATAGATACTGCCATAGAGATCCACAGAATAACTGGATTGAATAACATATGTGCCTTTATAAAGATTTCAATCTTTAAAAAAAAATACTTATAATATTGGCTACAAAGAATTGTTTCTTTATTTGAGTTTTAATACCAAGTATTACTTTTCTCACTTTTATTTGAATTGATATCCTTTACCAAATATACTTCATTTTTTTCCACCTATACTTGCATGTTAATCTATTCCTATCACATGGAAGAAGGAAAAAAATAAATTTTCAGTACTAAATGAATCTGATAAAAGAAAGTATTTTATTCAGACTGTCATCAGTCAGAAATTAATCTCCTTACATAGGTAATTTAAAGTAAAATTGGATCACATACAAGATACATTTAAGAAAGGCATTGTATAGTCAACATAATAATTTTAATATAAAAAGCCATTATTTATGACTTACATAATTCTCTAAAAATAAGTTTAACAAAAAATGTAAGATATGTCAAAACCAACAGTGTCAGATTTATTCAAGTTTTGAAATAATTATTTTAAATCTAACTATAACAACTATATAAAATTAAAATGACATTTTGGAGGAAGAGTGAAGGTTATGGAGAAAATGTCGTGACTCTCAAATTGTCCCATATTTTAATCTTCCTTATTCCACAATTTTAAAATAATGCTTCAAAAAGAAGTCGCGAGTAGCAAAACCAACAAAAGGGTGAAATGAAAGAATTTTCCAATTCAAGGCAACGTAGTTGGGCATAGGCAAAACCTGGCCAAGATGGCAACAGGTTACACTTCTGCAAATCAGTAGCAGACATTGAGGAAACTAAAGTGATCTTATTAGCTTTCATAGCTCTTATGTCACAGAGAGTAAGGGAATAGAAGAACTAGATCAAAAGAAAATTACACAGTCCCTTTACTGGTAGTTAGTGCAAGACCTTGTTGCATTGCTCCTATATGGGCAATGTCTCAGAGAAAGTAGGGGAATTTAATATAGCAGACTTTGGGTTTCAGAATAGCAGGAATGTTAATCAAAATTTCCATATGAAAAAAAAATTGATTGTAATAGGTCACAGAATAGAACACAGCTCAAGAGAATAGTGAACATAGGCATATTTAACATATGGCAGCTTGGAAGAATTGAAAACTTACAAACTCCTGAAGTAGCTCCTGAAAATAATTGTACAAAAAACAAAACAAAACAAAACAAAACCAAAAACAAAAACAAAAACCTCTGAAGCATGGATTCCATTTAACTTAGGAGGAGAGATCAACTTAAACATCAAGCTAAAAGTGAAGAAATAAGAGGGAAAATTAACAACAAAAAATGTTCAAGAAAAAAATAATAGCAACTAAGTCCCCAACAATCTGACTATAGAAAATTAGTATGGTGACAGGAAACATCAAATGAAAACTCAGAAGACAACAAAGTCAAAATCACATTCCATATTGCCTCTGACATGGAGGGCAACACCATCCCTACTATCAACCAGGCTGACAATCAAACTCTATTTTTGAACTTTGTTCTTACTCTTCATCAATTTGATGTTAGGTCTTGCTAACTTTTATATTCATAGCATCTTTACTACATGCCATCTTTTTTTTTCATCTGACTATGCCACTTTAAAATATAAAGACAGATACTAGAAACACCCCAATTCTGAAGTTACCTTACAGATCTTGGCAGGGCTGTGCAGCCACTTTCTGCTGTCCAGGCTTCACCTTGGGGTAGTTAGGAGCCTGAACAGTGGGGACACAGCCTGAGGCAATATCTAATCCACATAGTGCCAGGCTTGGCCTGAAGCTGTAGAACTCATTATTGATTACAAACTAGAAGATTTTGATTACATCAAACTAAAAAGTTTCTGTACAAACAATACTAACACAAACAAGATTAGAAGGGAAGTAACAAATTGAGAAAATATTGTTACAGTTAAAGGTTCTGATAAAGGTCTCATTTCTAAAATATATAGAGAACTGACCCTAATTTATAAGAAATCAAACCATTCTCCAATTGATAAATGGTCAAAGGATATGAACAGACAATTCTCAGATGATGAAATTGAAATTATATCTGCTCATATATCACTACTGATCAGAGAAATGCAAATTAAGACAACTCTAAGATACCACTATATACCTGTCAAATTGGCTAAGATGACAGGAACAAATAATGATGAATGTTGGAGGGGATGTGGGAAAACTGGGACACTAATACATTGTTGGTGCTGTTGTGAAAGAATCCAGTCATTCTGGAGAGCAATTTGGAACTATGCCCAGAAAGTTATCAAATTGTGCATACCCTTTGACCCAGCAGTGCCACTATTGGGCTTATATCCCAAAGAAATACTAAAGAGGGGAAAGGGACCTATACATGCCAAAATGTTTGTGGCAGCTCTTTTCATAGTGGCTAGAAACTGAAAGATGAATGGATGTCCATCAATTGGAGAATGGTTGGGTAAATTATAGTATATGAAGGTTATGGAATATTATTGCTCTATAAGAAATGACCAGCAGGACGAATACAGAGAGGTTTGGAAAGACTAACATCAACTGATGCTGAGTTAAATGAATAAAACTAGAAGATTGCTGTACACTTCAATGTGGCATGAAGATGTATTCTTATTGAAGTGGATATCTTCAACATAAAGAAGATCCAACTCACTTCCAGTTGATCAATGATGGACAGAAACAACCACACCCAGAGAAGGAACACTGGGAAGTGAATGTAAATAGTTAGCAGTACTGTCTATCCACCCAGGTTATTTATACCTTTGGAATCTAATACTTAAAGTGCAACAAGAAAATTGGATTACACACATATATTTTATCTAGGTTATACTGTAACACATGTAAAATGTATGGGATTGCCTGTCATCTAGGGGAGGGAGTAGAGGGAGGGAGGGGCTAATTTGGAAAAATGAATACAAGGGATAATGTTATAAAAAAAATTACTCATGCATATATACTGTCAAAAATTTTTATAATTATAAAATTAAAAAAATATCTAAGATAAGATTTAAATTCAGTTATTCTGACTCTAGATTCTTTTCTTTATCAATCAGGTAAAAAAAATACATCATATCAACAAAAAGTTTGATATTTAGCTATCTTAGTTTGAAAGGAATTTGTGAATATAACCAAAATGGACTTTAAAAAGTGCGGAATGAACTAGGTCAAAGACTGTTACAAAGATTGTAAAAAAGACATATTCCATACATTAAAATCTTTTTATAAAATATCTGGGAAATACTACATTGATTAATATTGCAAAAAAAAAATAGCCTATATTTTGTCAGCTGGTTAGGAGCTAGGAAAGTAAACTTTTCTGAGATTTGCTATTTGTGTACATTCAGATTTTTTACTAGTTAAAGCAACAAACAAAATAAAATATAAAAAAATAAGAAATAGATTGGATGTGCATTCAAACCAAAATGAATCTGGCTTTCATAATTCATTATTGATGAGATATTGTGAAGAGGATATAAATGGAGAAAAAGTCTTTGATGTCTACTATAGAAATCTTATGCAGAATTTAAGCAAAGTGAAACAATTATTATAATAAAGAGATCTAAGGTAATACATATTTACCTGATTTATCAAATATATATTGTAGCCAATCACAATACCATAAGTGCATGAATAATTATAAAATCTTACAGAAGATAGTAAAACAGTATGATCAGTAAAACCATATAAGAACATTCTCTTCCCTAGGTTTCATTTTCATGATCTCCATTGCTACATCCTTATCCAAACCATTTTTTGACTTTTTAAAAATTATTATAGCTTTTCATTTACAAGATATATGATGGGCAGTTTTTCAGCATTGACAATTGCAAAATCTTTTGTTCCAACTTTTCCCCTCCTTCCTCCCACCCTTTCCCCCAGATGGCAGGTTGACCAATACATGTTAAATATGTTAAAGTATAATCAATATATCAAACTATGCCCTTTTCAACATAGTTATCCCTAAGGCACCTGGTCTGAGACCTCTTTCCTTCTATTTCGATATTATTGCACTTTGTGATCCATTTCTATGTATTTGATGACCATCTTTGTGCTGATGATTCTCAAATCTGTTTATTCTGCTCTAGACTTTTGCCAATATCCAAACTCATGTACTGTCTTTCAGAAATTTCAAACTGGATGTTTAGTAAGAATTTTAAATTAAACATGCCCTAAATAGAAGTCATTATATTTCTCCTTACACCTTTCTACATTCCACTCTCAACTTTCCTATTTCGTAGAGGGCAATACTATCTTCCAAGTCACTCAGACTTTCATCCGAAAAGTCATTCCCATGTCTTCACTTCATCACATCCTATACCCATTCTTTTGCCAAAGCTTGTCAATGTCATCTTTGCAACATTTCAAATAACCACCTTCTTTCCTCCTTAGCACAGTGCCTGTCACAAAGAAAATGATTAACAATGTTTTTTTTTGATCAATTGATGGGTTTACTTTCCATCAGCAGATCTTGAGTAGCAACAATACTCTTGTGTGGGATTCTGACTGAAGTTTTGTCTTACTCTAATCCAGATTCAGCTACCAAAATGGTTTTCTTAAAACACAGGTCTGAGTATATCACTTTCTCTTATAAAGGTACCAGTAATTTTGTATCATTTTCAAGATAAAATACAAAATAATTTATTTGGCATTTATTCAATCATAAATTACTGTCCTATTTTTCTAGTCTTTTACACATCACTTCCTGTCACATATTGTACAATTCAATGGCAATAGTCTTCTGAATGTTCCACAAAGAAGACACTCTCAGCTCCAGACATTTTCTCTACCTCTCTTTCATATTCGGAATAGTACTTTTCCTTATCTCTGCCTTCTTACTCTTTTGACTTCTTTTAAGTCACAAATACAATTCCCTCATTTTACAGGAAGTCTTTCTCTACCTCACTGAATTCTAATGACTTCCATCTGTTAATTATTTCCTATTTGTTCTAAGTATGTTTTTTTTTTTTTTTTTGTATATTTGACAGCACAAGATTTTTTTTTCCATTAGTTTCTGAGCTCCTTGACAGAAGAGACTATGCAGATCTTGAGTAGCAACAATTCTATTTCCATCATGATTAGGGTCACACGATCTCACTCTCAGAAAAATAGAGGGACAAAAGGTCTAGATCTAAAGTTCCAAAATTACTTACTGAATCTTTTCTAATTCACCCCTCATAAAGTCACTGAAGTCTACTGACAAAATCTTCTTTGGCCTCATGACTCCTTCCTTACTATTCCTCATTTTTATTCCATAAGAAATAGAGGGTTAAGACCTCCAACTACATAAACATAAGAAAATTCCTTTCTGTAGCTTATATAGTTCATAAACATATACATAAAATATAAAAGAACCTATAGTTATAGTAGCAGTTATATAGTGTTTTACATATGTGTATCATATTCTTTTTGTCCCCCAAAACTTGATATTCTACTCACCACTATACCTTTGCAAATGTTATCTGTCATTCCATTTTTATAATTTTTTCCTTTGCCTTTTATCTTCTGCAAGGAGATTATCTCTTTATATTTCAAGATTAGCTTAGTTTCCTCTTCCTGTAGAAAGCTGATTAATGATCTTTCCCTTTTTTTTTTCTTTTGTTTTTCCTTTTTGTCTCCATGTCTTTTGTGCATGGCAGGTTTCCTTACTTTAGCTTAGTAGGTATTTAATTAATGCTTACCAATTGTTCAGTTAATGGATGTATAACTCTTAATAAGTGTGCTTATAACTCTTGTGTGTGATTTTGAATTTTGAAAGGGATATGAAAAAGATAATGTCCTAGACTTCCATTAAACAACTAAACAACAACAACCACTACAACAAAACGTGCCTTATATCAACAAAAGGTCCTAGATATGATATAAATAAGCCTGAAAGGGTAGCTAATTAGGACAGAGAAAGAATAACTCAGTTTTTGCAGAGAATGGCTCTATCCCAGGCATTTGTCTCCTGAGAGGAAAAACATTTCAGATTCTTTATCTTTCTTTTATAGGCACAGACTAAAACATATCAGAGAAGAACTGACATGTCTTCAGTATAAGGAGGCAAAGAACAACTTCCAGAATGTCATTAATATTCTCTGCTTCCAATTAAAATCACAACAACTTAGAGGTAACAGAAGTCTTGGTTGTCAATGAGACTATGTTGGATTCGCACTGAAGCACTTTTTACCTAGTGACACTTAAAGAGTTATTTGATTCAGTACCTCAGCAAGTCATATTTTTTTTTCTCACTAATAAAATGCCATCTGTAAAGTGCCTGAAGGACAGAAGTGACCCAGGCTATGATGGGAACTTAAAAGAGAAAGATAAATATCACTGTACACAAATGTGGAATGAGTTCCACAAAAGTGGAACAGACCAATTATGTGAATATAATTTCCCACTTGGCCTGAATTAGTTTCTCCACACTCACTCAATCAGTACACGGTCCAATACCTTTGCAGTTTACACAGCTAGGCTGTATCTGCATTGCAGTTTTTTTTTTTTTTTTTTTGTTTTTTTTTTTTTTTTTTTGTTTTTTTTTTCTGGTAAATCATTACACATCAGCTACCATCTCAGTATCACTAGACATATGCTTTCTGAATGG
The DNA here is from genome assembly GCF_048593235.1 of Sminthopsis crassicaudata. NCBI lineage: Eukaryota > Metazoa > Chordata > Mammalia > Dasyuromorphia > Dasyuridae > Sminthopsis > Sminthopsis crassicaudata. Next base: position 522,294,341 of record NC_133617.1, read on the forward strand.
CTTTTTTCCCTCATGCCTCATCTCATCCCTCTGCCAAATGCTTCCATTTTCAGAACCAGTATTTTTTATCAATTGTGCAAGCATGACTTATGCAACTTAAGATAGATGACTAAGCCTTGTATGGTGTTTAATGTATTTATTTATTCCAAGCACCCCTTCAAACAAGGCTGTAAAGCATAAATCTCCAGAGTCTTTAGTTGCTCATTAAAATGTTTGCAAACTTTTAGTAAGTTGAAGGGAATCAGAAGAGAGGTTGGAGTTAGTGTGGAAGAAAATTGTTAACATCTGCCAAAATAACAGTGAGGAGAGGGAAGATTCACTTTTGGGAGATACACTCTTGTGTGTATATCTTCATAATTATTTAAGCAAATGGTGACATTACTTCAGATCTAAGCCGAAACATGCTTTGCAATGACAGTGTTAAAACATGAATCTTCTGTAAAGAGCTGGGGCATTATAAATGGAAATTAAGGCTGAAAGTCAAATTCTTGTTCTTTGAGTAAAAGTCTATATAACATATTTTAGATTAAAATATATTTAATTAGAAAAAAGTAATAATATTAATACAAACATCTTAAAGAGTAAATACTATGATGAGTTTAATGCATTGTCTAAATTCATGATTATTTAAAAAGCATTTAGTGATAGGTTTATTCAGGAACTCTAAAATTATAAAATTAAATACAAGGGGCCTATTTCATATAGGTGTTGAGTTCTATTTCTCACTGAAAAAGAGTATATATTAGGGTAGTGTTATTTTTCCATACACATATACATACTTCCTTGTTTAAGTTTATATTTGAAAGTCAAAATGTTATGCTAAAACTTCATGTATATTTCAATTATCACAATCTCTTATGTTCTTTCTTTGACTTTTTGGTGAATGGGAAAGTGACAGTGAAGATGTTAATACGTTTAGCATTGCATTAATAAAAAAGTCAGATAAATAATGCCAAATTTGACACCTTGATTGCATCCTAGTGGAACATCTTTGATTGTTTCCTTGATAGATATAGTTAAAAATTCGATATCTATTCATTACTTCATTTCCTATACTATTCTTATTCATGTCATTTCATGCATCCTTGGAGGACACAATCTATGTGCTAGAATCCAACCTACCTGCTAATTCTGTTTTTCTTAAAAATCTCAGATTTTGGCTCTCACATTAATCATTTATAATCATCTTCTGTATATGATTAACATACCACATTTTGAAGTTGAACAATTTAGTGTTACATTTTAAATGTACCGTCTAATACAAATGATAACTGATAACATGAGTAATACGAAGCTGGCAATTAACCCTTTTCCTGTATTTTTTCCTCAAAGTAGTATTCTTTATTTATATTATATATACATATATATGTATATACATATGTATATGTGAATATACATATGCATATATTTATAAGGCATTATATGTATTATATATAGGTAAATATAAATTTATATTGATATTACTTTTCATATATTTTGCATTTATATAATTATATATAATATATTAAATTAAATGTATTTATATATATATACTTTTTGTATGTTTATATTGCTATTTATATAACAGAATTTCCTTATATCAGTATTTTGTTTCTCAAAAATGCAATTCAAAAATAATTTTCAACATTCACTTTTACAAAACCTTGTGTTCCAAATTTTTCTCCTTCTCCCTACCTCTCCCATTCCCAAGACAGGAAGTAATCCAATATAGGTTAAAATGTACAGTTTTTCTCAACTTATTTTCATATTCATCATTTGTGCAAGAAAAATTAGATCAAAAGGAAAATAAAACATAAGGAAGAAAAACAAACATGAAAACAATAGCATCATCAAAGGTGAATCTACACAATTCTGTCTCTGGATGTAAATGGCACTTTCCATTCCAGGTCTATTGGAATTAACTTGAATCACCTCATTGTTGAAAAAAGACAAAGAAGAAGAGGTAAGATGGTGTAATAAAGGCAGGAACTCTCCCAAATCCCCCCCCCCACAGCACTCCAAATTCCTTTTTAAAATGACTCTAAACAAATTTTTAGAGCATCAGACCATAAAAAAGATGTAGGAGAATATTTTCTAATTGAATTTTCTAATTGAATTTTCTAATTGATAATTAGAATATAAGCAGAAAAGGACTGTTGCAGCAGTGTGGGTGTTAAGCATGCAGTCCTAGTACATATTGTAGCCCATGCTCAGCCCCATGCCAGTAAAGCAGGGATTGTTTTAGGGACTTATGAATCAGAATTAAAATGAGAGTAAGATTCACACAATGTTTCTCCCCCTTTCTAAATTCCTTCAGATGTGATAGATTTTCTAAGCCTCTTCCTGGGATGTCATTTCCCTCTTTTTATCTCTCCTTTCCCGTTTTCTGATAGTATCTCCTTCCCTTTACTACTTCACTTTTTATATTATATCATTAAAATCAAATTATCCATGTGGACTTTCTGTATATCCGCAACAGAGATACAGTTTTCAAGAGTTCTTTTTACCTTTTTCTGCTTCTCTTGAGTCTTGTGGATGCAGATCAAACTATTTTTAAGTCTGTTTTTTTTTTTTTGTTTGTTTTTGTTTTTGTTTTTGTTTTTTTTTCCCTCAGAAATGGAATTGTTTCATTAAATGACCATCTTCTTCCATGGAAGAAAATGCTAAACTTAGCTGGGTAGTTTATTCTTGGTTTCAGTCCTAGTTCTTTTTCCTTTCAGAATATCAGGTCCCAGAACCTTCAATCCTTTAATGTGGAGGCAGCCAGATCTTGAGTGACCCTTATTGTGGCCCCTCGATATTTGAATTGTTTTTTCCTAGCTACTTGCAATATTTTTTCCTTAGTTTGGTAGTTCTTCAGCTTAGCCACTATGTTCCATGGAGTTCTTTTTCAGAAGCTATTTGATGAATTCTTTCAATGCCTATTTTCCCTTCTGTTTCTATTATCTCTGGACAGTTCTCTTTGATGATTTCCTGTAAAATAGAATCTAGGCTCTTTTTTTCATCATAATTTTCAGGAAGTCCAATGATCCTCAGATTATCTCTCCTAGATCTATTTTCCAGGTCTATAGATTTTCCCAATAATTATTTGACGTTATTCTCTAGCTTTTCTTTCTTTCTTTTTTTTTTTTTTTTGTTTTGTTTTGTTTTGTTTTGTTTAACTGATTCTTGGTTTCTCAATGGATCATTCATTTCTGTTTCTTCAGTCCTGATTTTTAATGAGTTTTTTTTTCATTCACATTTTTTAGTTCTTTTTGTATATGTCCAATTGAATTTTTAAATGAATTATTTTGCTCTGCTGAATTTTTTTTCCATTTCACTAATTTTTTTAGCGAGTTATTTTCTTTTTCCAAATCACAAATCCTACTTTCCTGGAATTTTTCATCTTTTCCAGTTCAGAAATCTTACTTTCCTGTGAATTTTTAACCTTTTCTAATTCACAGATTTTGTTTCCCTGCATCTCCTATGAATTCCCTATTTTTTCCAACTCAAATTTCAGGATGTTGTTATTCTCTATCATAGCTTTTCTTTCCTTTCCCCATTTTTCTTCAAACTCTCTTAACTTTTTAATAGTCTCTTCTGGGAGAGAGTTATGTGATGGGGGACTGGTATCATTCCCCTTTAGGGTATTATCTGGAGACTTCTTCTGTCAGTCTCCTCGGGGTTGGATACCCGATCTTTCTCTGCATAGAAGGTGTCAATCGTTCTCTTCAGCTTCTTACTCATTGTTAAAACTCTGTGGGGTTTGCTGTTGGGTAGGAAATTTACCAGCTTCCTCCCAGATAGGATGGAATGCAGCAAAATTGTGACTGGGCTAAGAGAGAGCTATGAGAGAGATTTCCCCTCCCCCCTCCCTGGAAATGCCTCAGAGGTGGTTAGCACAGCTGCGATGTGAGGAGTGCCTAAGTGAGGAACCCCGCTTTGTGGCCTAGAGACTGCCCTGAGGTTTAAGGCTGAACAGTGAAAGTGTCACAAACCCCAGTCAAAGCTTCCCATGGGGCCGTGGATATTAGCAGCTGCCTCAAAAAGCCCCTGCACTCAAACTGGAAGTGTCTGCCTGGAAACCACAGTCCCTTCTGTGGAGGTTCCACTGCTCTGGGAGTTCTGCTTCTGTTGAAGTTTCGCTACTGCTAGATTTCCACTGCCTCAGGCTGAGCCCCTCACTATGTGGATTAGAGGCTGCCCCAGGCGGTGTCCCCTGCTCTTCAGGTTCTTTACTGCCCCAAGAAGAAGCCCTGGACAGCAGATGGTGGCTGCACAGCCTTGCCAAGATTGGTATTAAGTCACTTCTGGATTGGAGTGGTTCTAGGATCTGGCTTTATATTTTAAAGTGGCTTTGATTTCTCTTCTGATCTGCTGTTTTATAAGCAGAGTAGAGCTATCATCCTATGCAAGATTCCTCTATCTCAGTGGCTTTTCTGATCCCAGAGTTCTCCCCAGCCCGTTTGGCACAGTATGCTAACTCCTAGTCCAACCATTTCTGTGCTGATTTTTTTTTTCCTCCCCTCGGAACCAAACTTTTCTGTTGAAATTCCAGATTCTCTTCAGCTTTAATCCTTGTTGTGCTTCTAAACCTTGTGGATGTTATCTGTCCAGCGTTACTTTTGAGGCTGATTTAACTAGTTGGTATTTAGGGAAGAAGAGAGCTTACAAATTTGCGGGTATCTTCTCTGCCTCTTGGCTCTGCCCCTGAATGGGCAATTTTTAAGCATTGACCCTTGCAAAACGTTTTGTTTCAATTTTTCACCTCCTCCTCTCTACCACCTCCATCAGATTACAAGTAGACCAATATATGTTAAAATTTTTAAAATATTTATTAAATACAATATATGTATACATATCCATACATTTATTTTGCTGCACAAGAAAAATCAGATTTAGAAATAATGTACAATTAATTTGTGAAGGAAAGGAAAAATGCAAGTGGACAAAAACAGAGGGATTGAAAATATTATGATGTTTTCCCTCATTTCCCAGAGTTGTTTTACTGGGTATAGCTGGTTCTATTCATCACTGAACAAATGGAACTGATTTGGTTCATCTCATTGTTGAAGAGAGCCACATCCATCAGAATTTATCATTATATAGTATTGCTGTTAAAGTACTTAATGATCTCCTGTTCCTGCTCATTTCACTCAGCATCAATTCATGTAAGTCTCTACAGGTCTTTCTGAAATCATCCTGCTGGCTATTTCTTAAAGAATAATAATTTCCATAACATTCATATACCAGAATTTATTCAGTCATTCTCCAATTGATGGGCATCCACTCAGTTTCCAGTTTCTGCCCACTACAAAGAGGACTGCAACAAACATTTGTGCACATACATGTCCCTTTCCCTTCTTTAATATATCTTTGGAATATAAGCCCAGTAGAAAAACTGGTGGATAAAAGGGTATGCACAGTTTGATAATTCTTTGAGTTTAGATCTAAATCGCTGTCCAGAATGGCTAGATGTATTCACTATTCCACCACTCTTTCTCAACTCTTATTGCTGAAGCTAAAATTTCTAATATAATAATGAATAATAATGGTGATAGTGGGTGAAATTGTTTTTTTCCTGATCTTATTGGGTATGGTTCCAGTTTATCCCCATTACATCTGATGCTTACTGACAGTTTTAAATAGATTCTACTGACTATTTTACTATACTCTCAAGCATTTTTAGTAGGAGTGGATGTTGGATTTTATCAAATGCTTTTTCTGCATCTATTGAGATGATCATATGGTTTTTGTTAATTTGGTTATTAATATACACAATTATGCTAATAGTTTCCCCATATTGAACCAACCCTGTATTCCTGGTTTAAATCCTCCTTGGTCATGGTGTATTAAACTAGGGATGATTTTCTGTAATCTTTTTGCTAAAATTTTATTTAAGATTTTAGCATCAATATTCACTAAGGAGATTGGTTTGTTATTTTCCTTCTCTGTTTTCAGCCTACCTTGTTTAGGTATCAGTACCATTTCTGTGTCATAAAAGGAATTTGGTAGGAGTCCTTCATTCTTTATTTTTTCAAATACATTATATAACTTTGGAGTTAATTGTTCTTTGAATGTTTGGTAGAATTCACATGTAAATTCATTCTGGTCCTGGAATTTTTTTCTTAGGGAGTTGATTAATTACTTGTTCGATTTCTTTTTCTAAAATGGGATTATTTAAGTAATTTACTTCCTTCTCTGTTAAACTGGGAAGCCTATATTTTTGAAGGTAGTCATCCATTTCACTTAGGTTATCAAATTAATTGGCATGAATTTGGGCTAAGTAACTCCTAATTATTAGTCTAATTTCCTCTCCATTAGTGAAAAGTTCTCCCTTTTCATTTTTAAGACTAACAATTTGATTTTCCTCTTTCTTTTTTCTAATCAGATTTACCAATGTTTTATCTGTTTTATTGGGTTTTTTAAATATAAAACCAACTCTTAGTTTTTTTATTTAGAAATTAAATATTTCTTTTTTTATTTTCAATATTATTAATTCTTATTTTTAATTTTAGAATTTTAAGTTTAGTATTTAATTGGGAGTTTTTAATTTGGTCTTTTTCTACTTTTTAAATTGCAAGCCCAATTCATTGATCTTGTTTCTCTATTTTATTCAATTAATCCTTTAAAGATATAACATTTTCCCCTATTACCACTTTGGCTGCATCCCACAAATTTCGATATGTTGTCTCATTGTTGTCATTCTATTGTATGAAATTATTAATTGTGTCTATGATTTTTTAGGATGAGATTGTATACTTTCCATTTACTTTTTGTTGAATGTAGTTTTTATTGTATTGTGATCTGAAAAGAATGTATTTACTATTTCTGCCTTTTTGCATTTAATTTTGAGGTCTTTATGTCCTAATATATGGTCAATTTTTGTATAGGTTCCATGAATTGCTGAGAAGAAAGTATACACCTTTCTGTTTCCATTCAGTTTTCTCTAAAGATCTGTCATACTAATTTTCCTAATATTTTATTTACCTCTTTAACTTCTTTGTTATTTGTTTTGTGGTTTGATTTATCTAATTCTGAGAGTGCAAGTTTGGGATCTTCCACTATTATAGTTTTGCTCTATATTTCTTCTTGCAGCTCTCTTAATTTCTCTTTTAAGAATTTAAATGCTACACCACTTGGTGTATATATGTTTAATATTGATATTGCTTCATTTTCTATGCTATACTTTAACAAGATATAGTTTCTTTCCTTATCTCTTTGAATTAGATCAATTTCTGGTTTTGCTTGATCTTAGATAAGGATGGCTACTCCTGCTTTTTTGATTTCACCTGAAGCATAATAGATTCTGCTCCTTTTACCTTTACTCTGTATGTATCTCCCTGATTTAAATGTGTTTTCTGTAAATAACAAATTGTTGGATTCTGGCTTTTGATCCAGTCTGCTATCTGCATTCACATTTACAGTTAAAATGACTAATTCTGTATTTCCTGCCATCTTATTATCCCCAGACTATGCTTTGCTTTTCCTTACTCCCCTTACCCCCTCTTCCTCATGATTTTAAGGGTACCACTTGCCTCATGCAGCTCTCTTCTTTAGAATCCTTCCCACCACTTATGATTCTCTTCCCCATTCTTTTTTCCCTTTCCCTGTTTTCCCTGTTTTCTTTTTTCTTTTTCCTCTCCCACTTTTCAATGAGGTGAGACAAATTTCTCTAGAAACCAAATATGTCAATGATTTTCTCTTTGAGCAAGATCTGATGTAAGATTCACACAATGTTGCTCTTTCCCTAAATTCTCTCAGATAGGTTTCCTTTGCCTCTTTGTGGGATGTATTTTCCCTCTTTTTTATCTCCCCTTTTCCCTTTTTCTGATACTATCCCCTTTCTACTTGTTCTTCCCTTTTTTATGTGATATCACTAAAATAAAATTATACATGCACTCTTTATGAATGTCCATAAGAGAAATAAAGTTCTCAAGAGTTTTTTTTTAACTTTTTTCTGTTTCTCTTAAGTGTTATAGTTGGAAGTCAAATTTTTTGTTTATTGTTGACTTTTTCATTAGAAACAAACAGAATTCACCTGTTTCATTAAATATCCATCTTCTTCCCTGGTAATTTATTCTTGGCTACATTCCAATTTCTTTTGCCTTTCAGAATATCACATTCCAGGCCCTTTGATCCTTTAATGTGGAAACAGCTAGATTCTGAGTGATTCTTATTGTAGTCCTGGGTATTTACATTTTTTTTCTGGCGGCTTGTAATATTTTTTCCTTAGTCTATTAGTTCTGAAATTCATCCACAATATTCCTTGGAGTTTTTATTTTTGGGTCTCTTTCAGAAGATGGTCAATGAATTCTTTCAATGCCTATTTTACCTTCTGATTCTATTACCTCTGTGTAATTCTCTTTGATGATTTCCTGTAAAATAGTATCTAGGCTCTTTTTTTTTCATCATAATTTTTGGGAAGTCCAATAATCCTCAGATTATCTCTCCTATATCTATTTTCTAGATCTGTTGTTTTTCCAAGTAGATATCTAACATTTTTTTTCTTTTTTTTTTCCATTTTTTTTTTTATTTTGCTTGATTTATTCTTGATGTGTTAAGAACCATTAATTTCTATTTGTTCAGTTCTGATTTTTAAGGAATTATTTTCTTCATTAGTTTTTTTTTTTAAACTTCTTTTTGCATATATCAATTTGAGTTTTTAAATGAATTGTTTTGCTCTATAGATTTTTTTTCCATTTCTCTATTTTTATGAGTTATTTTCTTTTCCCAATTCACAAATCTTACTTTCCTGGGAGTTCTTTATATGTTCCAATTCACAGATTCTGTTTCCCAGGGAATTCTTTACCTTTTCCAATTTGCATTTCAGGAAATTGCTTTTTCCACTTTATAAAAATTTTCTTTTAATAAATTATATGCCTTTTCTTTACTCCTGCAGAATTTCTCTTTCCTTTCCCCATTTTTCTTCTTTTTGCCCTGCCCCTTACTCCCTTTCCTAGTTTTAAACTTATGGGCACTACTTGCCTCATGAAGCTCTCCCTCTTTAGAATCCCTCTGACCCCATTTGAATCACTTCCCCTTTCTTGTTCACTTCATTTAATTCTTTCCCTACTTTCTTGGGAGTTCTTTATCTTTTCTAGTTCACAAATCCTACTTTCCTGGGAGATCTTTACTTTTTCCAATTCACATATCAGCAAGTTGTTACTCTCTTGCATAGCTTCTCTCTCCTTTCCCCATTTTTCTTCTAGCTCTCTTTTAAGATTTTTTTATAGTTTCTTCTAGGAGAGCCTTGTGTGTGATCAGACCAGCTTACATCCCCCTTTTGGGTTTTGTCTGGAGACTGTCTGCTATTAGTCATTTCAGAGTTGAAAACCTGATTTCTTTCTGTATAGAATCTATCAATGGTCAGAGTTCTCTTGGCTTTTTTACTCTTTTTTTTTTTTTTTAAGTCCTTTGGGCCTGCCTTCAGGACAACGAGGTTACCAGCTTCTTCTGCAGAACAGGGATAGATATATGGGCAGTAGCTGTCCTGCAAACAAGCTGCTAAGAGTGACAGAACAGCAGAATTGCCCTGGGAAGAGCCCTGTACTAGAAGTGCCTTTGCCCTGGGAAGCACAGGGGAGCTGCAGAAGTGCCCTGGGAAGAGCCTAACAGTGTGGATTAGTGGCTACACTGGGACTAGTGTCTGAGCAATGAAAGTATCATTGCCCCAGGCAGAACCCCACTGTGCAGATCAGTGCCTGCCCTGGGATGAGCCCCACAACAGAAGTGTCTCTGCCTTGGGAAGCATGGCTGTGCTACAGAAGTTCTATTGCCGGGGGCAGAACCCCCCTGCTGTGCAGAAGTGTGACTTCCCTGGGCAAAAGCCCTTTGCTGCAGAATGAAGCTGCATAGCTGTGCTATGGTCTGTGCTGAGTCACTTCCGGTTCTGGTGGGTGTAGCCAGATTCTGTTAAATTCCTGCATTTTGGGGGGTGTACTCTACCTTTGGTGTAACTTCTCTGCTGATCTATGGCTTTGCAATCAAAGCAGAGCAGACAACCTGTGGTAGAGTCCTCCCTGCAAATTCTCCAAACACAGAGACCACCCTGCCCTGAATCAGCTCAGTGTGCTAGCCTCTTGTGTTCTTTTTCCCTGCCTGAACTGTCCTGCCCCTCCTCCCCCAATCAGGACAAACCTATTTGAGTGATCTTCCAGATTATCTTTGGCTGGGAATTTGTTGTACTCCCAATATTCATAGATTTTGCCAGTCAAGCACTATTTCTTGAGGTGAATTTGTTAATTAGTAGTGAGGGAAGAAGAGGAGCTTAGAATGACATATGTGTCTTCTCCACCATCTTGGTTCCGTCCCATCACTGATTTATCAAAACCTTACTCTTTGGATTAACTTAATGTTAAGATTACAAATATAGTCATTTTAGTTACAATGTTAACAGTGATTAGTTTTCTAACGAAGTTCAATAATCAATTGCATCACTAATTGCATCACTGGCATTTTGAATTTCAATAAGAAACAGCAATATAATAAATATTTAAATAGTTAACCTTTCAATTTTGTAGGTAATTTTACAAACTTGGAAATTGCTACAGTGTTACACCCCTATGGACTACTCTAACCTGATAGCTCCCCTTAGAGCTCTTAATGCCTGTCTGTCAACCGCATGGCTAGGCCATACTTACCCATCTTCGGGCACCAAACCAGATCCCATAGAGACAGACAACCAGAAGGTAGGGGTGAAGCAAAAGAAAATTTTATTCTGAGATAGCACATATTTATACCCCACTGATGATATGGGGGAAAGGAAGGGGTCTTCTAGGAACCTGGCATAATGGGATTGGCTCAAGAAGAAGGAGGGAGGTGTGCTAGGCTTTGAGAGCACTAAGGAGGGAGGCATGATACCTGGAGTCAGACACCGCCTCTTGGGGCTATGCCCCACCTCCACATAGGACTCTCCTGTGCCTCAGAACCTCTCATCCCTCAGGTCCTCCCACATGCCTTGAACTGCATTCTTTGCTTCTAGAGGCTTTTTAACCCTTACACAACATCTTTTATACTTCTGAAGTTATTAAAGCTTAAACACACAATAAGATTTGTGGAAATTATATATTCACTTATGTTTGTGTGCATGAATCAAAATAGAATTTCATAATTTATTATACAGTTCTTTTGTTCTTTTTGTGTACAAAAATGTTTCTGTTCATTGATGATCATTAATTAATAAAATTATAAAATAAGTAAAGAAAATTTTATAGAAAAGTAAGAAATGCAAGCTCTATACTTCATTAGAGATTGATCCCTCTTCACTGTACAGGGCTGAAACTCTGAAAAGGTATGCTTGAATCAGACAGCAGATCACTTAAGGCTAGTTACTTATTTGATGTGAAATAATGACTCTATATACATATATTTAGATGAGATAGGGATGTCATGGGGATTTAAGTGAACTTAAAGTGTATGGTGATTCTCTATCTCACAGCCCAGATTCACTTTCGCCTACATCTGAGCAGGCTCTTGACCCTCCCACATCAACTTCACTTTCCTGGGTGGAGAAAGGAAAAGAGTGGGAAGGGCAGTGACATCATCAGCACCTCCCTCCCAGAAATCACCCCCTTCTGTGACTAGATTGCAAAAGGTATATTTAAACACAAAGAAGAATGGCAGAATACAGCTGATTTGAGAATAGAAATTTATCCTGTGATTGAACAGGTCTTCAGGTCAAGAAAGGAAAAGATACATTCCTTTTCAAGCCTCTGAAAAAGGCTTTGACTCTTTATGAGTCTACATTATCTTACATCAAGATGTTATTACAGATTTTGGCTTATGAAATTTTAACCCCCAGTGACTGGAAATCTATAGCAAGGACATGCTTAGAGCCTGGACAAAACTTATTGTGACTTTCTGAGTATAATGAGCTCTGTAGGATACAAGCCCAACAAAATAGGAAACCTAGAGTTAAGACACCAATCACCTGTGACCAACTAACAGGTATTGGTTCTTATGCATACACTTCAACACAGATTAATTATCCCATAGCAGCATATGAACAAATTGTTGCTGCTGCTATCAAAGCATGGGATACCCTCCCAGGGAGGCAAGATAGAGGGGAAGCCCATCACAAAAATATAGCAAGATCCAAATGAAACTTTTGCTGATTTTGTGGGACATCTGCAGACATTTGTCATATGAAATATTGGTGAAAATGCAGCAACAGAAATTATGATAAGTCAACTTGCTAAAGAAAATGCTAATGAGGTTGACAGAAGAATTATACTAGGACTACACAAGGATGCTACTTTAAAGGAGATCATAAGACTCTATGCCACAGTGGACACAAATACCTTTTATACCCATGCTATGATGCAGACTTCCCAAAGTAGTGCATCTGAAAGCTCACTGTTGGCATAGAGACAGTGAGAAAACAGAATGGGAGAACAAGACTCAAAACCCCATGTCCAAAATGCCACAGAGGCTTCCATTGAGCATCAGAATGCAGACTGATTCAGGGAAATGGGATGGGGAGCCCAGCTGCAGGACCCAAGGCAAAAAATACTTGGGACATGATGAAAGTCAATGCTACACCCAGAGAACCTTTAGAAGTTCAGTACTCAGACATGATTAATCAGCCAGGAAGCAACCTGATGGGAGAAAGGGATTAAAATTGTGGAGGATAGTGTTGAATACAGCTGGAACAATTGAGATAACCCCTAGAGAGGTGAAATCTGTTCCTCTATAGCCTATGGACTTCTTGCCTCCAGGCACAGTAGGCTTCACTATGTCACCTTCTGAGAGTGCTTACAAACTGTGTTTATATATCCACTGATGTAGTAAACTGGGAAATGTGTAGATAATATTCCAGTCACTAATACAGGTAGACAATGTTTGATTTATTACCCAGGAAAATTAGTAGCATCATGTTTACTAATACAGACTCCCAATAGGCAATCTGGTAATAGTTGTCTAGATTCTGACTTCAAGCAACAAAAACCAGGGATATTCTCGACTGCAGCAGTTACAGCTGACCGACTTATGCTCACTATGGCATACCATTAGAAAGTTTGGTAGACACAGGTGCAAATCTTACACTTGTGAGAGTTGCCAACTCGCCCAGTCACTGGCCAAAGATTAAAACAGACACATATATGTTTGGTGTGGCAGGATCAATAGCAGATGAAGTTAGTAATATCCCTTTGAGATGGACATTTAAAGGTGAAACAGGAATTTTTAACTCCTTTTATAGTTGAAAAAATCCCCATCAATCTGTGGGGAAGAGACATTTTCCAACCATTAGGATTAAAAATGAGTACTTTGGGTTTTTTAGGCAGGGCTGCTGTTGAAGGCCTGCCAACACTTTCACCTGTTCCTATTCAACGGAAAACTGATACACCAATGTGGATAGAACAGTGGCCCTTAGCCAAAGATAAAATTCGGGCCTTATTAGATATAGTACAGGAGCAATTTGACCAAGGACACTTACAACCTTCTCGAAGTCCTTGGAATTCTCCAGTATTTGTTGTAAGAAAGAAATCTGGAAAATGGAAGATGTTGACAAATTTGAGAAAAGTAAATGAACAGATGGAAATTATGGGAACTCTTCAACCTGGACTTCCATCTCCTACTCAGTTGCCTAAAGAATGGCCTCTTTGGGTTAGAGACATTAAGGATTGTTTCTATTCTATCCCTCTAGATAAGTAGGATATGAAAAGATTTGCCTTTTCAGTGTCCAATGTTAACTTAGCTGAGCCTTATAAATGATATGAATGGACAGTTTTGCCACAGGAAATGAAAAACAGCCCTACTATGTGTGAAATGTATGTTGCTGCTGCTCTTACCCCAGTAAGAAAAGAATTTCCAAAAGTAATGCTATTACATTACATGAATGATATACTGGGATGTGCACCTGAGGAGTAAATGTTAGACGCATGTCTACAAAAGACCATAGAAACACTAAGGAACTACAAATTGCATATAGCTCCAGCAAAAATTCAAAGACATGCTCCTTTTCAGTATTGAGGATATGAAGTATACCCTAAGGTGCTTACAGTACAAAAGCTTTCCTTAAGAACAGAGAAGTTGGACACCTTAAATGACTTTCAGAAATTGATAGGAGATATCTAATGGATGCATCCAGTGTTAGGCTTAACTACCTATCATTTGCAACCATTGTATGACATTTTAAGGGGACACAGTGCTTTAAACTCACCACCCCATCTAAAAGACTCAATAGGATTTGAGAGAAATTGAACTGGCTTTATCCAATGTGGTTGAAAAAGTCACTCAAAAACCCTTGGAAATGTAGTTTTTACTACGTAAGGGGCACCCACAGCACTCCTTCATCAAGAAGACAGTGTTATAGAGTGGGTGAACCTCTAAGCACAACCAGAACAAAGCCTTACTCCTTACTCAGTGCTTGTGGCTAGAATTTTATTAAAGGTCATTAAGAAAGTAGTACAATTATCTGGGATAAGACCTGACAAGATATACACCTTTTGTACACATCATCTGCATTAAAGATAACCCAGCTATTACATAATTGGCAATGGATTCTTGAAGAAAATGTTTCTAAGGTTCCCCTTAAAGGATCAACTATTTTTACAGATGCATCCAAATATAATATTTGTGCTGTATATATATATATATATATTAGCTCTTTAAGGAATTTCAAGAACAAGTGAGAAAGCATCCAGGTAAGATTTATATCTTCCATGTCCACTCACATAGTAGACTTCCAGGTCCTATTTTTGATGGAAATTCAAAGGCAGATGGCCTTTTAACCATGTTAGTCAATAGTCCTTGATTTCAAGCAACCCAAGAATCTCATTCTAAATATCATCAGGCTGCTTGAGCTTTACATTTGCAATTTGGTATAACAAAAGTGTAAGCTAGGAGCATAGTAAAAAGCCTGTACAGCTTGCCTTCCTTTGAATGCCCCTACACTCTCTCCAGGGAAGAAGCTTAGTGATTTGAGACCCAATGGAATTTGGCAAAAGGATGTGACCCATTATACATTTTTTGCCGTCTGTCTTCTATCCATGTTGTAATAGAAACATTTTCAGGATTCACTTTTGCAATACCAGCAGCAAAAGAGACAGCCCAAGTGATCACTAAATTCTTTATACAAGCATTTGCAATTATGCATGTGCCACAAGCAAAAAAAATAGATAATCGACTTGCATATACTTCTAAACATTTTGTACACTTTTGTACACAGTATAAGATTTTACATACCACTGGCATACCTTTCAATCCTCAACATAGGCAATAGTAGAGAGGAGAAACAGAGACATTAAGATGCTCCTCCAAAAATAAAAGAAAGGGGGAGCCCCAGGTAACCCTAAAGAACTTCTAAATTTAGCTCTTTATACAATTAACTTCTTGATTTTTGACAAAGATGAACTGGGTCCAGCGGACAGGTTTTATAACCCACCAGAAGGGCAGTGTCCAGTATGAGCAGCTCCACTATCTTTAGGTAATTGCTAGGTGATGTGGAGATATTCAAAAAGTGGTGAATGGAAGGGACCAGAAAGGTTAACTGCTTTGGGAGAGGGTTTGTTTGTATCTCTACAGATGTAGAAGGAATCAAATGGGTGCCAATGAACCATATTAGCTTTGTCCATTGGAGAGAGACGGAGCAGATCCTTGAAACGAAGGTTCCAGTGCTGACTGTGCCCACCATGAAAGAGCATGGCAATTATGGTATATGTCTCATGAACATCAAAAATTGTTAATGAGACTGATGCAGGGCTTCAAAACCTTCAGGAATCATTGGATTCTCTGAAGCATGTTAAGATTGTTACAGGTCTTCAAAATCTGCAGGAATCATTGGATTCCCTGCAACATGAAGCAATGGACAATAGATTGGTTTTGGACTATCTTTTGGCTGATGAAGGAGCCGTATGTATGATTTTTATTTACCTACTCTCCTTCTAGGACTTCTAGAAATCTTTTACAACACCATGTTGATTCATATTGTTTGTTATATCACTACTTGAATGTATAATTCATGTTTGTTACACCACATTGAGACTGAACCAGCTGTGGGGAGAGTTATCGCTGCTAGTCTGTGCTTTATTGCTATGTGCTTGTGTAATATCTCCTATGCTGATGGGTTTGTGCATACCTGTTTCTGGTACAACCCTTCAGCCCAGAAACCCTCTAATGATATCTGGCTTGATTTCCTGCTTCCCTTTGGTGGTTTTCATCTCTCTTCCTGAAAAGCCAGGGAGGGCATGATCATCATCTTTTTAGTGTTTTTACCTCCCTTCCTGAAAGTCGGGGGGGGGGTGTGATCACTTCCTTTTTGGTGTTTCACCCCATTTCCTGAGAAGTCAGGAAGGGCATGATCACCTGTGTTTTAAAACAACAAAAAGCGGGAGATGTAGAAGGCTAAAACTATGAAAAGGTATGCTTGAATCAGGCAGCTGAGCACCTAAGGCTATCTGATGTGAAATCGCTCTATATACATATATTTAGATGAGATGGGGATGTGATGACTCTTCTCATCAGTGCTTGCTGAATGTTTGCTAGAGAGATAATCATAGGCAAAGATTGGAGGGCTGAGGTAGAGAAGTAAAACTTACTTGGCTTCAGGATGAGGAGGAGAGAGGCTGGAGTATCCAGATTCCAGAATCCAGGATACTTCTTTGGCAAGCCATGTGGCAGCTTGCCTGCCTCCTTCACTTCTCCTCGTAAAGACCAAGAACTTTGATTTATCCTGACTCTGGCTGATCCTGAGGCCCTCCAGGGAGCTAGCCTGGACATTATATTCACCCCCATGGGATTAGTCAGTGCACATTTTGCTGTGTAATTCTTCTTGGTTGTAAGTCTCCCACTTGCCTTCCTGAATATTGTATTCTAACTTCCACTTTTTAATACTTGTGGCTAATAAATTGTATTCTAATCATGACTCCTCAATATTTAAATTCCTTCCTTCTAGATGTTTGTACTATTTTTTTTTTGTCTTTAATTTAGAAACTCTTGATATTGGCTATAATCTTTCTGGAAACTTCTATTCTCCCCCCCCCCAGTAATCAATTAGTGAATTTTTCCTATGTATAACTGGGTGTTAAACTCATATTTGATCATATTTTCTCATATTTGTTCAATTTCCTTTTGTGATTTTTTTATTTGAATACTTTAATGAATCCTTTATCTGAAAAATGGCTCAAATTTCCTAGGCTTTTGCATAAGATAATCTCCCAGTCATTGTATTCTGAGTTTCCAAATGTTGCCTTTTCTCCCCTGAAGTCTAGGCTTAAATTGCATGGCTTGTGTGTACAACAAATCTGAGCAAATTTATGGTCCATCTGGTTCCCCAGTTGGGCCTCAGGTTGGTCCTACAGAGTTGTTGTGTGGGGTCATTGAGATCAAAGGGTCATGTGGCAGGACAAGTCACTTTCCGATGATTTTCTCTCCAGTGCCTAGCTCTCAGGATTTGGAGCTAGGACACAATGGCCAGGCTGGTACAGGATGCTCAGTCTCTGAAAAGCCTCCATGTTCTTCTCTAGCTCTACCATTGGCTCAATATCCTTATAACATGTCCCTTTTGTAATACATATATATATTTGAGTTTTCTTTCTCCCTCCCTCCCTCCTTCCCTCCTTTTCTTTCTTTCTTTCTTGACTGTGATTTTCAGCTAATAATAACCACAACAACAAACACAAAATCATTTATATAACAATTATAATAAATGTGTCATTATTGCTAAGCACATTACAACTATTATCTCATTTTATAAGCATGACAAACCCACCATTTTACAAATAAGAAAAGTGAGGTAGAGATTAATTAATGTGGCAAAGACCACACAGTTACTACATTTCTGAGGCCAAATTTAAAGTAAGGTCTTCCTCATTACATACTCAATACTCTTTCAACAGCAATGTAGTTCAATGATTCTTAAATTATCTCTACTTTGTATGTTTAACAATTCAGTTGCTTTGATATGCATATTGAATTTCCTTTACCAGTCCTAATTTTTCTTCTTCAAGTCTTACTCCAAACATGATATTCATTTTTCAATAGTATCTTCTGTAAGGGCCCTTTAAATGGGCGGACACAGTGCATCGGGATTGAGGCCCAGAAGTAATTTCTGTGGATATTAGGACTGCCCTTGGGCGGGATCCTGGCCATATTGAGATAGTTTTGTAATGGGTGACTCTCTCGCTGATTGGCTGTGTGTGTGACCTCACAGGCCCTATATAAGCCCACTGCAGGCAGCAACCGCCCTCTTTAACCTCCTGCTGTTCACCCTGGCTCCTAGCCTGGGTGGCCAAGCCAAGATGGGTAGCCGAAAGAGGTAAGGATTTTGGTAGTGAACACATGGGTCTTCTGACCAGGTGTTCACCAGGGAACCAACAAGTCAGGGCATCAGTTAGGGCATTATGTGAGTAGGTATAATAAAGGCTTTTAAGATTACATGTGGTTGTTCTTGAGCGCGCTACCGGTTACTAAGCTATAGATTCAAGAGATTGTGGCCAGAGACCTTAGAAGGCCTCAGAGGAGGCGAGCCGGGTAGAGCTCACACTGCAAAGGACAGTGGTCAAAGGTACTCTGGTGGGTCTGGGACAGACTAGTAATTGTAACTGCCAGGAGAGCACGTTACAAATGGCGCCCAACGTGGTGGACGCATCAGAAATTATCAGGTTTTGAAAATATTTAATATTCAGAATTAAGATTCTGAAAGATCCGGTAGAAACGCCACTTAAGAGGGAAGACAGAGAAGCAATATGGACCCAGGTAAATCTGGGATCAGACTCAAGGACACAGCTGAACATAATGCTTATTATATAAAGAGGTTAAAGAGCCAGATGGAAGATCTTTTAACAAAGATCGCCACTGAAGAACAGCAGGAAGCTTGTAATCAAGCTCCCAGAAGGCTATCCCCACACCCAGTAAATAGAGCTAGGAGAGAAAGCAACCTAGAGCTAGTGCGTATGTATGACAATATAGAGTATAAAATGCCACAGCAAGAGTTGCTGGAATTGCAGGTTAAACTACAGATTGAGCTAGAGAAAGAAGAAAACGCTAGGTTACTACAGATAGAACAGGAAGAGTTCAAACCAGTGGCTGAAACTAAGGAAGGAAATAAACGAACCACATGGACTAAAGTTGTAGAAATTCTTCTTAGCATTTTGTTGGTTTACCTCGTGCATTGTTGTTTTAAGGAATTTATTGATTACTCTTTCATTGAGAAGAAGTTTAGTTCTTTTTATGTGCAAAGCTCAGGTTTGATTTTGAATCAGCCTTTGGGGAATTTTCCAATTCTTCCCTCTGCCTCACCTTCTTGGGCCAAGGGAGAAGGGGGAGGAGGAAAAGGAAGGGCGATAATACTATCAGCACTGCCCATTAATCCATTCAAAACTCCTGTGTCTTCATTTCAAAGGACAGGAGTAGGCTTTATGCCCCAAGGCAAAAAGGAATTGTGGGGTATTGAGTATAATCAGAAAAGTTTTAAAAATACAGTTCAGTTAATTTCTAAGAAACCTTACAGGGATAAGATCTTGCAGTTAGAGAGAGTGGAATTTTATACTTGTAAAACTGCTAGGATCGTCTTTGGAGAGTTGGAACTCCTCTTTTCTTACCTCGTGGATTTTCCACTTCCACAGGTGAGCTTGATTTCCCAACCCCCTACGGGTACTTATAAAACAGTGTTTATGTTTAGAATGGGTTGGAAAATTGTTGTTTTAATCACTAGAATAAATAGACAGTGTGTGATCTTTGACCCAGGAGGAAAAGTAATATCAGATTTATTGATTCACACTCCTGGAGTACAATTCGGTATCAGAAACTCAAACTTTTGATTTTTAGGCAAAAGAATTCAGGGATATAGCCGAGTGTTAGTAAAGTCATTACTGCACAGACTATCCCCAAGATCTTCTCTTCTAAACAAGAGAAGGGAATTTTGGGATATGTGATTGCTTACAATTTTTAAATTTTGATTTTACATTTTTAAACATTTTTGATTTTACATCTTCAAAGTATTTTGATTTTACATTTTAAAGTTATTTTGGTTTTATATTTTTAATCTATTTCGGTTTTACACTTTTAAATTATTTTGGTTTTACATTTTTAAATTCTTTGCATTTTACCTTAGCAATGCACTTCGGGCATACACAGAAAGTGCAGCTAAGTGACAGACTGACTAACTTTTGTCTGACTTTTGTTAATCTTTTTGACAACCACTTTGTTTCCACTGTGATGTGGAAAGGCCTGGATGGCATTTGGAAAGGCCCAAGTTGGGCCCCGGGGACATTCCTTCCTAGGTGCAGATCCAGCAGCAGAGTTCATCCCCACCAGAGACATTTGTAACCTGGGGATCCAAGAGAAGGACCAGACAACAGTCCAGAGAGACCAGCCAGATGTCCGCAGCCCTTCAGACGCTGATGGCAGCAATGCCCCTCCTGACCGTGACACCAGAGACACCAGACACAGTTCCAGTGTTGCAGCTGAAATGGACTGTTTTGGGTGATACGCAATATAAAGACTGTAAATGGACAATGGGCCTGCTTGCTTCTCCCGTGGCCACTTGCCATATGGTGGCCTGGGAAGAGGCTTTGCCCTATGCTTTCTATTGAAGGACTATGCTTTTAAATTAGTGGGTGAAAAACCAACACACCCACCTGCCATTGTTATTGAGACAATGTTACTGGACATGACTGCTTATGTGCACCTGTGAAACTAGAATTGTTCTAGAATTGTGAAAAGTGCAATAGAGAATTGTGATAAGCTAGAATTGTTCTAGAATTGTGAAAAGTGCAATTGAGAATTGTGATAAACTAGAATTGCTCTAGGATTGTGAAAAGTGCAATAGAGAATTGTGATAAGCTAGAATTGTTCTAGAATTGTGAAAAATGCAATTGAGAATTGTGATAAACTAGAATTGCTCTAGGATTGTGACAAGTGCAACAGAAAATTGTAAGAAACTAGAATTGGTCTAGAACTGTGATAAATGTAACTAGAATTGTGACAACCTACCTACTAATATTTGTTAACTAGAATTGTGATGTTTTACCTTGTTGACTTCCCACCTCAGTGTTGACATCCTACCTCATTGGCGTCCAACCTCTTTGGCCTATTATCTCGAGTATGACTTTGATGAATGGGTTGAACATTTGGGCCACTGTTGAGCCTGGTTCTCATTGTCATACTTCTGTTTACTGATCTGCTGCTTTGTACCTCCTTGGGCGTAACACTGTCATCTCATGGACCAAGTGAACTATAGCTGGTGCTAAAAGTTTAGCTTGGTGAGATGTGCGGTTCCCGCAAAACAAGAGAAAGGGAATTGTAAGGGCCCTTTAAATGGGCGGACACAGTGCATCGGGATTGAGGCCCAGAAGTAATTTCTGTGGATATTAGGACTGCCCTTGGGCGGGATCCTGGCCATATTGAGATAGTTTTGTAATGGGTGACTCTCTCGCTGATTGGCTGTGTGTGTGACCTCACAGGCCCTATATAAGCCCACTGCAGGCAGCAACCGCCCTCTTTAACCTCCTGCTGTTCACCCTGGCTCCTAGCCTGGGTGGCCAAGCCAAGATGGGTAGCCGAAAGAGGTAAGGATTTTGGTAGTGAACACATGGGTCTTCTGACCAGGTGTTCACCAGGGAACCAACAAGTCAGGGCATCAGTTAGGGCATTATGTGAGTAGGTATAATAAAGGCTTTTAAGATTACATGTGGTTGTTCTTGAGCGCGCTACCGGTTACTAAGCTATAGATTCAAGAGATTGTGGCCAGAGACCTTAGAAGGCCTCAGAGGAGGCGAGCCGGGTAGAGCTCACACTGCAAAGGACAGTGGTCAAAGGTACTCTGGTGGGTCTGGGACAGACTAGTAATTGTAACTGCCAGGAGAGCACGTTACAATCTTCCACTCCTGTGTATTTTTTCTCTATTTGGATGCCCCATCCCAGAACTTCAATTTAAGGAAATTCCCGAACAAAGTATATTTCATTATTCTTTAGACCAATTTCTGGATTTTTCTACCATGTTCCTTACTAGGAACATTTGTTTACTCCTATCTTTTTTCAGCTTCTTTTTATGTTTTATCTTCCTCCTTTAGAATGTAAGTTCCTTGTGGCAGGGACTATTTTTCTTCCTACTTGTATTTGTATTACCATCTCTTAATACAGTGTCTAGCATATAATAAGACCTTAATAAATGTTTGTTGATTTAACAGATTCTGACTCTAAGTAGGGAATTAGGCTTGAAATATCTGCAAACATTTCTTTTTTAAATCACCATAGCAATTTACTAAAGTTATAAGAATGCTCATGACACAATACAAGAGAAAAAGGATAACTCCTATACATCTAAAAGCAAAATGAAAATGAAAAACTGTTTGGAAACATATTTCATTATATTTCATCTAAAAGGTATAAGACCTTATACAAACAAGACTCATTAAAAACTGGAATGCACCAAATAGAAATTAATAATTTTAAGTTGACACATATTAAAAGAACATCAAAAGATTTTTAAAAATGCATATTTAAGTTATCTCATACTGAAAATAACTGAAGAATAAAAACTTTTGAGATATCCCCTTATACTATCAGATAGACTAACTTGATAGAATAGGAAAGGATAAATGCTTAAGGAGATGTGGAAAATTAAATACAATAATTCATTGTTGGTGGAACTGTGAATTAGTTTTCCTTTTCTATGCTTCTAGTTTCCTTTCCATTTCATTTCATACTTTCTTTAAGCAAAATAAGTTCATGAGGGTAAAACATATTAGAGGCTCTTATATGAGATCTAACATTAATAAGCTTTTTGATCTTGAACAACTTGCTTTGCCTGTTTACAATGTAGAAATGTGGAAGAAATATACACAATCCTTTCTAACCTTCCTTATAAGCTTTAAAAGTCTTTGGGAATAAATTTTTAAAAAGCATCAGTTCTTAAGGCACTTCAGTGAGGCTTATGGCAGTGCCCAAGAACATTTTGGACCCATTAATAGAGCATATGATAAACTTTTTTTGCTATTTCAGTTTACCTAAAGTAGCATACTTGATGAGTTCCTGCTTATTCAAGAGCAACAAGCATGCAATTCAAAACAACAAGGTCATTGGTTAGGAGAGAGAAGTTTCAGTAAAAGGGCAAATAAATTTGGAAAATCACAGTGGAGCCAGAATTCCATCCCAGAGTTGAGGAGACAGAAAATTTGTGCCCAGCCTGGATAAAGAAAAGGCCCTAGTAGGAAGTGTGAGGAAGAAAGAGTGGGTCTTTTTGACACTTAATCCTTTGGGTCTTTTATATAGAAGACATATACTTAACTGAAAGATAATTAAGTAAAGGTGAAAAAAAAGGCAACATTCTAATTCAGTATATTTTAGTAGAAATATATATTTGTGCTATCACAAAATGAGATTATATTAAAATTATTTCTCATTTTAAGCTATTCACATACTACTATTGTTCATCTTTTATTTCTCCTATTGAATTTTTACAAAGTCATTTAAATTTAGCTCTAAGGCTTAATATATTATGTTAATTACATCATTGTCTTATTTGTCTTACTGATTAATATACTGCACTATAAATGGTATAATATAATTGCATGCTTTTAATTGATTTATAAAGAAAAAGCAATTAAAAATAAACATCGTTCATTGCATATTTTATAGAGAGTCTACAGATTAAGCCAAAATAAATGCAAAAACTGGATCATGGATTTGTAGCTGAAATATGAAACTTAGACATCATCTAATTTATCACCTTAGTTTTATGGAAGAAGAAACTGAGTCCTGCAGAGGGCAAGGGAGTAAACAGTGTATAGGACTTGGAGGAATGAAGTCCCCAATTTCAATCCAGCTTCCAACACTTATTAGCTATGTGACCCTAGACAAGTCATTTAATTTGTCTCAGTTTCCTCATCTGTAAAATAATCTGGAGAAGGAATGACTAACCACTTCAGCATATATGCCAAAGAAACCTAAATGAAGAGTTGATTGCAACTAAAAAATGATGGGACAATTGAACACCCATAGTAAATGACAGTCAAGATTCATTCTCAGTTTTGCTGTTTTCAAAATAAACATGCTTTCCTCTACACCTGTCTTCTCAATATAAAAATACAAAGATAGTTTGTAAATCATTTCATTTTCAGAGATGGTTTAATGATTACTGTTATTGTTTTTGTAGAAACTTAGAAATGTATTTGTTATAGGGAAAGGAAGAGGACCATCATGTGTACAGATATTTATAGTAACCCTTCTCCTGGGTGAAAAAGTGTTGGAGATTAAAGGGATGCCTATCAAGTGTGAAATGTCTGATTAACCTATGATATATGAGTGAAATGGAGTACTGTTGTACAGTCAAAAATGATGAATAGGCATATTTCAGAAGGACCTGAAGGAATTTGTATGAGTTGATACAGGGCAAGATAGAAAGAGCAAAAGGGCACTGAGTATGTGTTGGCAGCATTTTGTGATGATCAACTATAATTGACACAGTTCTCAGAAGCACAAAAATGCAAAACAAGTACAAAGGACTCATAAAGGAAAATGCTATCCATAACCAAATAAAGAACTGATGGACTCAGAATACAGATTAGTGCATATGTTTTCACTTACATTATTATTTTTCATGTTTTGTTTTCCTTTTGGATATGTTTTTTCACAATTATGACTAATATAGAAATATATTTATATGATAGTGCATGTATAAACTAGTTTACCTTCTTTGGAGAAAGAACCAGAAGAGGAAAGTGAAGGAGAAAATTTTAGAATTCAGAATATTGTAAAACTGAATGCTATAACATTTTATTTTATGTATCTGAGGAAAATAAAATACTATTCTATAGAGAAAAATAAAATAATTCACTTTATTTTATTAGATAGAGAATTAGTATTATTTTTAGTATTATTTAGTCTTGATGATTTAGTGTTCCCATGCAATAGTAATTAATAAATCAATCAGCAAATATTTAAGTACCTACAATATGATAGGCACTGCGCTAACTTCTAGAGATTAAAAAAGTAGCAAAAGATTGTCCCTATCCTCATGGAATGAACGACCTAACGGAGGAGACAACAATAAAAATATACAGAGCAAATTGTATACAGGATAAATCAGAAATAACCAACAAAAGTCACAAAATTAAGAGATCTTAAATAAAGCTGCCTGAAATAAGGTATAAATATCTTCAGTGACATTTATGAGCTATTGGTGTTCCTAAAACTCTGCTTCTACTGGTTTCATTGCTTGCTGTGATTTTGAGTTCTTGTGTCTGCTTTTGTAGGTGCTTTGTTTGTTTGCTATTTTTTACCTGAATGTATTCTGTTCTGACTGACTTTACTCTTTTCAACATACTGATCTCACTTTTCCTTTTCAATTTTTTTATTTGTTTTTCTAATCTTCAAAGAAATTTGTGAAACAAATTCAAAAGAAGCAAATCATCTTTCTACTCTGACTCAGAAATCAAATGATCAAACTTGTTGGCTTTATTCGTAAAATAACAACATAAGATTTATATAAAGGTCCAGTCGTCTCTAAGTTATCCTTCCAGACGGCCATCTCAACTCAATCTCCCAGCCAGACTGACTCTCCAGGCTCAATGCTGCCTCTTTTATCCTCCCAGAGAATGGCATGAGAGAAGTCAACAGGGCCTGTGAGAACTCCCACAGCCAATGAACTTGCTCCTTTTAAAGGTGTAAACTCCTCTAAATATGTAAACTCCTCTTCAGAAGTCCAAAGGTGTAATTGCCCCTTAAAGGCCAAATCCAAAGATGTGAATTCTGAGCTAGAGAATTGTCCAGACAACCTGAGTTATCACCTTGTAATCCTAACAGATTTACTTGTGACTCAAGAATATAAACTTTATTACCTATGTTTTGTGAATTCTCAGTTCAGTCCCCTGAAGGTCTAGGATTGTTTTAAGACTGCATATTACAATCTCTCTTTGACTCATTAGAGGGATTCATGACTTTCTGTGGTTTAAAAAGATATCCAAAAATTAAAATGGAAACTTAGGTAGGTATCTTCTTAAATAACAGACACAATTTGTAACCAAACTTCTATTTTATGCAGCATCCATTATAATATCTTTAAGATTTATGCTGTCTCTTGTTTTTCATATTTGTTGTGAATGGCAATAACTCCAGGGACACAGTTTTTTATATTGAATGTTTTAGAAGGAACATAGAGTTTGTATAGTTTGTACACTGTTTCCATTGCTTACTTTTCAAGTTACTTTAGGTACTTCACTAAAACTTTTTGAGTCAATTTCTTTGACAAAAAGATGAGGAAGTTAAATTGAATATTTAGATTCTATGGCTAAAGAGGGAATTTCAATGTATATCCCATCTAAGCATAGGGCTCATTGTCCAGAGATTCTCCTTTGTATTTCTTGCCATAGTATATTTATATTTATAGTAAACACTTTATAAGAATATAATGAAAGTCAGTATATTTTTAACTAGACACAAAACCCATCATAAGAATACAAAGAGCAAATAATAAAATTTAAAGTAAATTATGCCACTTTTCTAGGAAGCGTGGAAGCTATGAAGAGGAAGGAAAAATGGCAGGGGAGAAATTCACTTATTCCTAGTGCAGAAACAAATCCTCTGTATGCAGGTTATTCCTTGAATGATCCAGTGACTCAGGTAAGTATTCAGTTTCCTATGATTGCATTCTTTTTGAATTATTTGCAATATAGCATGTGACTACCATTGGGTCTATAAGTTTCCAGGTTCCCTATCTTACTAGACTTTAGTTCATCCTACAATTGAAAGTTGGGGTTGGGTGAGATTAAAGGATAAAAAGAAATGGAAAAAATAACAACAAACTCTATGTTTTCCATCTGCACCCTTGTCAATGAGGTGCAACAACCACTGTTGTGGTAAGGCAACGTTTTCCTGATATGATGTAAGTTGTCTTACCCTGATCTAGCTTTCTTTCTCCATGTGATTGGCCCCAGATTCCCTGATACAACTTTCTAAAGAGAACAGAGGGAGCATAAACAGTTCTAACAATATAGTTATTTTCTCAACTTGGTGGCTACCCAAGACAATATGAGTGACAATGCCCTAATGGCTGACTGGATGTGTATCTAATATATTGTTGTATTAGGGCTATATAGCCTTCCTGTGCTTTGTTAAATTTCCAGTACTTTGTGAGAGCTATTCCAACTATTCCAACATCAAACCAAGCATCAAACATCAAACAAATTTAAAGGACACTGGCTTTAAAGCTGGGACTGCATCAGCTTTGAAAAGAAACCATGAATGTGAATGACTCATTTTTATAACTATGATTGCAATTATTTTATTCTTCGCTTGATTTATGAAAGTATTTTCAAATAAATTACTTATTAACCCCATTTTTTACTTTTCAATATTTCAAATGCTTTTATCAAATAGTTTTTATTCTTATTGTCAACACTAGTCTCATAAAACTCCCTAGAGTATACACAGAGACTTGACTCAGGACAACATTCTTAAAAACAAAACAAACAGAAAAAAGAAAGGTGTTTTCTTGCCAATATGACAATTAGCCACCATTCTCAGTGAGAATCTGGGTCAACTGAATTAAAATAAAGGCAACAGGTGGCTCTTGAAAGCAAAATAAATTGAGCTATTAAGTGTATGGCATAAAATTGAGGTAATTCACTGTGAGCTTTCTCTTTTTTGTTCTTCCTCATTTCACTCAGATGCCTTCTGCTACTATTTTCTTCCTTAACCCCTATCACAGACAAAGTTCCTTTTTTTCCTTATTAAAGTTAACTTATTCACGTACACAAGCTTTCCCATCCCGTTTTTGCCCACTATCTTTGTCACCTCTGTCTTTTCCACGTTATTGCTTATTTTTTAATCTCTCCTTTTCAATTGGCTTCTTAATTACATGTCAATGTTTGTTTTTATCCCTGCTATTATTTTGTATCCCTTTTTTTCTTTGTGGCTAACCTCATTGAAGAGGTATTTTATAACAGGTATTTCCACTTTTCTCTCACTTTCTTCTTAATCCATTGTAAGGGCCCTTTAAATGGGCGGACACAGTGCATCGGGAGATTGAGGCCCTGAAGTAATTTCTGTAGATATTAGGACTGCCCTTGGGCGGGATCCTGGCCATATTGAGATAGCTTCATAATGGGTGACTCTCTCGCTGATTGGCTGTGTGTGTGACCTCACAGGCCCTATGTAAGCCCACTGCAGGCAGCAGGCGGTCCTCTTTAATCTGGCGTTCTTCACCCTGGCTCCCTAGCCTGGGTGGCCAAGCCAAGATGGGTAGCCAAAAGAGGTAAGGGTTTTGGTAGTGAACACGTGGGTCTACTGACCAGGTGTTCACTCGGGAACCAACAAGTCAGGGCATCAGTTAGGGCATTATGTGAATAGGTATAATAAAGGCTTTTAAGATTACATGTGGTTGTTCTTGAGTGCGCTACCGGTTACTAAGCTATAGATTCAAGAGATTGTGGCCAGAGACCTTAGAAGGCCTCAGAGGAGGCGAGCCGGGTAGAGCTCACACTGCAAAGGACAGTGGTCAAAGGTACTCTGGTGGGTCTAGGACAGACTAGTAATTGTAACTGCCAGGAGAGCACGTTACAATCCATGACAATGGAGCCTAAATATCTCATTATTTCAAAAAAAAATTGCCCTCTCCAAAATTACCAATGATCTCTTAATGGAAAAATTCAATGGCCTTTTCTAAATCTTCATTTTTCTTGACTTCTCTGCAGCCCTTGTCACTGCTGATTTGTTCTTTCTTTCCTATATACTCTTTTTTGCCTAATTTCTTTAGAGAGAGCACTCTTTCTTGGTTATCCATCCACCCATCAAACTGCTCTTCAGTTGCTTCTTTTTGTCTCCCTAATGCTTAGCACAATTCCTAGACCTAAGTAAGCATTAAATAAATGTTTGTCATCTGACTGACTAGTCAAAAAGCCTCACTTACTACTACATTCTAAGAGGCCTGAATTTTGTTCAGCTCATTCTTGTTCCTGGTATATAGGCTTTCTGTTTTCCTTTAACTTACCCCCACCTCTTAAACAAAGCAGATATTTTACTTTAAATCCATAAGTTTCAGAATGGTTTAATAATGAAAGTAAAATGGTCTGATTTTTGTCTTTTTATTTTCTTTTTTCCTTTTAATTCGTTGTAATTTCAGTTAAATATATGGCTTAAATCAACAGATATTTTTCACTGGCAAATCCAAATTACTTTTTAAAACATTTGCTTTCCTTCCAGGTTTGTCTTCCAAACATTTCCAGTTTTGCTGCTACCATTCAAGTAAGCAATAAGTATTGGCACAAATTTGAATAGTAATATGGAATTTAACACACTGTCATATGCATACTTAGAAGACATTTGGAATAAGAAAATTTTATAAAATGTAAATATTTATATTTATGTAAATATAAATATATACATTTATACATGCTTTAGATGTGTCTTCAATTTACAACTGCAGAGTATGACATTATCCTGGGAAAGAGGAAAGAGCATGACCCTTCCATCTCACTTTCCTTTGTGAGATAGGTAACACACGTAATAAATAATGTAGATATGTAGTTCTAACATCCCCAGAGAGTACAAGAAGAATTCCAAAAATTTATCTGGCTTACCAACCCCATTCCTGTATCTCAAATAGGCATTAGTAGTCTCTGGAACCTCTCTATCAAAGTACCACTGTCACTGGGGTGCACTGATTCTGTGGGCCTATAGCTCAATCCATACTAGAAAGGTAACAATAAAAGTTTTAACCAGAACAGTATATTTTTTCCAATTCTTGCTATTCTCCAAAGTCTTTTTTCCTCCCACTAGTCATGTGAGACTGTAACTCATCATTTTTCTTAGACTAGAAACAACCTCAATACTCCCAGATTAAAACAACAACCACCACCAAATGAACAGAATTTTCTTTCTAAAAACAACTTCTTCTCTTGCTTGTTTTTAAGAAAAGCAATACAAAAGTATGATCATTCAGGAGATTTCCAAAGGTATTGCATCCTCTTCCTTTTTAGATTAGATTTTTAAAACTCCTTCTCCCCAAATTATCTTACTTCTTCAAAGAACAAAACCATGAGAATAATTCCCACACAGTCCAGGAACTGAATATTCATGAATAAGATTTACATGAATTAAATTTCTGGTGAGTTTATATTCATTTAGGAATTAAAAGAAAATATTTTGTAAAACTATTAAATGGTTTATCTTTAGTACTTTCCTATAGGTATCTTATTCCATTTTGACAGATACCCTACCTATATCCATTTAGTTTCTAAAAAAATCCTAACGCAAACTCCTGCTTGACAAGAATTTTATCCAATGATATTCTGATAATTGCTTATAGTCATAGACTTTTCTTTTTTCTATAATCTCTATCAAAAGTTACTCTCAGTAACCTATTGAATTGGAATAAATTTTGTGATTTATATGAATAACTTCTTTTATTTGTTAAAGCTTGCATTCTCCCAACACACATGGAAGTTGATAAGGCTTGTTTTATATTTGATTGACTGTATAAATCAAAATGAGACATCAGTATATTATTATCAAAATTAATTTCACTATTAATTTTGATTATCTCCATCACTTATACTTTGTTCATCTTCAGTGTTTTTGTTGCTATTTTCACCAAATGGGGAAAAAAAGTGTACTTCCCCTTAGTAACATTAAATCATTTTCTGAAAGAAGAATTTACATCTTTTGGTTATTGAGCAGCTGTTTCACAATAATGATTAAAAGATCCCTATAACTTTGCTCTAACATCATGCCCTGATTAGTATGTTCTTTGTTTTATTATGTTCCTTTGAAATATCTTTTGATATTTTGTTGCTATCCTAATTTTTTATTATTTATATATAATTTTATATACAAAATATATGCATGGGTAATTTTTCAATATTGACCCTTGCAAAAACTTCTGTTCCAACTTTTCCCCTCCTTCCCTCCACCCCCTCCCTTCGATGGCAGGTAGTCCCATACATGTTAAATATGTTAAAGTCTATGTTAAATACAACATATAAACATATTTATAAAGTTGTTTTGCTGCACAAGAAAAATTGGATTTAGAAAGAAGATAAAAATAACCTGAGAAGAAGAAAAAAACAAAAAACAAAAAGGCAATTAAACAATAACAGAAAGAGGGAAAATGTTATGCTGTAGTCCTTACTCATTTCCCAGTGTTTTTTCTCTGGGTGTAGCTGATTTTGTTCATTACTGATCAGTTGGAACTGATTTGGATCCTCTCGTTGGTGAAGAAAGCCACTTCCATCAGAATTAATCATAATATAGTATTGTTGTTGAAGTGTATATGATCTCCTGGTTCTGTTCATTTCACTTAGCATCAGTTCATGTATGTCTCTCCAAGCCTCTCTGTGTTATCCTAATTTTAGCGGAAATTTTATTCAATATTATGCTCATGTCCAGAGAAAGTCAGTATTAACCATTCATTATTTAATATATTTAATCTCTCCTAAGGCATAGGGGTTTAAATAGGTTAAAACACAATAATTTAAAAGAATGAATCTTGAGGAATAGTTTGATTTCAAGTATCAATAGTAAATCTAGGAATAAACCTGGGGGAAGCACATACATCCTGGTGTCCCTCAAATCTTATTCATTGAGTGGAGGATTATTCATATCATATGAATGTCATATGAAATTGACAGATTAAAAGGTTATAACAACATGTAACAACAAAGAAACAGGACAAAAACTCCTCACAACCTATTATTTTATTTCATTTCCCGAAGTACAGGAATCTTCAAATGGAAGCATGTATTAGACAAGAAGTGGTAGAAAGTGTTGTTATATCACTACAAAAGAGGGTTTAGTTTTCCCATTTTGAAATATATACACACACACACACACACACACACACACATATACACACACACACACACACACATATATATAGTAAAGAGCTGATGAATATTCTTTAGATCCTACCTACTTTTCATATGTTACCATAAGTTAATATTTCATTTATCTTTACAACAAAATAATACAAGTTTCTCCTCCAATCAATTAGATTCTATTGATGCATTGTATAGCTCTCAATAATTTAACAGAATGTTGATGGTGAAAATAAATATTGGGATCTGAAAAGAACCCATTAACTCTTTGCATTTTTAAGTGTCCCAACTTCCATTATTGATACTATTTTAGACCAAAATGACATATTTGTATCATTGTCATCTATGCATGACACTTTCTTAAATTTTATAATTGTTTTTTTTTTTTCCAATCCCAATAATAATGTTCTTCCAGTATTAGTAAGATGATTCAACATATTGCTTGCTTAGTTGGTAATTTTTTTTTTATAAAGCATGCATATATGTATGTATGTATATATATATATACATATATATGTATATATATATGTATATATATGCATATATATGCGTACACAAAACATTTTATGTATGCCTGGGTATAATGACTATTAAAGTGAAAAAAAAGAATGATAATATTAATAAAGGATATATATAGTTCTAAGTTATCATCAGTTTCCTCAGAAGAATAAATCTTAGAGATGGTACTATAATTGTTGAAATATATATATTATTCACTTAAAATGAAATGTTCTTAATTATTCATTCATAACAATATACTAAATGAAATGAAAGATGAATGAAAAGGACAATTAACATTTCTATCTGAGTTGAAAAAAACACCTGATAATATAAGAGGATTACAAAAAACTAACATAGTTCAGATATAAATATATAAATATAAAAATATAATTATAATATGAATTTGTAACTTCTTAATTTTAATAATGTATTAATCAAATAAGATTGCATCTAACATGGAACTTCTTAATAATAGGAGGGTTTTGGAATTAAGAATTTCCAGGTTTCTTTTAATATAGAATTGAGAAAGACAGATACCATTGCTTATTGACAATTAATTGCTCAGAAAAGTACAGTAATAAGGGGAAGAGTAATAAGTAATAATACATACAGTAATAAGAGGAAAAGATATAAAATCTGGTACTATGGTCAAGAAAAAAATCATCAGAATAAACACACAGAATATTGTAACAAAGAAGTCAGAGGAGTATTCTAATCTAGAGCTTTGAAAAAGATAATATTAAATATTTTTAGAAAAAACAATAAGCAAGAAGCAGTAGAAGAAAGCATCGAAAACAATTTTCTAAGAAAAAGTCTATGAGATAAGGGTAAGGAGTGCACCATACAGTCCCAGTGCAGGCCCCACCAGTACAATCCTAGATCCAGACCCAGTGAAAACCTGGCCCTATCATGATCTCTGAATCAGCAGCACTACTGATGACTTCCAGACCTCTCATCCCAGAGATACCAAAGATGACTTGGAAGTTTAATGGAGAGGATCTATGGCAACTAAGTGGGTTTCTGTTGGGAAGTCCCAGAACAGGCCAAGCCAAGATAGACCCTGCCCTAACCCCAGTGGCTCAAAGCTGGACTGTTAATTTAGCACACTAGATCTTACAAGTTGGGCAAACTCCTAATAGCTCCAGTACAAATAAGAATGCTTGTGGTCAGATTCTTAGAAGGATCTTTGAAAATAGCTGCACAAAACCCTTGAAACTTGAGACAATGCACCCTCCACTCTGGAAACAGAGCTCTACTTTAATAGAATTAATGGCAAATAGGCTAGGAAAATAGAGAACAAAAAAGCTTCTGATCATTGAAAGTTATTATACTGACAAAGAAGATCAAAATACAAATGCAAGAGATAGTAACAAAGCTCCTACATTCAAAGCCTGTGAAAAAATAAGAATTGGAATCAGACAACAGAAGAGCTCAATGGGGATATTGAAAATCCAGTAAGTGAGATAAAGAGAAGAAATTTGGGAAAGAATTGAAAGTGGTTGAAAAGGAAATACAAAAAGCCAATGAAGAGAAAAATGCCTTAAAAAGCAAAATTGGCCAATTGGGCCAGGAGGTACTAAAGCTCACTGAGGAAAATAATTTCTTAAAAAATAGACTTAAGCAAATTGAAGCTAATGACTTTTTGATAAATCAAGATACATTAAAGCAAAACCTAAAAAAAAAGAAAAGAAAAAAATGTAAAATATGTAATTGCAAAAACAGCTGACTTGGAAAATAGATATAGCAGAGAGAACTTTAAAATTATTGGTCTATCTGAAAGTCATGATAGAAAAAGAGTCTGGATATCATCTTTCAAGAAATTATCAAGGAAAATTATTCTGAGAGTCTAGAAACAGAGTAAGGTAGAAATTGAAAGAAGCCACCTCCTGAAATTCCAAAATGAAAACTCCCAGTTATATTATAGCCAAATTCCAGAACTCCAAGTTCAAGGAGAAATTATTGCAAGTATAAAGAAAGAAACAATTCAAGTATAGTGAAGCTACAGTTAAGATAACAAAAGATTTAGCAACTTCTAAATCAAAGGACCAGAGTACTTGGAATATGATATTCTAGAGAGCAATGGAGCTAGGATTGGAACCAAGAATCACCCATCCAGCAAAACTGAGTATAATACTTGGTAGGAAAAGTTAGTCAATCAATGCAATTGATGATTTCCAAGCACTCATGTTGAAAACACCAGAGCTGAATGGAAAATTTGATTTTCAAATAAAAACTCTGGAGCAACACAAAGGGGATAATGAGGAAATTGATATCATAAGAGACTTAATAAGATTTATCTGTGTACATTCCTACAAAAGAGGATGATACTTGTAACTTGTTAGAATTTTCCCATTATTGAAAGAAAGAGAGAGAGAGAGAGAGAGAGAGAGAGAGAGAGAGAGAGAGAGAGAGACAGAGAGAGACAGAGACAGAGAGAGAGAGAGAGAGAGAGAGAGAGAGAGAGAGAGAGAGAGAGAGAGAGAGAGAGAGAGAGAGAGAGAAAGAGAAGGCATGGGTGTGAGTTGAATATGAAAGATAATATCTTTAAAAAAAATGAGGGGTAGGTAGCTAAATGGCACAGTGGATACCATATAGGTCCTGAAGTCAGGAGTTCATTAATTGAAATCTGACCTCAGATACTTAACAATTATTTTCTGTGTGACCCTGAGCAACTTACTTAACTCCAATTACCTTGCAAAACAGAAAAAAAAAAAAAGAAAAAAAGAAAAAGAAAAATGGTAAAATTAATGAGAGAGAGAGGAATATACTGAGAGAAAGGAAAAGTGAGAATTATAATGTTGGAAATTATCTGCCATAAAAAAAGAGGCAAAGAAAAAGCTTTTATGGTGGAGGGGAAGTGTAGGAAAGGGTGAGTGAGTGAATCTTATTCTCATCAGAATTAGCTTAAAGAGGAAATAACATACATACTCAATAGTGGTATAGAAATCTATTTTTCTTCACAGGAAAATAGGAGGGCAATAAGGTATAGAGAAAGGGGGAGGGTGATAAAAGAGAGGGCATGTTGGGGGAGGGAGTGGTCAATACCAAAACACTTTTGAGGAAGGACAGTGTGAAAAGAGTCTCTTCCTAGGGGAAATACAGTTAATGATAGTAATTGTAAAAAAAAAATAATAATAATAATAATTGAAGCAAGTTACTCTAATAAGGCTTCATCTCTAAAATGTAGAGGGAACTGAGTCAAATTTATTAAAAAAAATAAGAACTATGTCCAATTGATAAATGATCAATAGAAATGATCTGAGTCCAAAGGGGTAAAAATTTATGCTTATTTTTTGACCTAACAGCACCACTGCTAGGCATGAATACCAAAAGAGATAAAAAAGGAAAATAACTTATATGTACAAAAATTTTTATAGCAACTCTTTTCTCAGGGCAAAAAAAAATAAATTGGAAATTTAAGAGATCACCCATCGATTGGAGAATGACTCAATAAATGGTGTATGTGTTTGTGATGGTAGAATATTGTTCAATGGGAAATGATAAGCAGGATGCTCTCGGGGGGGAAAAAAAAAAAACAACAACTGGAAAGTACTACATGAACTCAAGCAAACTGAAATGTACTTTATATAAAATAATAGAAATGTTCTGGTATGACTAGCTGCAAATTACTTTGCTTTTGTCAGTAGTGCAATCATCCATGACTACTCGGAAGGACTTTTAATGAAAATGCATCCATGCCCAGAGAAGGAACCTATTGTGTCTGAGTACAGATTGAAACATTCTCTCTCACTCTATCTCTATCTTTCTTTTTAACTTAACTTTTTCTTAATGGTTTTCATTTTTATTAAGGTGTAAGAGTTATGTTTTCTTTCACAAATTGACTTTTATATGAAATGTTTTGCATAACTTCACATATGGTTTCTTCATTGTGGATGGGGTAAGGGAAAGAAATTTTTAAAAAATATTTTAAAAAATGTAAAAAATAATATTTGCTCTGAATGTAACTGGTCAAAATATTAAATTAAAATATTAGATAAATTAAAAGTAATTTTAAAATAAAAACAAACACAATTTTGTATTTTAGAAACATGGAATTTGAAACAGTATTTTAAATATATTATTTATTTACATAAATATGCATTTCTTTTAAATGTTGAATTCCAAAATTTTCATCTTCCTTTAGCCATTCCCCACCCAGTGAGGAGAGAAGCAATATATCAATTATACATTTGACATCATGTGAAATATAATTTTCACATTAGCCATGTTGCAAAAAATCAAGAAAATATTTTAATATAGGTATATATAAGATTTATAAATATATGTATACCCACACATATGTGTATATATATATATATTTCTAATCTTCCCAGGTTTTCTAAAATCATCCTCTTATAATTTTTGTAGCACAATAGTTTTCCATCACAATCATATGCTACAACTTTTCAGCCATTTCCAAACTGATGTATATCCACTCCTTTTCTAATTCTTTTCTACCACAAAAAAGAGCTTCTTACATATTTTTACACAAATAGATCTGCTTCCATTTAATTTGATTTCATTAGGATTAGACCTAGTAGTGGTATTGCTTGGTCAAGGATGTACAAATATGCCCACTGGGTATATTTCCAAATTGTTCTCCAGAATGATTGTATCAGTTAACAATTCCATTAACTACGCATTTTTCTAAAACCCCTCCACCATTTGTCATTTTCTTTTTCTATCATGTTAGCCAAAACAATGGGTGTGAGATGCTACCTCAGAATTGATTTGTTTTGCATTTACCTAATTAGTAATGATTTACAGGGTGTTTTTTAATAGGACTATTAAAAGTTTTTATTTCTTCTTCTGAAAATTATCTATTCTTATCACTTGATCATCTATTGATGTTCTTTTTTATAAATTTGGCTCACTTCCCTATGTACAAAATAATATGTTGTAATGAAAGTGGTAAACTATTTATGGCATCATTTCATTTATATGTATCTGTCTTAATGTAGGCTTAGAATTCCAAAACTTTCTATTCTTCATCCCTTTTTATTTTTCATTTTTCTACCTTCCTTTACTCCTTTCTTTTTTTTTCTTTTTTTCTTGCTTCCTCTCTCCTTCAATTGTCCCTTCTTCTTTCTGTATTTATTTTTAATTTTTATATAAGACACTTCAGAATAAATGTCAAACACAACTTTAAAATTATATTTCCTTCAAAATGATTAAGCAATTTAAAATAACATTGTGACCTGGACTTGATATTGACTGAAAGGAAGTATAACTTGGGATTCAAGCATAGGTATTTGCTTGAGACTCTTGTTTTATGAAAAAGATGAAACCTGAATTCTTATTGCCTTTATGAGAGATGGAATTGTGAAAACTCCATAATTTTATAGGATTCCAACTTAAGTGGGAGGTTTTATGATGCTATAGGTTCTCTTAAGAGAGAGACTCAGAGAAAGAAAGACTCAAATATGGATTCAACATAGAGAAAAGTCAGGTCCTCAAGTATATCATTATTTATACCTTGCTAACTGAGAGACTTGGGGTTTCCCTATCAGTGCAATTGTTGATGTTCATTGGCAAAACAATTATTTTTATAGAAAAATAATTTATTAATAAGAAAATATAATATAAGAAAATAAGAGAAATATTTTGTGATATAAAATATATATGTATGCCATATAAAGTGGCTTTGAACAATTGTCTTCATAAATTTTCATTCATACTCTACATTGAAAATATTTTGATCTTATGATGTTATTATGTATATATATATACATATTCCTTAAAAAATTTCATAGTATTAAAGGTTTTTCCCCATACTTGACATCAGTTGCCAGGATCTTTAAATACATTTTCAGAAGGATGAACAGTCCCAATGAGAGGAGAACAATATTTACTGTACTAACTGAATCATTCTTATTTTATTCATCAGGGATTTTACTCTTAATCCACCAATTATTCAAATGTTTTTAAATAAATTTCATTATCAATTTTTCTATTCTTTTTGTAAATCAGTTATTCTTAGAAGGTAATAAAAAGATTGAATAAAGAGATGATAGATATTAAAAGATGAATAATATATATTGATAGAAATCGATAGATGTAACATCTCTCTCCTACATATCTACATGAATAAATATGATTAAATACATTGGTACTCATTTGGGAAAAACATTTAGAGGTTCAAAATTTATTTCTCAAGTTACTTTTTTTCAAAATGTGAATATGAATTTTGAATAATATTCATTATTTAAGCTATTAAATTACATAATAGATTTACAATAAAATTCCAAATATTTGTTTTCAAAATACTATTACATCATCTTTTTTACTTTAGATACTTTATTGCTCATTAAAATGTTCCCTTTCTCTTACATTCAGAATACATGAGAAACTGATCCAAATATCTATCAAACAACCATTCCCTGATAGAAGAGTAGCCAACCATTTCCCATAATATTTCCAGAACATAGAAAATCAAATTCCAAATAACAAATCTTTAAAAATGCAATACAACATAACTTTGAAATTATAACTGTCACCCAGCAAAATAATAAATGATGAAAAATAGCAGTATTCAAAATATTGGAGGAGTTTTTAATTAATTAAATAATTTAAATAAAATTAATAGACTATTAATGCAGTTATAAATTGGTTACAAATTTCCAATCTGCAAAGAACTATATATTTATTCTAAAACAATTACTAGTATGTTGATTTTATTTGATACAGATATCTCATTGCTAGACAAATAGCCCTGTGAAGTAGAAAAATATAAAGAAAAATCAGATACAAATCAAAATATTTATAGTAGTATTTTTTAGTTTTGGTATTATCAGAAACAGTTTATATGGATTGGCCCTGTTCTGGATTGACACAATAGATTGTGGTTCTACTTTCTCCCTTTCATATCAGTTTACATGTCTTTGTGTTTTTCGATGTATCCATCTTATTCTTGCTTTCTTATGGTAGTATAATATTTTATCACATATGTGTTCCATGATTCATTTAGTGAGTAATATGTGTGAGTAACAACATTGATTTGGCTGAACAGTACAGAACAGGGAGTAATTTATAATAAGACTTAAATTGTAGGTTGAGACCAGGTTGTGGAGGGACTTAAATGTCAAAGGAGGAATTTATATTTCATCCTACAGTCAATAGAATGTCACTCAAGTTTATTGTGCAAAGATGTAATGTGGTCAGATTTGAACTTTAGGAAAATCACTTTGGCTGCTGTTTGGAGAATGGATTATAAAAGGGAGAAATATGAAGCAAGGAGCCCTGTTAAGAGATTCTTATACTATTTCAGGTTAGTAATACTGAGGTGCTAAATAAACTGAGGTGTTGATTGTATGAGGGGCAATGTATCATAGAGTTAGAAATGACAAGATCTGCCAACTTATTAGACATGTGAGATAAATGAGTATAAAGAGTCTAGGTTGATATCAAGATTATGAAAGTCTGTAATGGAAAAAAAGAAAAAAGATGGTGCCTTCAAAGAAAAATGAAAATGTAGTTGGAGGTTTAATTAATAATTTTTTTGGGGGAAGGGAAAGCTATCTCTTCTCAATCTGTAGAAGTCACCCAAAATAAAGCAATATGCATGCTCTTTTCAAGAGACAAACTTGAGAGCCCTCAAACAATTGAGGAATACATGTTACTGTCAAAAGATCTGGGATTGGTGAAGAGTAGAATGCTTTATATTGGGGGAGGAAGGATATTTCTCCAATGGCACTTGTATAATTTTTGAGGATGCCTGAGC
Organism: Sminthopsis crassicaudata; assembly: GCF_048593235.1. Classification (NCBI taxonomy): domain Eukaryota; kingdom Metazoa; phylum Chordata; class Mammalia; order Dasyuromorphia; family Dasyuridae; genus Sminthopsis; species Sminthopsis crassicaudata. The sequence goes on from NC_133617.1 coordinate 522,334,277, forward strand.
CTATTCAGATTTTAAATACCCAGGCCTAAAAGTTCAGAGGTTAAGAATTTGCACAATGATGAGAGTAGAGAAGCCCTGGATTTGTAACACTAGGAAAAGTAAGAAACTAATATAGGTACACATACAAAATGTCTTATTGTTCCAAGAAGCTCCCTAAGATAATAAAAGGTCAGTGAATATGACAACCTAGATTGATATAGCAGGTTTTCTAATCCTGGAATTGTTCATACCAGTAAAACCACAGGTTTAGTGTAATGTTCTCTTTGGTTCAGTTTCCTGGAGTCTCTGTGAGCAGCCTTAGTTACACTTGAGAGGAATCACCACACAAGTAGCCAAGGGTTAAAGTCCAAATCTTTTATTATCTCTTTCAAAGTCTTGTCTCTTTTCCTGGGGCTCTGTTAACTTTCTTAGAGGTCTATCTCTCTTCTTGGTTCCCAGAGCTTGAGCTCTCACCTATCTTCTCTGGTTTCTGAAAGCTTTGTGAATCCAAAGGTTTGTGCTTCAACCTCTAGCCACCACAAAGGTGGATGATGGAATGAATCTGTCTCAGCTTCTGAGAGCTTCTAGTGTGCTTTTCTTCTCTGGCCCTGAAAGCTTCTCCTTTATGGCTCTCAGTCCCTGCTTATATGCTCCACACTGAGTATACACAAATCATTATATCACTAAGAAACCATTATTTGTTGTAGGATTAAATCAATGCCAAACCAGATTTAACCATTGTCTCCTCAATTCCAGTTAATACGTTGTTTTAAGTTCTGGCCCTTAACATCTCCCGCCTTCTTTTGTTTTTAGAACATAGGTGGTCATGACCTCCCTGGCTTCTCAAGGAGGTGAGAACCCCAAAAAAGGAAGTGATCATACTTTCCCTGATTCCTCAAAAAAGGGGTGAAAACACCATAAAAGGAGGTGATCACGCTCTCCCTGATGTCTCAGGAAAGGAAATGAAAACACCAAAGGAAATGGGAAAATAAATCAAGTTAGCCAGTTTCTGAAGGGTCTCATTTGAAACAGGTATACATAATATCAACATGGGAGGTATTATACATAATTACATAAATTAAATAAGCACATAGTAATGTAGGCTAGTAGTGATGTGACAAATAACATGAATCAACATAATGAATTATACATTCCATAAGTCCTAGAAATAGTCCAAAAGGAATGTATTGTTAATTACTTCATGTGTGTAAAGAATCCAATGATTCCTGCAAGTTTTGAAGTCATGCAATAGTCTCAACAATTTTTCATCTCAGGGAATCCAATGATTCCTGCAGATTTTGAAGTTCTGTATTAGTCTTAACATGTCTGAGAGAACCCAATGATTCCTGATGTTTTGAAGTTCTGTAATAGTCTTATCAACAATTTTTCATCTCAGAGAATCCAGTGATTCCTGAGGATTTTGAAGTTCTGGGATAGTTTCATTATCAGCCATTATCTTTCAGTGTCAGATGTTTCTTAGGTCTTCTCCTTTGTTTCAAGGTTTTTCACTTTTTCTGTCTCTCTCTCCAGGTGCTCATTGACACCCATCTGATTCCTTCTCCATCTGTAAAGATACAAGCCAACCCTTTCTCCCAAGCAATTAACCTATCTAGTACCTTCTTTTTACCACTTTCTAAATCTCTCCTCATAACCTGATAATTATATTGGAGCTGGTTGCATTGGACACTGCCCTTCTATTGGGTTAAAAAAAGTCTGTATTCTCCCCAATTCTGCTATCTGTTTGCTTTCTTGCTGATTGATCATATCAGTGTATTGAACTTCTAAAAGTGTAATCTTGGCTGCTATCATGCCCCACCTGTCTTTTGTTTGATATCTTGGAGCTGGGCCCTGCCTCTCATTTCCCTGGGTCACTCTACATTCTGAGGCCCAGTGGAAACCTCAGTTGCATATTGGACATAGGGTTTTGGGTCTTCTCTTACCTTGTCTTCTCACTCTATCTTTATATCTACATTACGGATGCCCAATGTTTCCACATTGAAAGCATCGGCAAGTCTCTCTAGAAGTCCCTTGCCAAGAGGGACCCTGTATTCCCATGTTCATCATAGTCTGGGCATAATAAGCATTTGGGCCCACTGTGGCACAGTTTCTTATGATCTCTTCTAAAGGAGCATCTTTGTATAGTACCCATATAATTCTTCTGCAAACCTCATTAGCATTTTCCTTAGCCAGTTGTCTTATCATAATACTTGTAGCTGCATTTTCTCCAATGGTTCTTATGACAGCTGTTTGCAAGAATCCCACAAAATCCACAAAGGATTCATTGGTACCTTGCTCTATTTTCATGAATGCTTCCCATCGAACTTTCCCTGAGAGGATGTCCCAAGCTTTTGCAGCAGCAGCAGCAGCAATTTGCTCATATGCTGCTATGGGGTATTTAATCTGTGCTGAATTGTCTGCATACTGACCTTCACCTGCTAGCTGATCAAACGTGACCTGTATTTTAACTCCAGTTTGCTTATTGCACTGAGCTTGTACCCTGCATAATTTACTATATTCCAAAAGCCACAAGTTTTATGTAGGTTCTAAACATGTCCTTGCTATGGATTTCCAATCACTAGAGGTTAAAATTTCATGAGCCAAATTCTCCAGTAACATCTTAACATAAGACAATATAGCCCCATAAAGAGTGCAACCCTTTTTCAAATCCATAATTTTTTTTCCAGATCAAAAGGAAGGTATCTTCTCTTTTGTTGACCTGAAAAGTCAAGCTCTTCAATCACAGGGCATGCATTTATTAAATCAGATATATCCTGTCCTTCTTTTTTAGTCTTAACCAGTGCCCTTTTGTAATCTTGTCATAGGCTGCTTCATAGGTGGTGCTGATTCTGTTACTGCTTCTCTCCCTCCTCCTTCTCCCTCCACCCATGAAACAGTTAATTGAGGGAGGGAGGTCAGGGGATGGGGAATGCTCTAATTTCTCCTGCTGTGAAGAACTACACTCAGAATTATACTTCATTCTTATCTGATTCTTCATCCTTTTCACCTAGTTTATCTGGATCCTCCCTCTCCTGCTCTTTCTTCTTTTTTCTTATTCTAATACATATATAATTTCTTAACACCAGTTGTCTTAAGTTATATGTATAAAATGTTTCTTTGGAAATTGAATCAGGTCCGTTATCTTTGTACTATTCTCATAGTTGCTCTCCTACTAATTTCCACTTGTCTGGATTTAATTATTTTTCCTTAGAGAACCAATGAGATGTGTACTGTATTGTTTCTAAAAATTCAATGATCTGTTCCCAAGTTACAATCAAATCTTGTTTTTTAATGAGTTTAACCAAGCTTTAGACAAATTTTTCCTTTCAGTGAAAAAATTTCCCTTCTAAACATTTGTCCCATTTTAGCTGGAATACTACTTTAGCCCTTAAGAAAGTTTCCTTGTCTATTTTTGTATTCTCCCTAATTTCTTGGTCAAAGATAAAGGTTCTTGGCCCCATGTTTGGATGACGAAATATAATGTTCTCTTTGGTTTGGTTTCCTGGAGTCTCTGGGAGCAGCCTTTGTTTCACTTGAGAGTAATCACCACACAAGTAGCCAGGGAGAGCAGGAGGTATTACAGTGCTTCTAACAGACTGCAACCTAAACACAAAATTCTTTGACCCTGCTGGAGGAGGAGACCCAATCCTTGATCAACACTTATTTTGATTCTTTGGGCACCCAGAAATATAAATTCTGTTTCTACAGGTTTCAGAATTTTAAAGTCCAAATCTTTTATTATCTCTTGTCTCTTTTCCTGGGGCTCTGTTAGCTTTCTTAGAGGTCTGTCTCTCTCCTTGGTTCCCAGAGCTTGAGCTCTCACCTGTCTTCTAAAAGCTTTGTGAATCCAAACGTTTGTGCTTCAGCCTCCAGCACCACAAAGGTGGATGATGGGATGAATCTGTCTCAGCCTCTGAGAGCTTCTAGTGTGCTTGTCTTCTCTGGCCCTGAGAGCGTCTTCTCTGTGGCTCTCAGTCCCTGCTTATATGGTCCACACTAAGTATACACCAATCATATCACTAGGAAACCATTATTTGTTGTAGGGTTAAATCAATGCTAAACTAGATTTAACCATTGTTTCCTCAATTCCATTTAGTACCTTGTTTCAATTTCTGGCCCATAACAGTTTAGTTTTCATCCTTTTTATTTTATAAAAGCAATATTTAGGTAGGTATCCTTTTGCTTATATTGGACTAACTCAGTACCTTGAGATAAAACAAGATCTGATAACTAAATATTTACATGATTTTTATTAAGTTAAATGATGGGGTTGAAGCAAGAAAGGAGGGAAAAGAAAGAAAGGAAGGAAGGAAGGAAGGAAGGAAGGAAGGAAGGAAGGAAGGAAGGAAGGAAGGAAGGAAGGAAGGAAGGAAGGAAGGAAGGAAGGAAGGAAGGAAGGAAAGAAGGAAGGAAGGAAAGAAGGAAAGAAGGAAGGAAGGAAGGAAGAAAGGAAGAAACGAAGGAAGGAAGAAAGGAAGGAAGGAAGGAAGGAAAGAAGGAAGAAAGGAAAGAAAGAAAAAGTTTTCATAAATATCAAAAATAATAAAAGCAGTAATTTTTGTAGTTGCAACAAACTAAACAAACTACATGCCCATCTATTGCAGAATGGCTAATCAAATGATAATAATGATATATGATAATAAATGAATAATAAAAATATTGCTGGGTCTTAATAAAATTGACTATGAAGAATTTGTAATATTTATATGAACTGATGAGGAGTCAAAAATGCAGAACTGGGAAAACGATTTGAATCAATATTAATAATGGAAACTGATTGGAAAATGACCAAAATAACACTGAAAACTGTGCAATAGTAATTACTAAATTTGTCCCCCAAAAGTGATATGACTACGTGTTTTCATTTTTTCATTGCAGATTTGCAGACTATGGGTAAGGTACATTACAAATATTGTCCAACTCAATTAATGTGTTGATTAGATTTTTCCCTTCTTTATTTAACAGCTTGACATTCATGGCATCATAGTGAATACAAATTTGGCCAGGAAGGTTGTGGTTAAATATTTCTTCTGACAAATCCTAGATTTGAAACCTTGAACAAGTTCTTTAATTTCTTATTACTCAATGATACAATTTGATGGTCCAAATTTCAGATAATTTTCTTAGCTGTATTTACAGAGGAAATTTATCATCAAGCTAGTGTTGTATTAATAAAAAATAAACAGAGGGTCAATCTCTATTCATATGCCAACAAGGAAAAGTAGGGAAAGAATTAGAAGGAATTTATTCAGAAATTTTAGTGTTTTAACAGAAGATGTTAATAAAATATTATTTATGAAGTTAATGATAAAGTTCTATGATAGCATATTAAGACCCAAGATAAAATTCTATCAAATAATAGTACATATATCTATACTTTTCTTACATACTTTTTACCTCATTTCAGTACCTTTGTAGAATTTGCCAAATGTACTCTACTGGCCCAGCTTTGGAAAAGCTACACACACAACGAAACTGTAATGAGATTCTACATTAGCAACAAATAAGCAAACAGATATCCTACAAAAACCAGAAACTTAAAAAAAATAGGTAATATTAAAAATAACTCTTCCTATAGTTGGGAGATATTTTTTTTTCATTTTTAACAAAAAAAAGCATACATTTTATATTCCCTGCAACATTGAGTCCCAAAAGTATCTATCTATCTATCTGTCTATCTATCTATCTATCAATTGATTGATCGATCGATCTACTATCTGTCTCTCTCTGTGTCTGTCTACTTTAGTAGTAACAAACTAGAAATCAAAATGTTTATCACAAAATTTCTGGGGACTATATGGAAGCAGTGCTGTGAGTAGAAACCACCACAAGCTTTCAATATAAATTCTACACTGAGCTGCAGGAAAAAAAGATGGCTATGAGAACAAAACTCAAAGTGTAATTTACTCCCAGGGTGCTGCTGACATTACAGACTAGGAGAGAGCACACAGCTGAAGCAGTTTTGATTAATGGCCACAGACCCTCAAGTGTGAAGACAACCTTGTATTATAGGGATGGGTGAACACAGGGAAAAAGTCCATTACAGCCATCAGGAAAAAAGTCAGATTTGACCACAACCTCCACTATTTCTATGGATGGTTCCTGAACCTTTTTTTTTTAAGTTTTGTTTTGTTTTATTCAATTTTCAAGCAATGAGGAAAAACTCTACCAACACTTCCATTTCTCCTTTCACTATGAATCCCATTCTAATGCTACTTTATGCTCTTGATTGGATCTCTGATCTTTGGACCTTTTTTTCTTTGTTCAGTTTCTTTTGCCTGTTTATTTTTTATGTCTACTCATTTAACAGACTTTTCTGTTAACTATAGCATCTGCTTCTACTCTCCATTCTTGTCCTTCACATTTACTATTTACTCACTCCCATCTACATTTAGAATTTGTGTCAATATGGTATTTAAAAACTGAAATCCTCAGATTAAGGTCATTGTTATTTCCCAACAAAAAAGAAAGCAGAAATTTTTCTATCACATAATTCAGCAGAAAAATTACGTTCAATTTTTTTTAGGAAAATATATTTTTTTTATATTAAGCAAAATAAAATTTTGCGTGAAAGAAATAAGTAAGTTTTGCAAATTTTCTGTCACAGAGGTACTGAGAAATGGTGAATCAAGAGCTGGCATTGGAACCACAGAAACTTGGGATCAAGTTTTATAGCTAATAAATACTGGCTATGTGATCCCTTATGCAAATAACTTAACCTCTGGCCAATTCTCTAAAATTATTCATTGCAGAGAAGGTATCAACTTGTATTGGTAGAACATAATACCTCATCCAGAGTGTTCCCTATACTGAAATCACAGGTTCAGTTCCAGTCTCCTATTCTTTTTAGTTAATGTTTCTGCCACAGGGCAATTTCTGAGGATTAACATGGCTGGAATGGTAAGGTTAACAAACAAACAAGTACACATAACTAATGACTTATCACAATAAGAATCTGGTCTCAAGGATGCTACCTTTATTATTGAGGCAATATAATTTGCCATGTAGTTTTCAGATTCTTCTTTCCCTCCCCAAAGAAGTAAATAAATGTGAGGGAGAAAATTGTGAGACTTGCAAAGATAACCAATATTTGAAATTATGTTGAAATTATTTATCTAAACTTAATATTTATGTCATTCTCATGATTTGTTTTTGGAAAATCTAGATAAATGCATCCTAGTTCTACTATTATAAATTTATTTTTAATGCGCAGAATCTTGAACAAGTGTATTTTTTTTAAATCAAAGAACTAGGATGTATGCTCATTTTTAATAGATTTGATAAGAATCTTTGAAGCACATCTAGTTGTGAAGTCCTGGCTAGCTCCCTCTGAAGAGCTCAGAATCAGCCCTAGTCAGGATAAGGAAAAGTTTTTGCCCCACGCTGGGTGCCAAATGTAATGTTCTGATCGCCTCTCAATTGTAGTCCTTCTCTGGGAGGAGGTTTCTTTTCTGTATAATCTTTTCCTCTGTGAATCAGGTTTCTTGAGAGGCTTCTGGAGGCTCCACCAGAGCAAAGGTAGAATCTCGAATCCTCTTCTTCCTGAATCCTGGCTGTGAATCTCCTCCAACTCTTGTCCTTCCCCAATCCAGACTCTCTCCTTCCAGAATGCTGTCTAAACTCAATCTTCCAGTCTAGACTGACTTCAGACTCAATGTTGCCTTCTTTTATCCTAGCAGAGAATGGGCTTGTGAGAACTCCCAGGTGTTTGTGGGAACTCCTTCAACCAATGAACTTACGCCTTTTAAAGGTTGTGTAAACTCCTTTTCAGAACTCCTTTTAAAGGTGTAAGCTCCTTTAAATGTGTAAACTCCTTTTCAGAAGTCTAAAGGTGTAAACTCCTAAAAGTGCGAACTCTGAGCTAGAGAATTGTTTAGACAACCTGAATTATCACCTTGTAATCCTAACATCTAGTAATAAGTAATATGAGAGAGATATGTGCCTCACCTTATTTCCACATTGTTATGATTTCTCATATATATTTTGGAACCCTTGCATTCCACATATGTGGTAGTATGAGTATTTGCTATGGCAACATTTATTAAAACAATATTCGTATTTCTTTTTGGATCACTATTCTCTTCTGAACACAATGGAAAATAGCTGCCCTTGCGGTCATGGTCCAGCCATACTACAATTCAATGATCAAAGAATGAAGGACATTTTGAGGTCAATATATTTTAGTAATTTGTCATGTAATTGATGAAAGAAAGGAATATACTAATTAGAGATATTAGAAGTTTGTTATATGCTAAAATGTTGATACTGAAGTCATACATGTTTTACAGTTTTAATATATTTTTGCATAATTTTCATATAAATGCAAATATAGATCAATAGATCATTGAATCAATCAATCAATAAATAGATAATACACACAACATCTGTTAAGCCCTTACTGTGGGCAAGGTGTTGTATAAGTACTGGAAATATAAATAGAAACAGGCAAGTCATTTCCTACCTTCCACAAATTTATTTTCAAGTCATTTGCTACCTTTAAGAAATTTATATTATAGTGAAAGATAACAAAGTAAAAGATAATTGAAAAGGGGGTGGTGTGTAATCATGTGGCCAAATATTTTGGATATGACTGAGAAGAAATATGCATGACTCTTTTCAGAAAATATAAGATAAAGAACACCTATCAGAGCTTTAGATCCTAGGAGGTAAAATCTAAAGTTACAAGGATGAAGGGGAAGGAGATAGAAATGGGGAATGAAAAACAGGTGATACAGTCTATAGGTAAATTCTTAAGTTTCAAATCCTAAAAGACAATTTGTCTACAACTTTTGGTAGCAATGTCTGTTCCTGAATTGCCATCAAAAATCTCTGTTTCCATGTGCAAATCCATATGACTCAACTAGTTAGTCAACATTACTTATCAGCTTTTTTGTTTTCTTGAGATGATGCAAATATCTCCCCTAGATTTCCTTTGGAATTCATTCTTGTATTTCAGCTGTTTCATAGATTCTATAGAGAAAAAACTGTGTTCAGTTACATTCAACAAACCCAGAAATGTGTAGCTGTTGTTAGCCTTTACTATTTTGTCAAGGAGGTAATATATGTTTCTCCCAAGGTTACTTAACTCTTTGTAAATTTTTAAACATTTGCATCTTATGCTCTCATAATGTTGATCAATCATCGTCCTTGCAGAGAAGTTGCCAAGTTGTATTGATAGAAGAAGTTTTCTCATCTGGGGAGTTGCTTAAACAAAGATATTAAACATATAGGTTATCTGCATTCTATAATACTGACTCTTCAAGGTAACTAAAATCAGATTGAAATATAATTGGCTGATATTTAAATTGATATTTAAATAAGTACATATAACAGTGTGTGTGTGTGTGTGTGTGTGTGTGTGTGAGATTTGTTCTTCAGTTGTTTAAGTCATGTCATTTCCTTCTTCATTCTATTTTACAAGTGTGGAACTGAAAGAAAACAGGGTTAAGTGACTTGGATCAGACTGCTAGTGTCTAGGGCCAGATTTGAACTCTGGAAGATAAGTCTTCCTGATTCAAGGCCCAGTGCCTTGCTATACACACACACACATACACACACACACACACACACACACACACACACACACACACACAAACACACACAGAGCATAGAATAGATAATGCTATATTTTTGAAACTGTTGTCTAGTTCATACATACCTGTATATACCTATACACACACACACACACACACACACACACACACACACACACACACACTCAACCAAATCAATTACCTGGTTCAGAATTGCCATCATTAACGTTTCCTTTTTACAAACAAATAAGAATGTCTTAGGCCTTTGTCTAATATCCCATTTTGCTGACATATCTGAAATTATGCAATTGCTACACATGAAACATTTTTGGTTCCATTTTCAGCTCCTAATTATTCTAAATACTCCATTTAAAAATCACTAAAATTATATTTTAAAAAACCAATGGCATATATTTATTAACTATTACCATTGAATATTAAAAGTATATCTAGTTATTTCAAATATACTACCATTGTCTTTTTTATCTATTTATAATATGTTCTGAGAAGATCTATCAATATTTTTCTTTCTTTTTTATTTACAAATCTTATTTCCACAAGTATATTAGGGTAAGGAACACTCTGTTTCATGAATAATGTATAGATATTTTAGAAAAATACTTTCTAAATCTATTGCAGTTCATCTGACTCTTCACAATGTATAGAACCTTACATAGGTGGTAATCATTTTAAACATGCTAATCCCATTCACCTTTAATTTAAATATAATGTTTAGTCTTTTAACATTTTCAAAATTTTTTTTTCTTCTTTGTCTAGTTATGCCTGATTACCTTTTGTGGAAAACACTATAGCAATTACTCTCATATATTTATTTATTTAGTTATTTTAATTTTTTATTATATATATATTTTTTATAATATTATCCCTTGTATTCATTTTTCCAAATTATCCCCCCCTCCCTCTATTCCCTCCCCCCGATGACAGGCAATCCCATACATTTTACATGTGTTACAATATAGTCTAGGTACAATACATGTGTGTGAATATCATTTTCTTGTTGCACAATAAACATTAGAATCCGAAGGTAAATGCAACCTGGGCAGACAGATATTAGTGCTAACAATTTACATTCACTTCCCAGTGTTTCTTCTCTGGGTGTAGCTACCTCTGTCCATAATTGATCAACTGGAAGTGAGTTGGATCTTCTTTATGTTGAAGATTTCCACTTCCATCAGAATACATCCTCATACAGTATTGTTGTTGAAGTGTACAGTGATCTTCTGGTTCTGCTCATTTTACTCAGCATCAGTTGATTTAAGTCTCTCCAGGCCTCTCTGTATTCCTCCTGCTGGTCATTTCTTACAGAGCAATAATATTTCATAACCTTCATATACCACAATTTACCCAACAATTCTCCAACTGATGGACATCCATTCATCTTCCAGTTTCTAGCTACAACAAAAAGAGCTGCCACAAACATTTTGGCACATATATGTCTCTTTCCGCTCTTTAGTATTTCTTTGGGATATAATCCCAGTAGTAGTATGGCTGGGTCAAAGGGTATGCACAGTTTGATAACTTTTTGGGCATAATTCCAGATTGCTCTCCAGAATGGCTGGATTCTTTCGCAACTCCACCAGCAATGTATTAGTGTCCCAGTTTCCCCACATCCCCTCCAACATTCATCATTATTTGTTCCTGTCATCTTAGCCAATCTGACAGGTGTGTAGTGGTATCTCAGAGTGGTCTTAATTTGCATTTCTCTGATCAGTAGTGATTTGGAACACTCTTTCATGTGAGTGGATATAGTTTCAATTTCTTCCTCTGAGAATTGTCTGTTCATATCCTTTGACCATTTATCAATTGGAGAATGGTTCGGTTTCTTATAAATTAGGGTCAGTTCTCTATATATTTTGGAAATGAGACCTTTGTCAGAACCTTTGTTTTTAAAAATATTTTCCCAATTTGTTACTTCCCTTCTAATCTTGTTTGCATTAGTATTATTTGTACAGAAACTTTTTAGTTTGATGTAATCAAAATCTTCTATTTTGTGATCAATAATGATCTCTAGTTCTCCTCTGGTCATAAATTCCTTCCTCCTCCACAAGTCTGAGAGGTAGATTATCCTCTGTTCCTCTAATCTATTTATGATCTCCCTCTTTATGCCTAAATCATGGACCCATTTTGATCTTATCTTGGTATATGGTGTTAAGTGTGGATCCATATCTAATTTCTGCCATACTAATTTCCAGTTTTCCCAACAGTTTTTTCCGAATAATGAATTTTTATCCCTAATGTTGGTATCTTTGGGTTTGTCAAAGATTAGGTTGCTATATATGTATCCTTTTTTGTCCTTTGTATCTAATCTGTTCCACTGATCTACCGGTCTATTTCTTAGCCAATACCAAATGGTTTTGGTGACTGCTGCTATATAATATAGCTTTAGATCAGGTACACTTAGACCACCTTCCTCTGAGTTTTTTTTCATTAGTTCCCTTGCAATTCTCGACCTTTTATTCTTCCATATGAATTTTGTTGTTATTTATTCTAGGTCATTGAAATAGTTTCTTGGGAGTCTGATTGGTATAGCACTAAATAAATAGATTAGTTTGGGGAGTATTGTCATCTTTATTATATTCGCTCGGCCTATCCAAGAGCACTGAATGTCTTTCCAATTATTTAAATCTGATTTTATTTTTGTGGCAAGTGTTTTGTAATTTTTCTCATATAATTCCTGACTTTTCTTTGGTAGATGGATTCCCAAATACTTTATACTCTCAACATTTGTTTGGAATGGAATTTCTCTTTGTATCTCTTGCTGTTGCATTTTGTTGGTGATATATAAAAATGCCGAGGATTTATGTGGATTTATTTTGTATCCTGCCACTTTGCTGAAATTTTGAATTATTTCTAGTAGCTTTTTAGCAGAGTCTTTGGGGTTCACTAAGTATACCATCATGTCATCTGCAAAAAGGAATAGTTTAATTTCCTCGTTTCCTACTCTAATTCCTTGAATCTCTTTCTCGGCTCTTATTGCCGAGGCTAGCGTTTCTAGTACTATATTGAATAGTAATGGTGATAGTGGGCAACCTTGTTTCACTCCTGATCTTACTGGGAAAGGTTGCAGTTTATTTCTATTGCATATTATGTTTACTGAAGGTCTTAAATATATGCTCCTGATTATTCTAAGGAATAGTCCATTTATTCCTATACTCTCAAGAGTTTTTAGTAGGAATGGATGTTGGATTTTGTCAAATGCTTTTTCTGCATCTATTGAGATGATCATATGGTTCTTATTAATTTGATTATTAATATGGTCAATTATATTAATAGTTTTCTTAATATTAAACCAGCCCTGCATTTCTGGAATAAATCCTACTTGATCATAGTGTATTATCCTGGAGATGATTTTCTGAAGTCTTTTTGCTAATATCTTATTTAAGATTTTAGCATCAATATTCCTTAAGGAGATTGGTCTATAATTTTCTTTCTCAGTTTTCGATCTACCTGGTTTAGGTATCAGTACCATGTCTGTGTCATAAAAGGAGTTTGGTAGGACTCCTTCATTATTATTATTATTTATTTACTTCCTTACCAGCTTCCTCCCAGACTGGATGGATGCAGTGGCTCCTGTGCCTGAGCTTAGAGAGAGCTCTGAGAGAGAGTTCCCCACCCCCTCCCTGGAAGTGCCTCAGAGGTGATTAGCACTGCTGTGCTCGAGGGCGTTGAATAGTAAAGACAGCACAAAGCCCAGCCTATGTGTCCGGGTGGGGTGTGGATGTCTGCAGCAGGTGACTTGAAAAGCCCCTGTGCTCAAACTGGAAGTGTCTGCCAGAAACCACGGTCCCTAGTTCAAAGGTTCCGCTTCTCTGGGACTTCCTGGAGCTGAGTTCCACTCCCTCCAGCTAAGCTAGGCAGTGTGTGTTGCCTTGGGCCGTATCCACCCACTTGTCAATCTCTTAACTATTCTCAGGTGGTAGCTGAGGCCACACCCCCTGGTGCTGAGATCTGCTGAGTCACCTCCAGGGTCCGGGGAATGAGTTTTAAAATATTTTGGCTTTCTCTTCTGAACTGCTAAATAATTAGCAGAGAAGAGCTAACAGCCTGTGCCAGATTCCTTTACCTCAGTGGCTTCTCTGATCCCAGAGCCCTTCCCAGCACAATGGGGGCAGTATGTGAGCACCCAGCAGTCTGTGCTGGCCTCTCTTCTTCCTCCCCTGGGGACTGACCTTTTCTGTTGAAACTCCAGATTCTCTTCAGCTGGTAAGTTGTGCTTCCAGTCCTTGTGGTATCTATCAGTCCTGGGCTTATTTTGAGACTTAATTTATCTAATTGGTTGTGAGGAAGTGAGGACGTTCACAGAGTCATGTGTTTCTTCTCCACCATCTTGGCTCTGCCCCCCCACTCTCATATATTTAATGTGACTTTTTCACTCAAGCTTGAAGCAATCTTTCCTTAGATTAAGTTGAGAACTTCATATTTATGTTAAAATTATATGTATAGAAAATGCAACATTTTTTTCCTGACATCTTAGCCAATGTGAGAGGTGAGCAGTGAAGTTTCCTTAATTTGAATTTCTCTTATCAATAGTAATTTAGAGCACCTTTTCATATGACTAGAAATGGATTTAATTTCTTTATCTGAAAATTGTCTGCTCATATCCTTTGATCATTTCTCAATTAGAAAAATATCTTGAATTCTTATAAATTTGAGTGAAATTTCTATATATTTTAGAAATGAGGTCTTTGTCATAATCTTTGAATGAATGTAAAAATGTTTTCCTACTTTATTGCTTCCCTTCTACTCTTGTCTGCATTAGTTTTGTTTGTACAAAATTTTTTTTTACCTTAATATAATCAAAATCATTTATTTTAGAGGGGGCGGAGCCAAGATGGCGGAGAAGAAACACACGACTCAGTGAACGACCTCACTCCCTCGCAACCAATTAGATAAATTAAGTCTCAAAATAAGCCCAGGACTGACAGATACCACAAGGTCTGGAAGCACGACTTACCAGCTGAAGAGAATGTGGAGTTTCAACAGGAAAGGTCAGTTCTCAGGGGAGGAATAAGAAAGACCAGCACAGACAGTGGGGTAGGGGCACACTGCGCCCATTGCGCTGGGAAGGGCTCTGGGATCAGAGAAGCCACTGAGGTAAAGGAATCTGGCACAGGCTGTTAGCTCTTCTCTGCTAATTATTTAGCAGTTCAGAAGAGAAAGCCAAAATATTTTAAAACTCAGATTAGATTTTCCCCGATCCTGAGGGTGACTCAGCAGACTCGGCACCAGGGGGTGTGGCCTCAGCTACCACCTGAGAATAGTTAAGAGATTGACAAGTGGGTGGATACGGCCCAAGGCAACACACACTGCCTAGTTTAGCTGGAGGGAGTGGAACTCAGCTCCAGGAAGTCCCAGAGAAGCTGAACCTTTGAACTAGGGACTGCGGTTTCTGGCAGACACTTCCAGTTTGAGCACAGGGGCTTTTCAAGTCACCTGCTGCAGACATCCACTCCCCACCCGGACACATAGACTAGGCTTTGTGCTGCCTTTACTGTTCAGTCTCAAATCTCAGGGAAGCCTCTAAAACACAGCGCCCTTGGGGCACAGCAGTGCTAGTCACCTCTGAGGCACTTCCAGGGAGGGGGTGGGGAACTCTCTCCCAGAGCTCTATCTTAGCTCAGGCGCAGGGGCTGCTGCATCCATCCAGTCTGGGAGGAAGCTGGTAAAGAAAAAAAGGGAAACTACATACCAGGAAGAGGCATAGAAAATACACCATATCTGAGGGAACTTAGTGAGGGGGAGAATCATTGTGTGAATCTTACTCTCATCAGGAGAGGCTCAAAGAGTAAATAATTAACATATTTGTTTTTTAGAGAATTTTTTCTCACCTCATTAAAAGGAGGGAGAGGAAAAGGGAAAAGGAAAAGGAGAATAAGTGAAGGGACTTGGAGGGAGGGGGGAGGGATCCTAAAAAAAAATAAAATAGGGAGGGTTGCGCGTCACAAGGGGGGTCTGTAAATTAAATATAGGGGAGGGGGATCAGGAGGGTCAAGGGAAAAAGCATAATCTGGGGAATAATACGATGGCAGGAAATACAGAATTAGTAATTTTAACTGTAAATGTAAATGGGATTAACGATCCCATCAAACAGAGACGGATAGCAGATTGGATCAAAAAGCAGAACCCTACAATATGTTGTCTACAGGAAACACACTTAAAGCAGGGAGATACATACAGAGTAAAGGTAAAAGGTTGGAACAGAGCCTATTATGCTTCAGGTAAAGCCAAAAAAGCAGGGGTAGCTATCCTTATCTCAGATCAAGCAAAAGCAGTAGATCTCATTAAAAAAGATAAGGAAGGCAACTATATCCTGCTGAAAGGTAGCATAAATAATGAAGCCATATCAATACTAAACATATATGCACCAAGTGGTATAGCATCTAACTTTCTAAAGGAAAAGTTAAGAGAACTGCAAGAAGAAATAGACAGTAAAACTATAATAGTGGGAGATCTCAACCTTGCACTCTCAGATTTAGACAAATCAAACCACAAAACAAACAAGAAAGAAATTAAAAAAGTAAATAGAACATTAGAAAAACTAGGTATGATAGACCTTTGGAGGAAACTGAATGGCAATAGGAAGGAATATACTTTCTTCTCAGCAGTTCATGGATCCTATACAAAAATTGACCATATATTAGGACATAAAGATCTCAAAATTAAATGTAGGAAGGCAGAAATAATAAATGCCTTCTTCTCAGATAACAATGCAATAAAAGCTACATTCAGTAAAAAGTTAGGGGTAAAAAGACCAAAAAGTAATTGGAAACTGAATAATCTCAACTTAAAGAATGACTGGGTGAAAGAGCAAATTATAGAAACAATTAACAATTTCACCCAAGATAATGACAATGATGAGACATCATATCAAAATCTTTGGGATGCAGCTAAAGCAGTAATAAGGGGAAATTTTATATCTTTAGAGGCTTATCTGAAGAAAATAAAGAAAGAGAAGATTAACGAATTGGGCTTACAACTTAAAAGGCTAGAAAAAGACCAAATTATAAACCCCCAACCAAAAATTAAACTTGAAATACAAAAATTAAAAGGAGAAATCAATAATATTGAAAGTAAAAAACTATTGAATTAATAAATAAAACCAAGAGTTGGTTTTATGAAAAAGCCAATAAAATAGATAAACCTTTGGTAAATTTGATCAAAAAAAAGAAAGAGGAAAATCAAATTGATAGTCTTACAAATGAAAAGGGGGATCTTTCCACCAATGAAGAGGAAATTAGAGAAATAATAAGGAGTTACTTTGCCCAACTTTATGCCAATAAATTTGATAATTTAAGTGAAATGGATGACTTCCTCCAAAAATATAGGCTCCCTAGATTAACAGAGGAGGAGATACATTGCTTAAATAGTCCCATTTCAGAAAAAGAAATAGAACAAGCTATTAATCAACTCCCCAGGAAAAAAATCCCCAGGGCCAGATGGATTCACATGTGAATTCTACCAAACATTTAAAGAACAATTAGTCCCAATGTTATATAAATTATTTGAAAAAATAGGGGATGAAGGAGTCCTACCAAACTCCTTTTATGACACAGACATGGTACTGATACCTAAACCAGGTAGATCGAAAACTGAGAAAGAAAATTATAGACCAATCTCCTTAATGAATATTGATGCTAAAATCTTAAATAAGATATTAGCAAAAAGACTTCAGAAAATCATCTCCAGGATAATACACTATGATCAAGTAGGATTTATTCCAGAAATGCAGGGCTGGTTTAATATTAGGAAAACTATTAATATAACTGACCATATTAATAATCAAATTAATAAGAACCATATGATCATCTCAATAGATGCAGAAAAAGCATTTGACAAAATCCAACATCCATTCCTACTAAAAATTCTTGAGAGTATAAGAATAAATGGACTATTCCTTAGAATAATCAGGAGCATATATTTAAGACCTTCAGTAAGCATAATATGCAATAGAAATAAACTGCAACCTTTCCCAGTAAGATCAGGAGTGAAACAAGGTTACCCACTATCACCATTACTATTCAATATAGTACTAGAAACGCTAGCCTCGGCAATAAGAGCCGAGAAAGAGATCCAAGGAATTAGAGTAGGAAACGAGGAAATTAAACTGTCACTTTTTGCAGATGACATGATGGTATACTTAGTGAACCCCAAAGACTCTGCTAAAAAGCTACTAGAAATAATTCAAAATTTCAGCAAAGTGGCAGGATACAAAATAAATCCACATAAATCCTCGGCATTTTTATATATCACCAACAAAATGCAACAGCAAGAGATACAAAGAGAAATTCCATTCCAAACAAATGTTGAGAGTATAAAGTATTTGGGAATCCATCTACCAAAGAAAAGTCAGGAATTATATGAGAAAAATTACAAAACACTTGCCACAAAAATAAAATCAGATTTAAATAATTGGAAAGACATTCAGTGCTCTTGGATAGGCCGAGCGAATATAATAAAGATGACAATACTCCCCAAACTAATCTATTTATTTAGTGCTATACCAATCAGACTCCCAAGAAACTATTTCAATGACCTAGAATAAATAACAACAAAATTCATATGGAAGAATAAAAGGTCGAGAATTGCAAGGGAACTAATGAAAAAAAACTCAGAGGAAGGTGGTCTAAGTGTACCTGATCTAAAGCTATATTATATAGCAGCAGTCACCAAAACCATTTGGTATTGGCTAAGAAATAGACCGGTAGATCAGTGGAACAGATTAGATACAAAGGACAAAAAAGGATACATATATAGCAACCTAATCTTTGACAAACCCAAAGATACCAACATTAGGGATAAAAATTCATTATTCGGAAAAAACTGTTGGGAAAACTGGAAATTAGTATGGCAGAAATTAGATATGGATCCACACTTAACACCATATACCAAGATAAGATCAAAATGGGTCCATGATTTAGGCATAAAGAGGGAGATCATAAATAGATTAGAGGAACAGAGGATAATCTACCTCTCAGACCTGTGGAGGAGGAAGGAATTTATGACCAGAGGAGAACTAGAGATCATTATTGATCACAAAATAGAAGATTTTGATTACATCAAACTAAAAAGTTTCTGTACAAATAATACTAATGCAAACAAGATTAGAAGGGAAGTAACAAATTGGGAAAATATTTTTAAAAACAAAGGTTCTGACAAAGGTCTCATTTCCAAAATATATAGAGAACTGACCCTAATTTATAAGAAACCGAACCATTCTCCAATTGATAAATGGTCAAAGGATATGAACAGACAATTCTCAGAGGAAGAAATTGAAACTATTTCCACTCACATGAAAGAGTGTTCCAAATCACTACTGATCAGAGAAATGCAAATTAAGACCACTCTGAGATACCACTACACACCTGTCAGATTGGCTAAGATGACAGGAACAAATAATGATGAATGTTGGAGGGGATGTGGGGAAACTGGGACACTAATACATTGCTGGTGGAGTTGCGAAAGAATCCAGCCATTCTGGAGAGCAATCTGGAATTATGCCCAAAAAGTTATCAAACTGTGCATACCCTTTGACCCAGCCATACTACTACTGGGATTATATCCCAAAGAAATACTAAAGAGCGGAAAGAGACATATATGTGCCAAAATGTTTGTGGCAGCTCTTTTTGTTGTAGCTAGAAACTGGAAGATGAATGGATGTCCATCAGTTGGAGAATTGTTGGGTAAATTTTGGTATATGAAGGTTATGGAATATTATTGCTCTGTAAGAAATGACCAGCAGGAGGAATACAGAGAGGCTTGGAGAGACTTAAATCAACTGATGCTGAGTGAAATGAGCAGAACCAGAAGATCACTGTACACTTCAACAACAATACTGTATGAGGATGTATTCTGATGGAGGTGGAAATCTTCAACATAAAGAAGATCCAACTCACTTCCAGTTGATCAATGATGGACAGAGGTAGCTACACCCAGAGAAGAAACACTGGGAAGTGAATGTATATTGTTAGCACTAATATCTGTCTGCCCAGGTTGCATGTACCTTTGGATTCTAATGTTTATTGTGCAACAAGAAAATGATATTCACACACATGTATTGTACCTAGACTATATTGTAACACATGTAAAATGTATGGGATTTCCTGTCATCGGGGGGAGGGAATAGGGGGGGGGGATAATTTGGAAAAATGAATACAAGGGATAATATTATAAAAATATATATATAATAAAAAATTAAAAAAAAATCATTTATTTTAAGTTAAATACTAAACCCCTGTTCTTTTTTTGACCACAAATTCCTTCCTTCACAGATCTGAGAATAAACTTTCATTCTCCTGATTTGCTTATAATAGCACTCTTTATGTCTAAATCATGATGTTATTTTGGTATATGGTGTTAAGTATGGGTCAATGCCAAGTTTCTGACTTACTTTCCAAATTTTCCACCAGTTATTTTTTCAAATAGTGAGTTTTTATTCCAAGAGCTGGGGTCTTTGGACTTGTCAAATTACTATGTTCATTGATCATTTGATCCTGTGAACTGAACCCATTACACTGATCAACTGCTCTATTTCTTAGCCAGTACCAAATGTTTTTAATGACTGCTATTTTATAATATAGTTTTAGGTCTGGCACAGCTAGATCACTTTCATTTGCATTTTTTTCATTAATTCCTTTGAAATTCTTTATCATGAGATGAACTTTGTTATTATTCTTTCTAAATATGTAAAATAATTTCTTTTTTTCTTCAAGTCAACTAAAGAAGTAATTATGATATAACTACTATGTGTCTGATATTGTATTATACTCTGATAAAAGAAACCAAAAAAAAACAAAAAAAAAAAAACAAAAACCCCTCCCCTCTTCTCTTTAATTTTATAGTCTAATGAAGGATACAATATGAAAACAAATGTTAACAAACATTTAAGAAAAATAATTTCTTAGGATTATGATTGACATAGCACTGAATAAGTATATTAATGAAGGTAGTATTTTCATTTTTATTATATTTGCTTGGCCTACTCATGAGCAATAGATAGTTTTCCATTTGATTACATCTGACTTTATTTGTGTGAAAAGTGTTTTGTAGTTTTGTTCATCTAGTTCCTGACTTTTCCTTGGCAAGTAGATTCCCAAATATGTTATATTATTGAGTTATTTTAAATGTATTTTCTCTTTGATGGATTTTGTTAGTACTATATAAAAATGCTGATGATTTATGTGGATGTATCTTGTATCCTGCAACTGTGCTAAAGTTGTGAATTGTTTCCACTAGTTTTTTAGTTGATTCTCTGGGATTCTCTAAGTATACTATTATATCATCTACAAAGACTGGTAATTTGGTTTATTCATTATCTATTCTAATTCTTTTAATCTCTTTTTCTCCTCTTATTGCCAAAGCTAAAATTTCTAATATAATATTTATATAATATCTACAGTTTAAGTAATGGTGATAGTGGGCATCTTTGTTTCACCCTTGATATTTTTTTTTCCCCTGAGGCTGGGGTTAAGTGACTTGCCCAGTGTCAGACAGCTAGGAAGTGTTAAGTGTCTGAGACCAGATTTGAACTAGTAACCGCTGATCTTATTGGGAATGATTTTAGTTTGTCCCCATTACATAAGATGCTTATTTTAAATAGATACTTCTGATCATTTTAAGGAAAACTACATTTATTCTTATATGCCTTAGTGTTTTTAATAGTAATGGGTGTTGGCTTTTATCAAATCATCTATTGAGAGAAAAATATTACATTTGTTAGTGTGTTTTTTTTTATTAATCTTATAATTGTAAATTTTTTGACAGTAGATATGCATGAGTAATTTTGTTTTTATATAACTTTATCCCTTGTACTCATTTTTTCAAATTTTTCCCTCCTTCCCTCTACTCCCTTCCCTAGATGACAAGCAATCCCATACATATTACATGTGTTACAGTATAACCTAGATACAATATATATGTGTAAATCCAATTTTCTTGTTGCATGTTAAGAATTGGATTCCGAAGGTATGAGTAACCTGGGTAGAAAGACAGTAGTGCTAACAGTTTACATTCAATTCCCAGTGTTCCTTATCTAGGTGTAGTTGTTCCTGTCCATCATTGATCAACTGGAAGTGAGTTGGATCTTCTTTATGTTGAAGATATCTACTTCCATTAGAATATAACTTCATACAGTATTATTGTTGAAGAGTATAGGGATCTTCTGGTTCTGCTCATTCCACTCAGCATCAGTTCAAGTAAGTCTCTCCAAACCTCTATGTATTCATCCTGCTGGTCATTTCTTACAAAGCAATAATATTCCATAACATTCGAATACCATAATTTACCCAACCATTCTCCAATTGATAGACTATCCTCTGTTCCTCTAATCTATTTATGGTCTTGCTCTTTATGCCTAAATCATGGACCCATTTTGATTTTATCTTGGTATATCTTGTTAAGTGTGGATCCATATCTAATTTGTGCCATATTAATTTCCAGTTTTCCCAACAGTTTTTTTCAAATAATGAATTTTTATCCAAAATGTTTGTATCTTTGAGTTTGTCAAAAACTAGATTGCTATAGTTGTACCCTTTTTTGTCCTTTGTATTTAATCTCTTCCACTGATCGACTGGTCTATTTCTTAGCCAATACCAAATGATTTTGGTGACTGTTGCTTTATAAAATAGCTTTAGATCAGGTACACCTAGACCACCTACATCTGACTTTTTTTTTTCATTAATTCCCTTGAAATTCTCAACCTTTTATTCTTCCATATGAATTTTGCTGTTATTTTTTTCTAGGTCATTAAAAAAGTTTCTTGGGAGTCTAATTGGTATAGCACTAAATAAATAGATTAGTTTGGAGAGTGTTGTCATCTTGATTATATTCACGTGGCCTATCCACAAGCACTGAATGTCTTTCCAATTATTTAAATCTGACTTTCTTTTTGTGGCAAGTGTTTTGTAATTTTGCTCATATAATTCCTGACTTTTCTTTGGTAGATGGATTCCCAAATATTTTATACTCTGGACATTTGTTTGGAATGGAATTTCTCTTTGTATCTCTTGCTGTTGCATTTTGTTGGTGATGTATAAAAATACTGAGGATTTAGGTGGATTTATTTTGTATCCTGCCACTTTGCTAAAGTTGTGAATTATTTCTAATGACTTTTTATTAGAATCTCTGGGGTTCTCTAAGTATACTATCATATCATCTGCAAAAAGTAACAGTTTGATTTCCTCATTACTTACTCTTATTCCTTTAATCTCTTTCTTGACTCTTATTGCTGAGGCTAGCATTTCTAATACAATACTGAATAGTAATGGTGATAGAAGGTAACCTTGTTTCACTCCTGATCTTACTGGGAAAGGTTCCAGTTTATCTCCATTACATATTATGCTTACTGACAGTCTTAAATATATGCTCCTGATTATTTTGATGAATAATCCATTTATTCCTATACTGTCAAGCATTTTAAGTAGGAATGGATGTTGGATTTTATCAAATGCTTTTTCTGCATCTATTGCGATGATCATATGGTTTTTATTAATTTGATTATTAATATGGTCAATTATACTAATAGTTTTCCTAATATTAAACCAGCCCTGCATTCCTGGTATGAATCCTACTTGATCATAGTGTATTATCCTGGGGATTATTTTCTGAAGTCTTTTTGCTAATATATTATTTAAGATTTTATCATCAATATTCATTAAGGACATTGGTCTATAGTTGTCTTTCTCAGTTTACAATCTACCTGGTTTATGTATCAGTATCATGTCTGCATCATAAAAGGAGTTTGGTAGGACTCCTTCATCCCCTATTTTTTTCAAATACTTTATATAACATTGGGGCTAATTGTTCTTTAAATGTTTGGTAGAATTCACATGTAAATCCATCTGGTCCTGGGGATTTTTTCCTGGAGAGTTGATTAATAGCTTGTTCTATTTCTTTTTCTGAAATGCAACTATTTAAGCAGTTTATCTCCTCCTCTGTTAATCTAGGAAGCCTATATTTTGGAGATAATCATCCATTTCACTTAAGTTATCAAATTTATTGGCATAAAGTTGGGCAAAGTAACTCCTTATTGTTTCTCTAATTTCGTCTTCATTGGTGGAAAGATCCCCCTTTTCATTTTTAAGACTAACAATTTGATTTTACTCTTTCCTTTTTCTGATCAGATTTACCAAAGGTTTATCTATTTTATTGGCTTTTTCATAAAACCAACTCTTGGTTTTATTTATTAATTCAATAGTTGTTTTTTTTTTTTTTACTTTCAATATTATTGATTTCTCCTTTTAATTTTAGTATTTCAAGTTTAGTTTTTGGTTGGGGGTTTATAATTTGGTCTTTTTCTAGCTTTTTAAGTTGCAGGCCCAATTCGTTAATCTTCTCTTTCTCTATTTTGTTCAAATAAGCCTCTAAAGATATAAAATTTCCCCTTATTACTGCTTTAGCTGCATCCCAAAGATTTTGATATGATGTCTCATCATTGTCATTATCTTGGGTGAAATTGTTAATTGTTTCTATAATTTGCTCTTTCACCCAGTCATTCTTTAAGATGAGATTATTCAGTTTCCAATTACTTTTTGGTCTATTTACCCCTAACTTTTTACTGAATGTAGTTTTTATTGCATTGTGATCTGAGAAGAAGGCATTTACTATTTCTGCCTTCCTGCATTTAATTTTGAGATCTTTATGTCCTAATATATGGTCAATTTTTGTATAGGTTCCATGAACTGCTGAGAAGAAAGTGTAATCATTTCTATCACCATTCAGTTTTCTCCAAAGGTCCATCATACCTAGTTTTTCTAATATTCTATTTATATCTTTAATTTTTTTTCTTTTTTTGTTTTGTAGTTTGATTTATCTAATTCTGAGAGTGCAAGGTTGAGATCTTCCACTATTATAGTTTTGCTGTCTATTTCTTCTTGCAACTCTCTTAACTTTTCCTTTAGGAAGTTAGATGCTATACCACTTGGTGCATATATGTTTAGTATTGATATGGCTTCATTGTCTATGCTACCTTTTAGCAGCATATACTTTCCTTCCTTATCTCTTTTAATTAGATCAATTTCTACTTTTCCTTGATCTGAGATAAGGATGGCTACCCCTGCTTTTTTGGCTTTACCTGTAGCATAATAGATTCTGCTCCAACCCTTTAATTTTACTCTGTATGTA
Source organism: Sminthopsis crassicaudata (assembly GCF_048593235.1). Lineage (NCBI taxonomy): Eukaryota > Metazoa > Chordata > Mammalia > Dasyuromorphia > Dasyuridae > Sminthopsis > Sminthopsis crassicaudata. The sequence continues at coordinate 522,358,924 of NC_133617.1, forward strand.
TCTCCCTGTTTTAAGTATGTTTCCTGTAAACAACATATTGCAGGATTCTGACTTTTGATCCAGTCTGCTATCCATTTCCGTTTTGATGGGAGAGTTCATCCCAATCACATTTACAGTTAAAATTACTAATTCTCTATTTTGTGCCATGATATTATCCCCTGATTATGCTTTTTCCCCCCTTGACCCCCCTGAACCCCTTCCCCAGTATTTAATTCATAGCTCCCACTTGTGACACACAGCCCTCCATTTTTAATATCCCTCCCCTCTCCTTTTAAGTCCCTTCCCCTTTCTTGTACCCTTCACTTATTCTCCTTTTCCTTTTCCATTTTTCTCTCCCACCTTTTATGAGGTGAGAGAGAATTCTCTGAAAAAGAAGTATGTAAATTATTTATTCTTTGAGCCTACTCTGATGAGAGTAAGATTCACACAATGTTTCTCCCCCTCTCTAAATTCCATCAGATATCGTAAATTTTCTATGCCTCTTTCTGGTATGTAGTTTCCCTATTTTTATCTCTCCTTCCCCTTTTTCTGATACTATCACCTTCCCTTTACTACTTCCCTTTTTTTTATATTATTTCAGTAAAATCGTTATCCATGTGGACTTTCTGTATATCTACAACAGAGATACAGTTCTCAAGAGTTTTTTTTTTTTTTTTTTTTTTTTTTTTTTTTTTTTTTTTTTTTTTATCTTTTTCTGCTTCTCTTCAGTCTTGTGGATGTAGATCAAATTTTTTGTTTAAGTTTGGTTTTTTCCTTAGAAACAAATGGAATTCCTCTGTTTCATTAAATGACCATCTTCTTTTGTGGAAGAAAATGCTAAACTTAGCTGAGTAGTTTATTCTTTGTTATAATATTTGTTCTTTTGCCTTTCGGAATATCAGGTTACAGGCCCTTCAATCCTTTAATGTGGAGGCAGCCATATCTTGTGTGACCCTTATTGTGGTACCTTGATATTTGAATTGTTTTTTCCTAGCTGCTTGCAGTATTTTTTCCTTAGTTTGATAGTTCTGCAGCTCAGCCACAATGTTCCGTGGAGTTCTTTCTTTTAGGGTCTTTTTCAGAAAGTGTTCAATGAATTCTTTCAATGCATATTTTCCCTTCTGTTTCTATTATCTCTGGACAGTTCTCTTTGATGATTTCCTGTGAAATATAATCTAGGCTCTTTTTTTCATCATAATTTTTGGGAAGTCCAATGATCCTCATATTATTTCTCCTAGATCTATTTTCCAGGTCTATAGGTTTTCCTAGTAAGTATTTGATGTTATTCTCCAGCTTTTCTTTTCTTTTTTTTTTTGTTTTTGTTTTGTTTGACTGATTCTTGGTTTCTCAATGAATCATTCATTTCCTATTTGTTCAGTCCTGATTTTTAATGAGTTATTTTCTTCATTCACATTGTTAATTCTTTTTGTATGTGTCCAATTGAGTTTTTAAATGAATTATTTTGCTCTGTTGAATTTTTTTCCATTTCACTATTTTTTTTAGTGAGTTATTTTCTTTTTTCCAATTCAGAAATCCTACTTTCCTGTGATTTTTTAACCTTTTCTAATTCACAAATTTTGTTTCTCTGTACCTCCTGTGAATTCTTTATCTTTTCCAATTCAAATTTCAGGACGTTGTTATTATCTATTATAGTTTCTTTTTCCTTTCCCCATTTTTCTTCTAACTCTCTGTACTTTTTAGTAGTCTCTCCTAGGAGACAGTTATGTGATGGGGGTATCATTCCCCTTTAGGGTGTTATCTGGAGACTGTATGCTGTTAGCCTCCTTGGGGTTGGATACCTGCTCTTTCTCTGTATAGAAGGTGTCAATCATTCTCTTCAGCTTCTAACTCTTTGTTAAATATCTGTGGGGTTCAGCCCTTGGGGTAAGAAATGTATTTATCAGCTTCCTCCCAGACTGGATGGATGCAGCAGTCCTTTTCCTGAGCTAAGAGAGAGCTCTGGGAGAGAGTTCCCCTTCCTCCTTCCCAGAAATGCCTTAGAGTTGGTTAGCACTGCTGCAGCTTCAAGGAATGCCCTGTGAAGGACCTTGCTATGTGGCCTAGTGACTGCCCTGAGGTTTAAGGCTGAACAGTGAAAGCATCACAAACCCCAGCCAAAGCCTCCCATGGGGCCGTGGATATTAGCAGCTGACTCGAAAAGCCCCTGTGCTCAAACTGGAAGTGTCTGACCAAAAACCGTGGTCCCTACTTCAAAGGTTCCGCTTCTCTGGGAATTCAACTTCTCTGGGAATTCCGCTGCTGCTAAGATTCCACTGCCTCAGGCTGAGCCCCATACTATGTAGATAAGAGGCTGCCTTGGGCTGTGTCCTTCGCTGTTCAGGCTCTCAACTGCCCCAAGGAGAAGCCCCATGCAGTAGAAGGTGGCTGCACAGCCGTGCTGAGATTGGTGTTAGGTCACTTCCAGATTGGGGTGGATTTAGGATCTGGCTTTATATTTTAAAGTTGCTTGATTTCTCTTCTGATCTGCTGTTTTATAAGCAGAGAAGAGCTATCAGCCTGGGCCACATTCCTCTATCTCAGTGACTTCTCTGATCCCAGAGTTCTCCCCAACCTAATCAGCACAGTGTGCTAGCACCTAACCCTGTCTGTGCTGATCTTTTTTTTCCTCCCCTCAGAACCGACCTTTTCTGTTGAAATTCCAGATTCTCTTCAGCTGGTAAGTTATGCTTCTAATCCTTGTGGTTTTTATCAGTCCAACGTCATTTTTGAGGCTGATTTAACTAGTTGGTATTGAGGGGAAAAGGGAGCTTACAAATTTGCATGTATCTTCTCTGCCATCTTGGCTCCACCCCCTGTTAGTGTGGTTATTGCAATAGTAAATTAGGCTAATATTTTTTTTTTTTTTAATATTGAAACAGCCCTGAATTTCTGGTATAAATACTACTATGTATTGTTATATTATCCTGAGGAATAACTTTCTCTAATCTCTTTGCTAATATTTTACTTAAGATTTTTGAATCAATATTCATTAGGGAAATTGATCTATAATTTTCTTTCTCTGTTTTCATCTTACCTGGTTTAGGTATCAGTTCCATGTCTGTGTTGCAAAAGGAATTTGATAGGAGTCCTCCTTTCCTTACTTTTTTCAAATAGTTTACTCTTAAGCTCTTTGTTTTAATGGTCAATATATTTCTTATAAATGTGCTCACAAATTTTTGAATATGCTGTTCCAATATGTGACTTATTTCTTATTTATAATATACCAATAACCATTTAGGATGGTTTTTAAAATTTCTAAAATGTACTGGTACTTTTTAAAATTTCCTTTTTCACTGTTTACTTTGGACTTTGAGATTCTGATATTTCCTAATTTTTTTTATTTCAATATTGAACAAACCCACATTATATCATTTTGTTTTCCTGTGTTCTTCCCATGTGTTTTTTTTTTTTTTGGGGGGGGCAACCTTTAAATTGATTATATGACATTAAAGGATTAAATTATATTTATCAGCTACATGTTGGATTAGTTTTAATGTGATTTCATAGATCTTCAATAATTCATTTCACTAACTTTTGCTGTGGAATCATTTTAACTTCTCCTTCAAAGTTCTCCTTTACAAATTTCTCTTAACCTAAATCATAATTAATGAAAATAAATTGTTTGATTCATTCTGTCAAACTGAAAAATTACTTTGTAAAATTCCACTCATGACATTTTCTCTTCAAAATTATTTCATTGACATCATTTTGGCATTTTTTTGTCTACCATTTTGGTATGCTGTCTAGAGTTTGCAGTAATTGAAGATTTTCAGTTTCCTCAGTCTCAAAATTTTTTTCCTTAAGATAAATACCTCTCTCTTCAATTTCCTTTTAGTGTAGCTGATACAATGTTAGTGATAAAATGTGTTTATTTGATTAATTAAAGAATACATATTTATCTTTGTGACCAAGGACAAATCACTTAATCTTTTTCAGCTGCAGTTTCCTTACCTATAAAATAGAGATAATAATGGCATCCAATTCTGAGGTGATTTTAGAATCAAATTAAATTATATATATGAAACACTTTGAAAATCTTACAGTTCTATATAAATTCTATTATTATTTTTATTATTAAACAAAAAAGTTGAATATAGTGTTATACTAGTAATATTCCAATATTGTTGGAATCAGTGGTATTGATGCTTAATGAAAGTATTCATCTATTTATTCCATTTCACATAAATTTCTGGTTTGCCCACTTTAGCAATCAGTGCCATCTGATGCAGCACCAATGCATTTTCAGCAGGTGAGGAGTAGATCTTTCTCATTTTTCCAGATTATTTTACCATTTTATGGTATCAACAATACAACTCCCCAAACTCTCTTTTTCCCTTTCCTATCTTTCATGTAAAGCTGATCAAAGCATATTGTTTTTTTTTTTTTTTATTTGTGTGTTGTTTAATATGAACAGCTTTATTCGTACTCACATGTCTTGACTCAATAGAGTTAATGATTATTGTGAGGTTCTTGCATACAGTATACTCATTTCATACAAAGTCTCCATTGTGTCTCATTCTAGCTTGTATTCCCCTCTTTTACAATTGCTCTACCTTCTGCCCTCTCCTCAACAAAGTATGGATAATAAATTGTAGGTATAATCTTTATCATAATCATTAAACACTGCAAAAATTATATTTACTTCAAAGTATTTTCTTCAACCAATAGTCAAAGATCATCAAATTTTCTTTTTGAGATAAACAACATTTTATTTATCATGAATCCTTTGAAATTCCTTTGATTGGTTGTATTGTTTAGAATAGTTAAATCTTTCACATTCAATCAGCATTATAATATTGCTATTCCTGCACATAATGTTCTCTTAATTGTCTTCACTTCATTTTGCATGAATTTGATGTCTTCCCAGGTTTTCTGAATTTTTTTTAATTACCATTTCTGATAGTATAGTAGTATTATCTCACAATCATACACTACAACATGTTCAGTCATCCCACAATTCATGAACATTGTCCCATTTCCAATTTTTCCAACAACAGAAAGAACTGCTACACATATTTTGTATATATAGATTCTTTTTCTTAAAAACAAACAACAAAAATTTTTTTTTGGTATACAGACTACATAACATTATTTTATTACCAATATCAAGGATTTGTAGAGTTTTATAGCTCTTTGGGTATATTTTCAATTTTTTCTTGAGAATAGTGGAATCAGTTCAAAATTCCATCAACATAGTGCAGTAATGTACCTATTTTTTTCCATATTCCCTTTAACATTTGTAATTCTTCTGTGAGGTACTACCTCAGGGCTCTTCTAATTGGCCTTCCTTTAATCAATAGTGATTCACAGCATTTTTTCATTACTATTAATACCTTTGAATTATTTTTTCTGAAAACTTCCTGTTTTGCTCCTTTGACAATTATCAAATGAATAATTTTTATTTTCTAAAATATTCAACCCGGTTCCCTACATATTTGAGAAATGATTCTTTATCTATGAGGTTTATTATAAATAGATTTCTCAGTTTCCTGCTATTCTTTTAATTTTGGCTACACTGGTTTTGTTTGTACAACAAATTGGTTTTATTTTTTTAATTCATATATAAACAAATCTATTTTAGTTTCTGTGATCCTATCTATCTCTTGTTGGATCATAAATTCTTCCCTTATCCATAAATCTAACAGACCAAATTCTCCATTCTCCCCTAATTGACTTATAGATATTATCCTTTATGTCTAAATTAAGTACTGATTTTTTTATGGAATATAACTTTATTATAGTGAACAACCAAAAAGGGGGTGTGAGATATAGTTTTGCTAAAGCTAAAGAGGATTCATATGCCAAGTTATGTAGCTGAATGTTGTATGAAGGTATGGGGTCCCAGAGACACATTTTGACATGATCTAAAGTATTTCATTGCCTCCCTATGCTTAGCAGTTATTTTTTTCATTTTTTGAGACTTGCCAGACCTTCATAAGCACTAAGTTTTTAATAAAAGCAACTACATCTGATCAGTAGTATCTGGTACTGTCCAAAGGGTATGAATCATGCTCTTCCAGAGATAAATAAGAGATTAAATTCATAGCAACCATCTCATCATGGTTGACTTCTGCCTTCTAGGGGAAGTCCAGGTCCATATTTTAATAGCCACTGAAAAAGTTTTCCAGGTTTATACACTTTCTCTATGCAAATCAACATAAGCTTGCAAAGTTATTGAAAAAAATTGAACAAAAAACAAACAAAAAAAAAAAACTATGCTAGTGGGTGACATCAACTTTCCCTTCTCAGAATTAGATAAATATAATATAAACAAGAAAGGAGTTAAGGAGACAAATACAATACTATAAAATAAGATATGATTGGTTTCTGTAGAATACTGAATATACCCTTTTCTCACTGAAATATAGAACTTTCAGGGAAAAAAATGTACACATATTAAGGCATAAAAATCACTCACTACTTTTAGAAAAAAAGAAATATTAAATTCATCCATTTCATTCCATTGTATGATAAACATTCAATAAAGGCCCATGGAAACAAATTAAAAATAATTCGAAATTCAGTGTTTTTATTTTTGTATCCTGATTTTTTCCTCCAGTGTTAGGATTTTCCATTATACCTATACCTTTATCCATATTATTAATAAAAATATTGTATAACAAATATATCACTTCCTTTAGCATTATATCTATAAATATCCTTACAAATTGATATTAAGTTATCAATAACTGCTCTTTTAATTCAAGCATCTAATAAATTACAAATATATTTTTAAAATATATTTAAAGTCTTCCAATTTCTCCATGATATTCATATGAAAAAATTAGAAGATCCATTTCCATCAATCAATGTTTCTTTCTTGTTGACATGCAGATTAATAGTTTATATTGTTGGTTTATACCATCTTCTTAAGGATATAATTATTATTAAGTGAAATCAATAAATTACTAGCTAATTTGTTGTATTCAAAAGTGAGCTCCTGCAAATGTTCACAAAGCCCAAATCATCTTTCAGTATTATACATGCCTCCATGCCAGGTTTATGATCTGTTTCCAAAATGCCTCATGAAATTGTTTTTTTCTGTGCTGTTGACTTATAGTATATTTGAATGATTATTTTTTTCCCCTCTGTGGTGCAACAAATAAATTTTCACCACTCTTTCCCCATTTCACAATCCTACATTTTTTACATTAATTTTTTTTCTTGATAGTAAAATTCTTTCCCTAATCCTCATGTTTTCGTATTCTTTTAAAGCAAGTTATACATTTTCTGATTCATATTCCATAAAATGTCGAGAAGATTTATGAAATCAAAGATGCCTTTCTTTGTTAGTATCTCCGTTTCACTTTTTGCACTATTTTTCGTGTGTGTGTGTGTGTGTGTGTGTGTGTGTGTGTGTGTGTGTGCAATGTCACTCAAGCTTCTAAGTTTAATTTTGATTTCTTTCTGGATTTTTCTCCCTCTTTATGATATCTACATATTTCAAAAATTAAAGCTCATCATAAATTTTGAAGGCCATTGGAAGGAAGCCTAGAGATAATCTTGTGTAATACTATTAATTTATAGATAAAAAAATTGACTGCTAGAAAGGTTGACTTAAATACAATCCCTCACAATATATAATAAATTGTTCAGTAAATAACTGAAATGGGATTCAAAACCTTATCCTTTGATTTCAAATATGCTAGAAGTGCATGATGGTTTCTCTACACTTCACTTCTGTCTCATATCTATCTTATTAACCTCTTTTTTTAGCAATTCATGTGATTATACCAAAATGTGTCCTTACAGATTCACAACATACATTTTTTAAAACCTAAAAAAGTTTATTTTTTAATACATAATATTATACTATTATACACTTTTTACATTTGATTACAATAAAAACTATCCTAAACTTTCATACTTATTCTAAAATTTGTTTAAAATGATGTGCAAAGAATATTATTTCTATTTTAAATAAGTACATCAAATGCTGAAGTTTAAACTAATAATTGAATAAAAACACATTGAGAGTCTAAGATCAGTGCAAGATATTCTCTAGTTTTCTCCAGTGTTTCATGTTTTTATATATCAAAATATGAATGGAATTATCATTGGAAATAAACTCTTTATGCTTCTCTAAATGTTGTCTGTATTACTCTAACTATAGTTTCAGATTTATTCCACATACCTGCTATTATAATAGCAGCCAACAATATTTTAATAAGTGTATAAGATATTAATCACTACTGTGAGAGTTTCATTTGGTTTACTGTAGCCCTAAGTAATGAGGTATAAGTTAACTGGTCTGACAATTTCTAACTTCACTCCAGTCCATTCCCATTTCTAATTAATAAGTGGTAAATTTCCTTATTAAGTCTGAATTAAATTTCATTTTGGTACTGCTTGTATTTGTCTCATTTTTGATTCCCCTGTGACAAGATGAAGCTAAAGGACTATTGAAGCATGAAATTCAAATTTTTATCTAGCCTTTTTTTTATAAATATAATATTTCCCAAGCTTTAATGTTCACCTTTAATAACATTCTTCTAAAATCATTAAAATTCCATTTCTTTTCAATAGAACATTTTAAGGAGGCAGCTAAGTGGTACAGTAGATAGAGCACCAGCCCTGAATTCAGGAGGATCTGAGTTCAAATCTGGTCTCAGACATTTAACACTTCCTAGCTATGTGACACTGGGCAAGTCACTTAACCCCAATTGCCTCAGCCTCAGCGTGCACACACACAAATAAACAAATAGAGAATTTAAAAATATTGTTTCAATTAAAATTAAAATACCTTCAAAGTATGCATTCTGGAGCACCGATGCATGTATGTATATTGTAGTTCTATTAAAACCATATCAATTACTATTGTAATATTTAATGAATATATGTAAGTGGATCTTTTTCTTTTGTAAATATTCTAATAGGAGTTATTTTGTCCATTGATCAATAAGGCTTCCTACCCCAGAAAGGAAAGATAATGACTTCTCAAGTCTATCCAAGGAAAGGTGAAGATAATGATCATATCACTTCAATTTATCACAATTCATTCCTTGTACATTGAAATTTATTCCAAGTACATGAGAATCATAATGTAATATCATATAAGAGAAATAAGTTATCTAATCCAAGTCATTTATTTTACATTTGAGAAAATGTTATCCAGAGGTTTTAAGCAACTTATTTAATGTCATAAAAGGAGTAAATAATAGGATTTAAACTCTCATTATTTTTGGAACATGTTGAGATAAAAATATGATGGATAATTAGACGTTTTTGTTTAGAATATGTTATGGCCCAGAACTCTGAAACAAGGATTCTTACAAGGTATTAAATCAGTGGAATTGATAGATACAATGGTTATCTAGTTTTGCATGGTGCTTAATAGTTCTCAATTTCAGTACATGTACTTAGTACTTAATATAGTCCACAAGATTCACACTTATGATAATGGAGTATATAACAGCCATCTAGGACTGGATGAGATTCATTCCACCTTCAGTCAGGCTTCTGGTGATTCTCCTGGGGGACTTGGAGTTAGAGCCAGAGAAGATAAATGGACTGGAGGTGGGAGCTCAAATTCTTGGATCCAAGGAGAGAGATTCATTCCATCTTCATCAGCCATGTGGTGACTGGCCTGGCCTTCTGTACTTCTCCACTGAAACCAAGACTCTAAAAGGCTCTCCAGAAAGCTGCCCAGCCCTGGGCAAGGAGACAATAAATAATTTGGAGTTTGGACTTTAACACCTGGCTATTCTTGTGGTGATTAATCTGCATAAAAGAAGCCTGCCTGAGAGACCTCCAGGAAACCAACAAGAACATTACATTTTGTCACCTGAACATGGGACTAAGAACCTATATATGTGAACTAGAAATCAGGGTAAGTACAAAAATAGACAAGAAGGAAACTTTGTTAAGGGCTAAAGTAATGTTTTAACTGAAATTGGACAAATGTTTAAAAAACAGCCTTCTTGAAAATGTGTTGAGAGCATAGTTAAACTCATAAAAACAAAGATTTTATTGGATGCAGATCATTGAACTCTTCAGAATATTAAAACATACATCTCCCTGGTTCTCTAAGTATAAAGAATTAGATCCAGACCAGCAGAAATTAGAAGGAGAGCAACTATGTGAATATTACAATGATAATGGTCTTAATTCAATTCCCAAAGAAACATTTTATACATATAAGTCAATACAATTTGCTTTAAGAAATTATATAAGTTATAGAATAAGGAAATTGAAGAAAGTGCTGGAGGGGCAGGATACTGACAAATTAGGTGAAAAGGATGAAGAATTAGACAAGAATGGAGGTAAGTACAATTCTGATGAAATTATGGAGTGTGATGCTTCACAGCAGGAGCCATTAGGGCATTCCCCATCCCATGACATATCCATCTCAAGTAACCCTTCACGGGTGGAGGGAGAAGGAGGAGGGGGAGGGGCAATGATACAATCAGCACCACCTTTGAAGCAACCTATGACAAGATTACAAAGGACACTAGTTAAAGCTATAAAAGAAGGACAGCATATATCTGATTTGATAAATGTATACCCTGTTATTAAAGAATTTGATTCTTCAGGTCAAGGCAGGAGAATATACACTCCTTTTGATGTGTAAATTATCAAAGATTTGAAAAAGGTTTGCACTCTTTATGGGGCTATATCATCTTATATTAAGATGGTATTAGAGAATTTGACTTAGGAAATTTTAACCCCTAGTGATTGGAAATCTATAGCAAGTACATGTTTAGAGCCTGGACAAAACTTTTCAGAATATTATTCATTTTCAGTGAACTATGTAGAATACAAGGCCAATAAAATAGACAAATTAGAGTTAATATACAAGTCACTTTTGACCTACTAGCAAGTAAAGGTCAGTATGCAGACATTTCAGTACAATTTAATTACCCTTTGATAGCATATGACCAAATTGCTGCTGCTGCTATCAAAGCATGGTGTTCCATCCCAGGAAAAGATGGAGGGGAAGCCTTCATGAAAATAGAGCAAAGTTAAAATGAATCCTTGGTTGATTTCGTGGGATGTCTGCAAACAGCTGTCACAACAACTATTGAAGAAAATGCAGCTACAGGAATAATGATCAAACAACTTGGTAGAGAAAATGCTAATGAGGTTTGCAGAAGAATTATACTAGAACTACACAAGGATGCTCCTTTAGAGGAGATCATGAGATGCCATGCCACAGAGGGCGCAAATGCCTTTTATATCCAGGCTATGATGCAGAACATGGGAAGAGAGGTTCCCTCTTGGCAAGGGACTTCCAGAGAGACTCGTCAATGCTTTCAGTGTGGTAAATTGAACACTCAATGTAGGCGTAGAGATATATTGAGAAGACAGGGTGAGAGAAGACGGAAAACCCTATATTAAAAATGCAATAAGGGCTTTCATTGGGCTTCATAATGTGGGGAAATGAGAGTCAGAGCCCAACTCCAAGATCTTAAATAAAAAACAGGTGGGGCATGATGGCAGCCAAGGTTACAACCAAAGAGTCTTTAGAAGCTAAAGACTCTGATATAATCAATCAATAGAGAAGCAATCAGATAGGAGAAAGGGATTACAATTGGGTAGAATATAGGTTTTTATAACCCAACAGAAGGGCAGTGTCCAATACAAGTGGCTCCAGTATAATCTCCAGTTGATGAGGAGAAATCCAGAAAATAGTGAATAGAAGGGACTAGATTGGTTAACTGCTTGGGGTAAAGGGTTTGCTTGTATTTCTACAGATGGAGAAGGAATCAGATGGGTGCCAACAAGCACCTGGAGAGAGACAGAGACAGAGAAAAACTTCAAAACAAAGGAAAAGATTTAAGAAACATCAGATACTGAAAGAGCATGGCTGATATTGAGATTGTTACAGGACTTTAAAACAAGCAGAAGCCATTGGATTCCCTGAGATTAAAAAATATGTTGATAAGACTGTTGCAGAACTTCAAAACCAGCAGGAATTATTGGATTCCTGACACATAAAGTAATAGACAATAGATTGGTTTTGGAATATTTCTAGGACTTATGGACATATATAATTCTTCATGTTGATTCCTTTTCTTTGTTTATAATAACTCCCATGTTGATGGATTTATGTATACCTGTTTCAACTGTGACCCTTCAGAAACCTAAATATGATTTGATTCCCCGTTTTCCTTTGGTTTTCATCTCCCTTATTGAGACGGCAGGGAGAGTATGATCACCTCCTTTTTTGGTGTTTTTCACTCCTTTTTTGAGGAGTCAGGGAAGGCATGATCACCTCCTTTTGGGGGTTCTCAATTCCTTGAGAAGTCAGAGTGTGATCACTTTATGTAGTGTGCTGTTGTCTCCAGACGCTGCCAATCACTCTCTGGAAGGAGATCTTCTGTGTCAACTCAAATCTCTGGGACAGATTCTTCTTCTTGTAGAGAACTGTTGTCCCCAGGCAGTTGCCGTTAACTCTGGTCCAGAGAAGTGACTTCCCTTCCTGCAGAGAGCCCCGTCAAGCCTGATGTAGTGCAGAGACTTCTCCTATCTCTGGAGTGCTGTCCTCTTTTATCCTCCCAGAGAATGGGCGTGGGATAATGCAAGGGCTTCTGGGAAGAAGTACTCCAACCCATGAGCTTGCTCCTCTTAGAATTCCTAAGGTGTAAACTCCCTTTAAAGGCCCAAACCAAAGGTCTGAGCCAGAGAACTGTCAAGTCAACCTGAGTTCTCACCTTGTAATTGTCCAGACAATCTGAATTCTCACCTTGTCACTGTCCAGACAACCTGAGTTCTCACCTAGTAATCCTAACTTTATGTTCTAAAACAAAAGAAAGCAGGAGATGTTATGGGCCAGAATTCTGAAACAGGTTCTTAGAAGATGTTAAGTCAGTGGAATTGATAAAGACAATGGTTATCTGATTTAGCATGGTGGTTAATAGTTCTCTAGTTTGGTACATGTACTTAGTACATAATATAGTTCAACAAGATTCACACCTGTGATAATGGAGTATATAACAACTAGCAAGGACTAGACGAGATTCATTCCTCCTTCAGTAAGGCTCCTGGTAGCTCTCCTGGGAGGCTGAGAGGCTCAGAAAGAGAGCCAGAGAAGATAAGCAGACTGGAGGTGGAAGCCCAAGTTCTCAGAGACAAGGAGAGAGAGATTCACGTCCATCTTTATAAGCCTTTTGGTGGCTAGCCTAGCCTCCTGCACTTTTCCACTGAAATCCAGACTCTGAAAGGATCTGCAGAAAGCTGCCCAGCAAGGAGACAATAAAAAATTTGGACTTTGGCCTTTAACACTTGGCTATTCTTGTAGTGATTAATCTGATGAAAAGAAGGCTGCCCCAGAGACCTCCAGAAAACCACAGAGAACATTACAACAATATGTATGTAATTTGTTATGAATATGTAATTGGTTTATCCTCAATTAAATCTTTAAAATAACAAAATTTATGTTTCTAATCATGTGAAAAAGGATTCAAGTCGCTCTTGTTTTGCCAGAAGCAGAAGGCTCAAATTTTGAGCTGCCCATAACTACCAGCCATAGCCAAACCAAGTTGCAAATTTGTGCAACTTGAATAAATAAATGCTGTCCATTAACATAAGTATATGTGCATATCATAAAACAGGTATGGATATTATATATATATATAGGCACATGTATATATATGTGTGTGTGTGTATGTGTGTGTATATAGCTTGGATATATCTATCTCTGTCTATGTACTTATGTATCCATCTACATATCTATTTATACCATAAATGGTATGATTACCATAGGAATAAAATTATTTGGATTAAAAAAAAAGCTTATGAACATTAAACAAAGTGGGAATAGTTAAGCTGAAGATCAAATATGACCATGAGCAACTTAATGAATGGGATACCACAGTCAAACCTGTGACCATTAACAGATGAGAGCAATTCCTGTGACAGAGTTTTAAAGAAAAGTGATGAGTCTTCAAGAAGATAGGAATTATGAACTTGTTCATGACTAATAGTACCTGCCATGTTGACAGCTAGAGGATATTTTCTTCATGACAGGAATGATGAGATGTTATTGATTGATGACATTTCTAGAGATACCTTCATAAGAATATAAAATGCATCCAGTGAAGGGACTTCCATTTCTTTGAATGTGGTAGATTTCTCTCAGGAACATAGACTACACTTCTCATAAATGAAAATAAGAAAAACAAAGAGGAGGTCTGAAGAGATTAAGAATCAAAGCAATCTCCTAGTTCTGCTCATTTCACTCAGCATCAGTTGATGTAAGTCACTCCAAGCCTCTCTGTATTCATCCTGCTGGTCATTTCTTACAGAACAATAATATTCTATAACATTCATATACCAAAATTTACCCAACCATTCTCCAATTGATAGACATCCATTCATTTTCCATTTTCTAGCCACTATAAAAAGGGCTGCCACAAACATTTTGGCACATACAGGTCCCTTTCCATTCTTTAGTATTTTCTTGGGATGCAAGCCCAATAGTAGCACTGCTGGGTCAAAGGGTATGCACATTTTGATAACTTTTTAGGCATAATTCCAGATTACTCTCCAGAATGGTTGGATTCTTTTACAACTCCACCAACAATGCATCAGTGTCCCAGTTTTCCCACAGCCCCTCCAACATTCATCATTATTTGTTCCTGTCATCTTAGCCAATCTGACAGGTGTGTAGTGGTGTCTCAGAGTTGTCTAAATTTGCATTTCTCTGATCAATAGTGATTTGGAACACTCTTTCATATGAGTGGAAATAATTTCAATTTCATCATCTGAGAATTGTCTGTTCATATTCTTTGACCATTTATCAATTGGAGAATGGCTTGATTTCTTATAAATTAAAGGTAATTGTCTATATATTTTGGAGATGAGGCCTTTATCAGAACCTTTAACTGTAAAAATGTTTTCCCAATTTGTTACTTCCCTTCGAATCTTGTTTGCATTAGTTTTGTTTGTGCAGAAACTTTTTAATTAGGTGTAATCAAAATTTTCTATTTTGTGATCAATAATGGTTTCTAGTTCTCTTTTGGACACAAATTCCTTCCTCCTCCAACAGTCTGAGAGGTAAACTATCTTATGTTCCTCTAATTTATTTATGATTTTGTTCTTTATGCTTAAATTTTGGACCCATTTTGATCTTAGCTTAATATGTGGTGTTAAATGTGGGTCATTGCCTAGTTTCTGCCATACTGATTTCCAGTTTTCCCAGCAGTTTTTGTCAAATAATGAATTCTTATCCCAAAATTTGGGATCTTTGGGTTTGTCAAACACAAGATTGCTATTTTTATTCATTATCTTGCCCTGTTAACCTGACCTATCCCACTCATAAACTAGTCTATTTCTTAACCAATACCAACTGGTTTTGGTGACTGCTACTTTATAATGTAGCTTTAGATCAGGTACACCTAGACCACCTTCATCTGACTTTTTTTTTTCATTAATTCCCTTGAAATTCTCGACCTTTTATACTTCCAGATGAATTTTGTTGTTATTTTTTCTAGGTCATTAAAATAGTTTCTTGGGAGTCTGATAGATATAGCACTAAATAAATACATTAGTTTAGGGATTATTGTCATCTTAATTAGATTCACTTGGCCTATCCAAGAGTACTTAATATCTTTCCAATTATTTAAATCTGACTTTATTTTTGTGGCAAGTGTTTCATAATTCTGCTCATATAGTTCCTGACTTTCCTTTGGTAGATATATTCTGAAATATTTTATACTATCAACAGTTATTTTGATTTGAATTTCTCTTGTATCTCTTGCTCTTGGATTGTGCTGGTAATGTATAAAAATGCTGAGGATTTATGTGCATTTATTTTGTATCCTGCAACTTTGCTAAAGTTCTGAATTATTTCTAATAGCTTTTTAGCAGAGTCTTTAGGGTTCTCTAAGTATATCATCATGTCATGTGCAAAGAGTGATAGTTTGATTCCTCATTTCCTACTCTAATTCCTTGAATCTCTTTCTTGGCTCTTATTGCCAAGGCTAGCATTTCTAATACTATATTGAATAGTAATGGTGATAGTGGGCAACCTTGTTTCACTCCTGTTCTTACAGGGACAGGTTCCAGTTTATCGCCATTACATATGTTGTTTACTGACGGTTTTAAATATATGCTCATTATTATTTTAAGGAATAGTCCATTTATTCCTATACTATCAAGCATTTTTAGTAGGAATGGATTTTGGATTTTATCAAATGCTTTTTCTGCATCTATTGAGATGATCATAGGTTTTTTATTAATTTGATTATTAATATGGTCAATTATACTAATAGTTTTCCTAATATTGAACCAGCCCTGCATTCCTGGTATAAATCCCACTTGGTCATAGTGTATTATCCTGGGGATGATTTTCTGAAGTCTTTTTGCTAATATCTTATTTAAGATTTTAGCATCAATATTCATTAAGGAAATTGGTCTATAGTTTTCTTTCTCAGTTTTCGATCTACCTGGTTTAGGTATCAGTACCATATCTGTGTCATAAAAGGAATTTGGTAGGACTCCTTCAATCCCAATTTTTTCAAATAGTTTATATAGCATTGGAGTTAGTTGTTCTTTAAATGTTTGGTAGAATTTACATGTAAATTCATCTGGTCCTGGGAATTTTTTCTTAGGGCATTGGTTAATAGCTTGTTCTATTTCTGAGACGGGACTATTTAGACTACTTATTTTTCCTCTGTTAATCTGGGCAAGCTATATTTTTGAAGGTATTCTTCCATTTCATTTAAGTTATTGAATTTATTGGTATAAAGTTGAGCAAAGTAGCAACTAACTGTTGTTCTAATTTCCTCTCATTAGTGGTGAGTTCTCCCTTTTCATTTTCAAGACTAACAATTTGCTTTTTCTTGTTCCTTTTTTAATTAGTTTTACTAAGGATTTGTCTATTTTGTTGGTTTTTTCATAGAATCAACTCTTAGTTTTATTAATTAATTCAATAGTTTTTATACTTTCAATTTTATTAATCTCACCCTTTATTTTTTGAATTTCAAGTTTTGTATTTGTCTGGGGATTTTAAATGTGTTCCTTTTCTAGTAATTTTAGTTGTAAGCCCAATTTGTTGGCTGTATCTTTCTCTATTTTATGCATGTAGGCCTCTAGAGATATAAAACTTCCACTTAATACTTCTTTGGCTGTATGCCACACATTTTGGTATGATGTCTCATTATTGTCATTTTCTTGGGTGAAGTTATTAATTATACCTATGATTTGCTGTTTTACCCAATCATTATTTAGCATAAGATTATTTAGTTTCCAATTATTTTTTGGTCTATTTTCCCCTGGCTTTTTATTAAATGTTATTTTGATTGCATTGTGGTCTGAAAAGGATGCATTTACTATTTCTGCCTTACTGTATTTGATTTTGAGGTTTTTATGCCCTAGTATATGATCAATTTTTGCATAGGTTCCATGAACTGCTGAGAAGAAAGTATACTCCTTTCTGTCTCCATTTAGCTTTCACCAAAGATCTATCATATCAAATTTTTCTAGTATTCTATTTACCTCTTTGACTTCTTTCTTATTTATTTTGCAGTTTGAGTTATCTAATTCTGAGAGTGCAAGATTGAGATCTCCCACTATTATAGTTTTGCTGTCTATTTCTTCTTGCAGCTCTCTTAATTTCTCTTTTAAGAATTTAGATGCTGCACCACTTGGTGCATATATGTTTAATATTGATACTGCTTCATTATTGATGCTACCCTTTAGCAGGATATAATGCCCTTCCTTATCTCTTTTAATTAGATCAATTTTTGTTTTTGCTTGATCTGAGATGAGGATGGCTACCCCTGCTTTTTTGGCTTTGCCTGAAGCATAGTAGATTCTGCTCCACCCTTTTACTTTTATTCTGAATGTATCACCCTGTTTCAGGTGTGTTTCCTGTAAACAACATATAGTAGGATTCTGAGTTTTAATCCAGTCTGCTAACTGCTTCCTCTTTATGAGGCAGTTTGCCCCATTCACATTTATGGTTAGTATGACTAATTCTATATTGCTTGCCATCCTATTAACCCCTGCTTATGCTTTTCCCTTTTCTTTTCCTCTTATTCCCCTACCCAGTATTAAACTTGTGAACACCACTTGCTTTTCACAGCCCTCCCTTTTTAGTATCCCTCCCCCACCTTAAAGTTCCTCCCCTTATTTTAACCCTCAGTATTTGAAGTCTGCTCTCTCTCCATACAGAAGCTGTCAATGGTTAGAGCCCTTTTGAATTTTTTGTTCATTTTGTCAGAGTGGGAATGGAAAAAAACAATTTGACAAGAGAAACAATTGTTCTGTTTTGGGGGTGGGATGGAGCTGGATGGTGTTAAATGGCTTCCTCTAAGACTGCGGGGGAGGGCAGCAGCAAGGCACTAATAGGACAGTGATGTCTATGCTGTGTCTGCACTCTAAGGCTCTGAGAACCAGCTGAGTCACTCTGGTTGGGTGTGGGGGTGGCCTGGTCCCAAGAGACTAGCTTTCTGGGGTTTTATTCTTCACCTCCAGTGTTTACACCCTCTCTGCTGCTCCTGGCTTGCTTCCAAGATGGAGTAACCACACTGGGGTAAAAGTCTTTTCATAGAAACGGAAGAGAACTTACCCCTCCTCCCTAACCCTAACCAGGTTGTATGAGCTGCCGGTCTAGCTCTTGCTGCCTGCCCTCAGTTTGAGCCCAGTCTGTTTTATCCTCCCCTGAGCAAACACAGACCTTTGGTGAATTTCAAGGATGTCTTCTGTTGGTGATTATCTGTGGGTTTCTTTTCCAGTCAAGCATTAACTCTGAGGCTTGTCATGAAGTAAGTCCTGAGAGATGGTGGAGGCTCTCTGCCTCCATGCCGCCATCTTGGCCAGAAGTGAAGTATGATTTTATTTAAAAAGCCTAAATATAAAATATCTATGAGGCCATATAGATGTAATTTCAAGAAAACTCATGATTATTCATCTTGGACTTAAAACCACTTTTTACCTACCAATAGATAAAGTGAACAAGTTTCCCTCATATTCATTGTTCACGAATTTGATTATTATTGCTACTAGTTCTACTGTCACTGAAGTGAAAGTGAGTGAGATATGAATCTCTGACCACAAGAAAAGTTAACTTCAGGAAATTTGCATGAGCTATGAATAATCTTGAAAGCAATTAGTATCAAAAATGTATTTTTATTGTTTGACTTATTGTTGTTTTATTTTTTTTAGACTTATTAGAAACTAAAATTATATCAAGAAATGTACTGAAGAGTCACAAAACTCACTTTACCTCATTTACTTTATGCTGAAAATTTAAGATGTGGTTCTTCAAAAGGTGGAAAAATGAAATACAACAATGAAGAGCTTGTAGAATCAAAGAATTAAAGATGGAACAAGCCTTGTAAGTTATCTAGTCCAATCCTCTCATTTTACAGATGAGTACACAAAGAAAAAAAAAAATGATTTCTGTATTCCCTTCCCAACTGTGCTGCCAAGTAGCTTTGTGTCCTTGGGAAAATCATCAAGACTGTATTAGAGAAGAAAGGTGAGTATTGAAAAAAGGATACACAGGTGAGAAAAAAATAATGTGAATCCGTGTGTTATAGCTGAAAGGCATGAGCAAAGCCCAAAAGCAATTGATTGTAATTTGCAAACAGCTGTATTCTAAATGTGTAGGATCCATATAAATGAGGTTTCAAATGAACCAAGGTGAACTTAAGCATATATTTAAATATGTTTACCTATGTATTGAAAGTGAAAATGTTAGGAGAATTTTTAGCATGAATTTGGCAAAGATTTGATTAAGCAGCTTGATCATGAGGTCCCTGGTTAACACTTAAATTTAGTTTAAAGTCATATGGAATCTTATTCAGTCAGTAGTACTCTAGAGGCCCTATGGAGTATCAGGATGCCTATCTCAAAATCAGTATATGCACATCTTTCAATCCCTATGCAGAAATTTATTTGTATGTAAAGGAGTAAACCATTTGAACATTAGATAAGGGATGAAAGAATGGAAATAAAGATTTATTTTTTTAAATAATAAAAGTACATTTTAAAATCATTAAAAAATAATTATTATAGCTGAGAACATACTAAAAGATATGAAGACAATAATACTGTATAAACTACTGCTGGATTAAAGAAGAAAATCAAAATAACAACAAATACTCATTTGAAAAATTACTGTTTGAAATATTAATATGAAACAATAAAACAATGACAACATAAAATGTTTAAGATGTAAAGTAATTCTTAGAAGAAAAGTTATAGCTTTTAAGATAGGTTAACAAAATAGCAATAAAGATACTTAATGAATTGAGTTTGCAATTTTAAAAATACCTAGAGAATTGCTATATTATCAAATAATCAAAAAGAAAGAATATTAAAATTAGAGGAAAATAAATTAACTGAAAACAAGAATACTATTAAAGATAAAACAAAAAAGTTATTTTGATATTAAAAATATTTAAAATAATCATGCAGAAAATAAAATTATCATTTTTTCATGAACAAGAGAAACTCATACTAGAGAAGAAATGAATTACTAGAATCTGCAGTAAACTATTATAATCTATACCATCAGAATATATACTTATCAGAAAGTATAAAAAAGAAACAAAACATTACATCCTAGCAAAAACAGTAATTTTAAAAGAGGCTAATTATCTTTAAAAAAAGAAGTATCCTAAGCAAGATAATATTAAATTGAAATATTAAAAAACCTAATTCTCAGAAAGAAGGACCTGGAAAACCTAAAATGGGGGAGAAATGGTGAAAAAATATTCACAGAAAAATTTAAGCAAAGTTCTGGATTGTACTCAGTCCTCTTGTAGTAATTATTAATAATTGAAAAAGAAAAAAATGTGTAATGAAAAAAAAACACTGTGCCAATTCTCTTTTAAAAGAAAAATGACATATTATTTATTTACAAAAACGATAATGTTTTGAAAGACTATTGTAAACCAATAGCATTAATAAATATTATTGCAAATATTTTATAAATAAAATATTAACAGATTATGAAACTTTTCAAATTATTTATTTAAATTGCAAAGTTGGAATTATATCAGGTATGATATGACCAATATCTGAAATGGCACCTCTACATCTGTGGTTTAGGCTTCTAGTCCCTAAAAGTCTACGAAGCCTGAACTTGATTATTTTGAGGTTGAATTGTAAGAACAATGAAAAGATAAATTATTGTAATGAAGGGGTTAGCCTTCATCACAGCAAGTGACAACTGTTAATCAATAAGCACAAAAAAGCCAGATAAATCTGAAATTCTTCAGACTAGGAATACTTTACTTCCCACTTCCCTCTTCTAAACCAGTAAGTTATCAGATTCTATACTGTTGATCAGACATGTTTCTCTTTTTTTTTTTTTTTTAATAATTTTTTTCACAATATATATGCATGAGTATTTTTTTATAATATTATCCTTTGTATTCATTTTTCCAAATTATCCCCTCCCTCCCTCCACTCCCTCCCCTAGATGACAGGCAATCCCATACATTTTACATATGTTACAATATAACCTAGATACAATATATGTGTGTAAATACCATTTTCTTGTTGCACATTAAGTATTAGATTCTGAAGGTATAAGTAACCTGGGTAGATAGACAGTAGTGCTAACAATTTACATTCACTTCCCAGTGTTCCTTCTCTGGGTGTAGTTATTTCTGTCCATCATTGATCAACTGGAAGTGAGTTGGATCTTCTTTATGTTGAAGATATCTACTTCCATCAGAATACATCTTCATACAACACAGAATTGTACAGAGATGTTCTGGTTCTATTCATTTCACACAGCATCAGTTGATGTAAGTCTCTCCAAGCCTCTCTGTATTCCTCCTGCTGGTCATTTCTTACAGAGCAATGATATTCTATAACCTTCATATACCATAATTTACCCAACCATTCTCCAATTGATAGACATCCATTCATTTTCCAGTTTTTAGCTACTATAAAAAGAGCTGCCACAAACATTTTCGCACATACAGGTCCTTTTCCGCTCTTTAGTATTTCTTTGGGATATAAGCCCAATAGCATCAATGCTGGATCAAAGGGTATGCACAGTTTGATGACTTTTTTGGCATAGTTCCAAATTGCTTTCCAGAATGGCTGGATTCTTTCACAACTTCACCAACAATGTATTAGTGTCACAGTTTTCCCACATCCCCTCCAACATTCATCAAAAGATAAAGGATTGCAACCAAGAATAAACTACCCAGCTAAGTTTAGCATTTTTTTCCATGGAAGAAGATGGTCATTCAATGAAATAGAGGAATTCCATATGTTTCTAAGAAAAAAACCAGACCTAAACAAAAAATTTGATCTACATCCACAAGACTGAAGAGAAACAGAAAAAGGTACACAGAACCCTTGAGAACTGTATCTCTGTTGTGGATATATAGAAAGTCCACATGGATAATTTGATTTTACTGATATAAAAAAGGGGGGTGTAGTAAAGGGAAGAGGGTAGTATAAGAAAAGGGGGAAGGAGTGATAAAAAGAGGGAAATTACATCCCAGGAAGAGGCACAGAAAATGTACCATATCTGAGGGAATTTAGAGAGGGGGAGAAACATTGTGTGAATCTTACTCTTATCAGAAGAGGCTCAAAGAGTAAATAATTTACATACTTGTTTTTTAGAGAATTCTCTCTCACCTCATTAAAAGGGGAGAGAGGAAAAGGGAAAAGGAAAAGGAGAATAAGGGAAGGGACTTGGAGGGAGGGGGAAGGGATACAAAAAAAAAAAGGGAGGGCTGTGCGTCTATAAATTGAATATCGGGGAAGGGGTTCGGGGGGTCAAGGGAAAAAGCATAATCTGGGTATAATATGATGGCAGGAAATGCAGAATTAGTAATTTTAACTGTAAACGTGAATGGGATGAATGCTCCCATCAAACGGAGACGGATAGCAGACTGGATCAAAAATCAGAACCTAACTATATGTTGTTTACAGGAAACACACTTAAAGCAGGGAGATATATACAGAGTAAAGGTAAAAGGTTGGAGCAGAATCTATCATGCTTCAGGTAAAGCCAAAAAAGCAGACATAGCTATCCTTATCTCAGATCAAGCAAAAGCAGAAGTTGATCTAATTAAAAAAGATAAGGAAGGAAACTATATCCTATTGAAAGGTAGCATAGACAATGAAGCCATATCAATACTAAACATATATGCACCAAGTGGTATAGCATCTAATTTTCTAAAGGAAAAGTTAAGAAAATTGCAAAAAGAAATAGAAAGTAAAACGATAATAGTGGGAGAGCTCAACCTTGCACTCTCAGATTTAGACAAATCAAACCACAAAACAAATAAGAAAGAAATTTAAAAAGTCAATAGAACATTTGGAGAAAACTGAATGGCAATAGAAAGGAATATTCATTCTTCTCAGCAATTCATGGATCCTATACAGAAATTGACTATATATTAGGACATAAAGATCTCAAAATTAAATGTAGGAAGGCAGAAATAATAAATGCCTTCTTCTCAGATCACAATGCAATAAAAGCTGCATTCAGTAAGAAGTTAGGGATAAATTGACCAAAAAGTATTTGAAAAATGAATAATCTCATCTTAAAGAATGACTGGGTGAAACAGCAAATCATAGACAAAATTAATAATTTCACCCAAGATAATGACAATGATGAGACATCATACCAAAATCTGTGGGATGCAGCTAAAGTGGTAATAAGGGGACATTTTATATCTTTAGAGGCTTATTTGAACAAAATAGAGAAAGAGAAGATTAACAAATTGAGCCTGCAACTTAAAAAGCTAGAAAAAGACCAAATTAAAAACCCCCAACCAAAAATTAAACTTGAAATAAAAAAATTAAAGGGAGAAATCAATAATATTGAAAGTAAAAAAAAAAAAACTATTGAATTAATAAATAAAACCTAGAGTTGGTTTTATGAAACAGCCAGTAAAATAGATAAACCTTTGGTAAATCTGATCAGAACAAAGAAAGAGTAAAATCAAATTGTTAGTCTTACAAATGAAAAGGGGGATCTTTCCACCAATGAAGAGGAAATTAGAGAAACAATAAGGAGTTTCTTTGCCCAACTTTATGCCAATAAATTTGATAACTTAAGTGAAATGGATGACTTCCTCCAAAAATATAGCCTTCCTAGATTAACAGAGGTGGAGATAAATTCCTTAAATAGTCCCATTTCAGAAAAAGAAATATAAGAAGCTATTAATCAACTCCCCAGGAAAAAATCCCCAGGACCAGATGGATTTACATGTGAATTCTATCAAACATTTAAAGAACAATTAGCCCCAATGCTACATAAACTATTTGAAAAAATAGGGGATGAAGGAATCCTACCAAACTCCTTTTATGACACAGACATGGTACTGATACCTAAACCAGGTCGATCAAAAACAGAGAAAGAAAATTATAGACCAATCTCCTAAATGAATATTGATGCTAAAATCTTAAATAAGATATTAGCAAAAAGACTTCAGAAAATCATCCACAGGATAATACATTATGATCAAGTAGGATTTATACCAGGAATGCAGGGCTGGTTCAATATTAGGAAAACTATTAGTATAATTGACCATATTAATAATCAAATTAATAAAAACCATATCATCATCTCAATAGATTCAGAAAAAGCATTTGACAAAATCCAACATCCATTCCTACTAAAACTCTTGAGAGTATAGGAAAAAATGGACTATTCCTTAGAATAATCAGGAGCATATATTTATTTATGACCATAAGTAAGTATAATATGCAATAGAAATAAACTGCAAACTTTCCCAGTAAGATCAGGAGTGAAACTAGGTTGCCCACTATCACCATTACTATTCAATATAGTACTAGAAACGCTAGCCTCAGCAATAAGAGCCGAGAAAGAGATTCAAGGAATTACAGTAGGTAATGAGGAAATCAAATTATCACTCTTTGCAGATGACATGATGGTATACTTAGAGAACCCCAAAGACTCTGCTAAAAAGCTATTAGAAATAATTCAGAATTTTAGCAAAGTGGCAGGATACAAAATAAATCCACATAAATCCTCAGCATTTTTATATATCACCAACAAAATGCAACAGCAAGAGATACAAAGAGAAATTCCTTTCAAAATAACGGTCTATAGTATAAAATATTTGGTAATATATCTAGCAAAAGAAAGTCAGGAATTATATGAGAAAAATTACAAGACACTTGCCACAAAAATAAAGTCAGATTTAAATAATTGGAAAGACATTCAGTGCTCTTGGATAGGCCGAGCGAATATAATAAAGATGACAATACTCCCCAAACTAATCTATTTATTTAGGGCTATACCAATGAGACTCCCAAGAAACTATTTTATTGACCTAGAAAAAATAACAACAAAATTCATATGGAAGAATAAAAGGTCGAGAATTGCAAGGGAACTAATGAAAAAAAAAGTCAGAGGAAGGTGGTCTAAGTGTACCTGATCTAAAGCTATATTATATAGCAGCAGTCACCAAAACCATTTGGTATTGGCTAAGAAATAGACCTATAGATCAGTGGAACAGATTAGATACAAAGGACAAAAAAGGGTACATCTATAGCAATCTAATCTTTGACAAACCCAAAGATACCAACATTAGGGACAAAAATTCATTATTTGGAAAAAACTGTTTGGAAAACTGGAAATTAGTATGGCAGAATTTGGATATGGATCCACACTTAACACCATATACCAAGATAAGATCAAAATGGGTCCATGATTTAGGCATAAAGAATGAGATAATAAATAGATTAGAGAAAGAGAAAATAGTCTACCTCTCAGACCTGTGGAGAAGGAAAGAATTTATGACCAGAGGAGAACTAGAGATCATTATTAATCACAAAATGAAGATTTTGATTACATCAAACTAAAAAGTTTCTGTACAAACAATACTAATGCACACAAGATTAGAAGTGAAGTAACAAATTGGGAAAATATTTTTAAAGTTAAAGATTCTGACAAAGGTCTCATTTCCAAAATATATAGAGAAATGACCCTAATTTATAAGAAATCAAACCATTCTCCAATTGATAAATGGTCAAAGGATATGAACAGACAATTTTCAGATGATGAAATTGAAAATATATCCACTCATATGAAAGAGTGTTCCAAATCACTACTGATCAGAGAAATGCAAATTAAGACAACTCTGAGATACCACTACACACCTGTCAGATTGGCTAAGATGACAGAACAAAAATTGATGAATGTTGGAGGGGATGTGGGAAAACTGGGACACTGATACATTGTTGGTGGAGTTGTGAAAGAATCCAGCAATTCTTGAGAGTAATATGGAACTACGCTCAAAAAGTTATCAAACTGTGCATACCCTTTGACCCAGCATTGCTGTTATTGGGCTTACATCCCAAAGAAATACTAAAGAGCTGAAAAGGACCTGTATGTACCAAAATGTTTGTGGCAACTCTTTTTGTTGTAGCTAGAAACTGGAAGATGAATGGATGTCCATCAATTGGAGAATGGTTGGGTAAATTATGGTATATGAAGGTTATGGAATAGTATTGCTCTGTAAGAAATGACCAGCAGGAGGAATACAGAGAGGCTTGGAGAGACTTACATCAACTGATGCTGAGTGAAATGAATAGAACCAGATCTCTGTACACTTAAATGGTGTATGAAGAGGTATTCTGATGGAAGTGGATATCTTCAACATAAAGAAGATCCAACTCACTTCCAGTTGATCAATGATGGACAGAA
Source organism: Sminthopsis crassicaudata (assembly GCF_048593235.1). Classification (NCBI taxonomy): domain Eukaryota; kingdom Metazoa; phylum Chordata; class Mammalia; order Dasyuromorphia; family Dasyuridae; genus Sminthopsis; species Sminthopsis crassicaudata. The sequence continues at coordinate 522,385,505 of NC_133617.1, forward strand.
ATAACTACACCCAGAGAAGGAACACTGGGAAGTGAATGTAAATTGTTAGCACTACTGTCTATCTACCCAGGTTACTTATACCTTCGGAATTTAATACTTAATGTTCAACAAGAAAATGGTACTTACACACATATATTGTATCTGGGTTATATTGTAACACATGTAAAATGTATGGGATTGCCTGTCATCAAGGGGAGGGAGTAGAGGGAGGGAGGGGATAATTTGGAAAAATGAATACAAGGGATAATATTATAAAAAAATTACTCATGCATATATACTGTCGAAAAAATTCTAAATAAAAAAAAAAAAGAAACTAGAGGTGGAAAGGAAATTATATCATAAAAAGGGTAAAGTGATAGTACTACATCTCATGAAGAGGCAAAGGTAACCTATTATATCTGAGAGAAAGAAAGGAGGGGGATGAACATAGTATGTATCAATAGACATATTCGATATATGGTGAAACTTCTTCCACTTCATTGAAAAGTGAGAGGGAAGGAGTAAGCTAAGGGGATGGGAATACAGAAATTGTGAGAAAAATGGATAAAATAGAGGGAGGAACTTTAAGGTGGGGGAGGGACACTAAAAAGGGAGGGCTGTGAAATGCAAGTGGTGTTCACAAGTTTAATACTAGATAGGGGAGGTAAGAGGAAAGGAAAGGAGGAAAGCATAAGCAGGGGTTAACAGGAGGGCAAGCAATATAGAATTAGTCATTCTAACCATAAATGTGAATGGGGTAAATTCCCTCATAAAAAGGAAGCAGTTAGCAGACTGGATTAAAAGCCAGAATCCTACTATATGTTGTTTACAGGAAGCACACCTGAAACAGGGTGATACATTCAGAATAAAAGTAAAAGGGTGGAGCAGAATCTACTATGCTTCAGGCAAAGCCAAAAAAGCAGGGGTAGCCATCCTCATCTCAGATCAAGCAAAAACAAAAATTGATCTAATTAAAAGAGATAAGGAAGGGCATTATATCCTGCTAAAGGGTAGCATCAATAATGAAGCAGTATCAATATTAAACATATATGCACCAAGTGGTGCAGCATCTAAATCCTTAAAAGAGAAATTAAGAGAGATGCAAAAAGAAATAGACAGCAAAACTATAATAGTGAGAGATCTCAACCTTGCACTCTCAGAATTAGATAAATCAAAGAACAAAATATATAACAAAGATGTCAAAGGGGTAAATAGAGTACTAGAAAAGTTTGATATAATAGATCTTTAGCAAAAGCTAAATGGAGACAGAAAGGTACACTTTCTTCTAAGCAGTTCATGGAACCTATACAAAAATTGATCATATACGAGGACATAAAAAGCTCAAAATAAAATGCAGTAAGGCAGAAATAGTAAATGCATCCTTTTCAGACCACAATGCAATGAAAATTACATTTAATAAAAAGCCAGGGGAAAATAGACCAAAAATAATTGGAAACTAAATAATCTTATACTAAAGAATTATTGGGTAAAACAGCAAATCATAGACATAATTAATAACTTCACCCAAGAAAATGACAATGAGACATGAGACAATGAGACATCATACCAAAATGTGTGCAATGCAGCCAAAGTGGTAATAAGGGGAAGTTTTTCATCTCTAGAGGCCTACTTGCATAAAATTAAATAAAATAAAATAAACAGAAGGTCAATGAATTGGGCTTACAATTAAAAATGCTAGAAAAGGAACAAATTAAAAACTCCCAGACAAACACAAAACTTGAAGTTCTAAAAATAAAATGTGAGATTAATAAAATTGAAAGTAAAAAAAAAATTTGAATTAATTAATAAAACTAAGAGTTTCTTCTATGAAAAAACCAACCAAATAGACAAACCCTTAGTAAATCTGATTAAAAAAAGGAAAGAGAAAAGGCAAATTGTTAGTCATAAAAATGAAAATGGAGAACTCACCACTAATGAAGAGGAAATTAGAATCATAGGAGCTACTTTGCTCAACTTTAAGACAATAAATTTGATAACTTAAATGAAATTGAAGAAGATCTTCAAAAATATAGCTAGCCCATATTAACAGAGGAAGAAGTAAGTAGTCTAAATAGTTCCATTTCAGAAAAAGAAGTAGAACAAGCTATTAACCAACTCCCTAAGAAAAAATCCCCAGGACTAGATGGATTTACATGTGAATTCTATAAAACATTCAAAGAACAACTAACTCCAATGCTATATAAACTATTAGAAAAAATAGGGTTTGAAGGAGTCCTACCAAATTCATTTTATTACACAGACATGGTACTGATACCTAAACCAGGCAAGTCAAAATGGAGAAAGAAAATTATAGACCAATCTCTTTAATGAATATTGATGCTACAATCTTAAATAAGATATTAGCAAAAAGACTTCAGTAAATCATCCCCAGGATAATACACTATGATCAAGTAAGATTTATACCAGGAATGTAGGGCTGGTTCAATATTAGGAAAGCTATTAGCATGATCAACTATATCAATAACCAAAGTAAGAAAAACCATATGATCATCTCAATATATGCAAAAAAAAGCATTTGATAAAATCCAACATCCATTCCTACTAAAAACACTTGAGAGTATAGGAATAAATGGACTATTCCTTAAAATAATGGGCATATATTTGAAACAGTCAGTAAACATCATATGTAATGGCGATAAACTGGGACCTTTCCCAGTAAGATCAGGAGTGAAATAAGGTTGACCAATATCACCATTACTATTCAATATTGTACTAGAAATGCTAGCCTCAGCAATAAGAGCTGAGAAAGAGATTCAAGGAATTACAGTAGGTAATGAGGAAATCAAATTATCACTCTTTGCAGATGACATGATGGTATACTTAGAGAACCCCAAAGACTCTGCTAAAAAGCTATTAGAAATAATTCAGTACTTTAGCAAAGTTGCAGGATACAAAATAAATCCACCTAAATCCTCAGCATTTTTATACATTACCAACACAATCCAAGAGCAAGAGATACAAAGAGAAATTCCATTCCAAATAACTGTCAATAGTATAAAACATTTGGGAATATATCTACCAAAGGAAAGTCAGGAATTATATGAGAAAAATTACAAAACACTTGCCACAAAAATAAAATCAGATTTAAATAATTGGAAAGATATTAAGTGCTCTTGGATAGGCCAAGCAAATATAATCAAGATGACAATACTCCCTAAACTAATCTATTTATTTAGTGCTATACCAATCAGACTCCCAAGAAACTATTTTAATGACCCAGAAAAAAATAACAACAAAATTCATATGGGAGAACAAAAAGTCGAGAATTTCAAGGGAAGTAATGAAAAAAAAAATCAAATGAAGGTGTCCTAGCTGTACCTGATCTAGAACTATATTATAAAGCAGCAGTCACCAAAACCATTTGATATTGCTTAAGAAATACACTAGTTGATCAGTGGAATAGCTTAGGTTCACAGGGCAAGATAGTGAATAAAAATAGCAATCTAGTGTTTGACAAACCCAAAGATCCCAACTTTTGGGATAAGAATTCATTATTTGACAAAAACTGCTGGGAAAACTGGAAATTAGTATGGCAGAAACTAGGCATGGACCCACACTTAACACCACATACTAAGATAAGATTAAAATGGGTCCATGATTTAGGCATAAAGAATGAGATCATAAATAAATTAGAGGAACATAGGATTGTTTACCTCTCAGACTTGTGGAGGAGGAAGGAATTTATGTCCAAAGGAGAACTAGAGACCATTATTGATCACAAAATAGAAAATTTTGATTACACCTAATTAAAAAGTTTCTGCACAAACAAAACTAATGCAAACAAGATTCGAAGGGAAGTAACAAATTGGGAAAACATTTTTCCATTTAAAGGTTCTGATAAAGGCCTCATCTCCAAAATATATGACAATTGACTTTAATTTATAAGAAATCAAGCCATTCTCCAATTGATAAATGGTCAAAGGATATGAACAGACAATTCTCAGATGATGAAATTGAAATTATTTCCACTCATATGAAAGAGTGTTCCAAATCACTATTGAGCAGAGAAATGCAAATTTAGACAACTCTGAGATACCACTACACACCTGTCTGACCTCTCCTTTATAGTCCCTCCCTCTTTATTATAACTTTTTTTTTCCTACTATTTCTCTTTTCTCTTCTATTAGCCATTCACCCTTTCTTTTTCCTTTTCCACTGCAATTTCTGTAAAAGGTGAGAAAAGTTTCTTTGTGAAACCAAATATGTCGAATTTTCTCCCTTTGAGTCAAATATGATGAGAGTAAGATTCACACAATGGTCATCCCTCTCCCTTCTTTCCCTCAAGTATAATAGGTTTTCTTTTCCTCTTCATGAAATGTTATTGGCTTCATTTTAACTCCACTTTCCTCTTTTTTCCCATACAACTCCCTTTGTACCTTTACTTTTTTATAACAGGAAAATCAAATTATACCAGCACTCTCTATGTATACCCTCAATAGAGATATAGTTCTTAAGTGTTCTTTTCTTTCTACATTTTTATGCATCTCTCAAGTTCTAGATTTGGCAGTCATTTTTTTTTTGTTTAACTCTGGTCTTTTCATTAGAAATTAATTAAATTCATCTATTTAGAATGTCCATTTTCTTCCCTGAAAAAATATGCTCAGATTAGCAGTATAGTTTATTCTTGGCTGCATTCAAAATTCTTTTGCCTGAATATCAGATACCAGGACCTTTCAATCCTTTACTGTGAAAGCTGCTAGGTCCTGGGTATTCTTTTTTTAAATTAATTTTATAATCATAACTTTATTTTGACAGTACATATGCATAGGTAATTTTTACAACATTATCCCTTGTACTCCCTTCTATTCCAAAATTTTCCCCTCTTGCCCAAATATGACGGTGAGAATACAGAATTATTTGCTTCAACTGTAAATGTGAATGGGGTGAACTCTTATATAAAATGGAAGTGGATATCAGACTTGATTAAAAAACAGAACCCTACAATATGTTGTTTATATGAAACACATTTAAAGCAGAGTGATACATGCATAGTAAAGGTAAAAGGCTGAAACAGAATCTTTTTTATGCTTTGGGTGAAGTAAAAATAAAAAGCAGAGGTAGGCATCATGATCTCAGATCAAGCAAAAGCAAAAATAAATCTAATTAAAAGAATTAAGGAAGGAAATATATCATGTTAAAGGGTACTATAGATAATGAAGCAATATCAATACTACACATACATTCACCAAGTGGTATAGCATTTAAATTTCTAAAGGAGAGGTTAAGAGAGCTGCAAGATGGAGTAAATAGCAAAACTAAAATAGAGGGGAATCACAACTTTGCTCTCTCAGAACTAGATAAATCAAATGACAAAATAAGAAAGAAGTTAAGGAGATAAATAGAACTTTTGAAAAGTTAGGTGATAGATATTTGAAGAACATTGAAGATAGACAGAAAAGAGCACACTCTTTTAAGCACTTCATGGAATTTATACAAAAATTTACCATATATAAAGGCAAAAAGACCTCAAAAGGAAATGTAAAAAGGCAGAAATACTAAATGCAGTTATTTTTTTTCAGATCACAATGCAGTAAAACTTATATTCATTATAAGGCCAGGGTAAATTGACCAAAAATCAATTGAAAACTAAATAATCTAACCCTAAAGAATGAATGGGTGAAACAGCAAATCATAGACACAATCAATAATTTCATCCAAGAGAATGACAATGATGAGAAAACATACCAGAATTTGTGGGATGCAACCAAAATGATTGTTAGGGGATCTCTAGATGCATACTTGAACAAAATAGAGCAAGAGAAAATCATTGAATTGGGCTTGCTACCAAAAAAAAAAAAAAAGCTAGAATTAAAATCCCCCAATCAAATAGCAAACTTGAAATTCTAAAATAAAAGGGGAAATTAATAAAATTGAAAATAAAAAATAAACTATTGAATTAATAAATAAAACTAAGAGTTAGCTTTGTGGGGAAAAAAGCAACAAAATAGATAAACCTTTAGTTAATTTGATTAGAAAAAGCAAAGAGGAATATCAAATTGTTAGTCTCAAAAATGAAAACAGAGAATTTCCAAGGAAGAGGAAATTAGAGCAATAATTAGGAATTCTTTTGCACAACTTTATGACAATAAATTTGATAACCTAAGTGAAATGGAGGAATACCTACAAAAATATAGATTGCCCAGATTATCAGAAGAAGAAATAAATTATTTCTTTATTATTTAAATAGTCCCATTTTAGAAAAAGAAATAGAACAAGCTATTAATGAGCTCCCTAAGAAAAAATTTCATGGGTCAGATGGATGTAAATTCTACCAAACATTTAAAGGACAGTTAACTCCAATACTATTCAAACTATTTGAAAAAATAGGGAAAGAAAAACTGCCATTTTTTTAAAAATATAGACATGGTACTGATAGCGAAACCATATAAACAGAGAAACCAGAAAACAGAGAAATAAAATTGTAGACCAATTTTCCAAATGAATATAGATGCAAAAATCTTAAATAAAATATTAGCTAAAAGACTACAGAAAGTAATTTCCAGGATCATACACCATGACAAAGAAGCATTTATACTAGAAATGCATAACTGGTTCAATATTAGGAAAACCATCCACATAATTGACTATCTTAATACCCAAACTAACAAAAAATCATATGATTATCTCAAAAAATGCAGAAAAAACATTTGATAAAGACACCCATTTCTATTTAAAAAAAAAACACTAGAGAGTACAGAAATAAATAGACTTTTCCTTAAAACAATCAGTAGCATCTATTTAAAATCATCAGCAAAGACAATATGTAATGGGAATAAACTAGAACCATTCCCAATAAAATCAGGGTGAAAAAAGTTTGTCATTGTAACCAATACTATTTAAAATTACATTATAAATTTTAGTTTTGGTAATAGGAGAAGAAAAAGAAATCAAAGGAATTAGAGTAGGTAATGAGGAAACCAAATTATCATTTTTTGCAGATGATATGATGGTATACATAGAGTACACTAGAGAATCAACTAAAAAAGTATTAAAAACAATCTACAACTTTAGTAAAGTTTTAGGATACAAAATAAATCCATATAAATCATTAGCATTTTTATACATCACCAAAAAAGTCCAGCAAAAAGAGATACCAAAAAAAATTCGATTTAAAGTATTATCAATAGCAAAAATTATTTGGGAATCTATCTGTGAAGGGAAAGTCAAGAACTATATCAGCACTTCATGGAATTCATTTAAAAATTACTATATATTAGGGTATGAAGACCTCAAAATGAAATGCAGAAAGGCAGAAATAATAAATGTTCAATGTTGGCATAGAGACAGAATGAGAAAACAGGATGGGAGAAGAAAATCCAAAACCCCATATCCAAAATGCCACAGAAGCTTCCATTTGGCATCAGAATGTAGACTGATCAGAGAAAGGGGTGAGGGTCATGTTCTAACTTGAAGCAATTTAAGATTGTTTCTCTGTCCCCCTCTCTCTGTCTTTGCTTCTTTCTTCCTCTATCTGTTTCTCCTTGTGTCTCAGTCTCTGTGTCTTTGCTTCTGTTTCACTCCTTTGATTTCTGTCTCTCTGTGTCTGTCTCCTCTTTTTCTATTTCTCTTTCTCTCTCTTCCTCTGTCAATCATTTTATCATTCTATAAATTCAACTTACAATTCTAGGGATTTTCTGGTTGTGGGGAAAAGTGAGAAGGTAAATTATTTCCTCAGGTTCACACAGTTTATAAAATAAAATAATATTAATAAAAGTTGACTTTATCTAAACACTCTAAATTCTTCAAAGTACCTTACATCTGTTATCTTATTTGACCCTGACAAGTTTGAGAGGTGAAAAATATTATTTTCATCCTTGCTTTACAAATTAAGAAAATGAGGCCCAGAGCTGTTAGGTGACCTGTTCAAGGTTGCACAGCAAGTATTTCACACAAAATTACAACTCAGATTTTCCTATGGCCCATGTCCAATCTACTGAGCCACCTAGATTCCTCTCCTATATATCAAAGAGAAGACTTGAGCTCAAGTCTTCCTGCCTTCAAGCCTATAGCCGCTTCTCCCTTAAGGTTACCCAATTACTTCAACCAGAATTCTATATTATAAGCTTGAAAATACCAGAATTCCCTGGGTTTCCAAGAAACCTTTCTCTGGTATTAATGATTACTGAGGCTTTGACAATCCACTTCCAGAGATCTTAGAAAAGAGAAGTGTTACTGATAAGCTTTTCTAATAGGTGTCAGGTTATTTGAGTGAGTCAGGTGCTTAAAAAAAATCCCACAGCTCACAGTCTGACTCCTCAGTCTATACAATGACATTTAATACATACATGCACTCACACCCACATACACACATATAGACAGACACACACTCACAGAGCATACCTTGATTCAGATTTCACTGGATTAAGAAATATCAGTGAATGTCTTGTATAAGTGTCAGTTTATTCAACTTGCATCAAAAGCTATAACTATATAGATATGGCATTAAAAATCACTTTGTCCAGAAATGCTGTGTATATATCCAAGGTCACTTTGCAGTGATATAAAATAAAGGGCAAAGTCAGCAACACCAAAGACTAATAATGGCATGGGATTGGAGAGCCTAATTAAAATGCTGCTCTAGTGAAGATATTGTATCCACCTGAGTGAAATAGTGGTTTAAATTCACCTTCACTTTATGGCTGATATCATAAACAATATGTCTATTATATAATTATACAGAAATTAATAAGGGGTTTAGTTTGTATTTTAAATATTCAAAGTGTATTCTTTTTGCAGCAAGTATTGATAGCAACAGATTTTTCCTTTAATGTTTGTGTTTGTTGTTATTGTACATTGGCAAAAATGTAATAGAAATTCAAATAGGTACATGATTAATTTTAGGAGTTTTATACTATCCATATAATTCCACATTTCAATGATATTATTATTATTTTGATGTACGTGTTCCCTTCAAAAACAGGTCACCAACCATCCATGCTTCTTCATTCAGTGAACTTTTCTTCAATTTTCTCATGCAAATATATCATAGAGGTGTACAATCCTTATGCTAAAGTATTTTTCATTAGAGTAATCTTCAAATAGAGTAACATCTTCAAATGCTATAGATCTGTAGGGAATCCTAGTGAGTATCAGGCATGCCTTTATTGCAAATGTTTGCTAAGAACTTTGAAATGCACTGCTAACTTTTTCTGATACACCTCAGGAAGCACTAGGAGTTTTGGACATCAATCTGGCACTTTAATTAATGAATATCCTTTATAGAAGTCCTATGTTAGCTCCAGAAACCTGGCTGTTCCTGGAGTAACCATAATCCTCTTAAAGGAATAAGTATATATTCTCTTTGATGAAGCTCTTGTGACAGAACATCGCTGTGCTTGAAGGGGTGTTGTACTATCTCAAGGGTCATATATCAAATGAGAATATTTAGCATAGTGCCTTCTTTGTTCACAATATATAAAAAACTCCTTAGTGGAAAGGAACATTAAGAACTCAGAAAGTTTGGTACCACTTGCCTAACAAAACCTCCATTCAAGACTCTGGATAACTGTGACACAAGTTCTCCCAGCTATTGGAATTCAGATATATTATTGCTTCCTTGTAGTGATGATATATATTGTATGTTGTCTATTGTTTGTTTGTTTCTTTTATTGTCTTGGTGATCACTGTGTTTGTTAATTGTGCATTATTTTCATGCTCTAAGTCTCCTATTTTCTTATATTTTGGTTAAATCAAGGTTCTGGACAGTAATAAATTTGTACCCACACTCTTTAAGGTTATGCTTGTTGAATACAAATTTCAAACTTAGATTAATCCAACAGGATCTTTCTAGAAATGTAGAGAAAATCTATTGCTGTTTTCACAGAATAATGTTCATAACTGAAGGGAATGATGAATTTCATTTAGTTTTTAATGAAAATAAAGATGTGTTATTTTCTCCTTCAAATTCATAGAGGTTATGAAAACTAAATGATCAAAGAGCTTGTGCACACTCAGTTAAAAACACCTTTCTCAGAGGGAAATAAAGAAAGAAAATGTGTGAATTTTTTAAAAGTACCAGCTATATATTGTTTGAGACACAAGGAAATTTAATTATGATACTTTAAAATTTTATATACTGCTAATGAATTTAACTTTCAAATCTTAATTTAAATATAAGAAAGTACCCATTGTTTGATGAGAGTATCATAATAGATTCACCAATCTGAGAAAATCTCTTCCTTTACACAACTTAGTGAGCTATCAGGAATTGTCCATTTATTCATATCCTATTGGAAAATTAGAGGCAGATGAATAACTTTAGCAACAAATATGGATTCATCTTCCCCATTAAATTTCTTTTCTCCACATAAAAATAATCATGTTTAAATAACACATAATTAAATCGAGAGTTTCATAAGAGTAATCTTTCAAATTGTGTCCACTGCATATGTGAGAATAGTACAAAAATATTTTCTGTGTAGGATTATAAAGGGTTTTGAAGTGGTGATATTTATTACAAAATGGGGTATAAATGAAGGTGATAGAAAAGATAATAAAGCATTTTACTTTGGATTAATCCCTTGGCACTCATACAAATGAAGAAATTAATGGAGTGATGTTCTTTTCACCGGTTCCAGTTTTCAACTCTTTCTATTGCTGTTTTCCCTTTTCCTATGTGTCACTTCTTCTTTGCTCTTCCCATTAGTACAATATTATATACTACTTATCCTCAATTCAGAATGTGATCAGCAAAATCCTAGTATGTCCCTTTCCAAGGGGGAGGGGGGAATTAGTTAGTAGTGGAATAGAGGATGTTTAAGAATATGCTCAGGAATCTTGGGTTGGTTAAACTATTTCAGGAACTGATATTATCCCACATCACCCTTCTCATAGGAATCAGCTTATCTTAACGTTCTTATAAGAAGGCAGTAAAATGGTACACTCACAATCCCTTCAATATCTCTGGAGAATTCTACTACAGCAGGTTAATGTCTACATTAGAGTTTTGCTTTATGTCTTTGTATGTTCTTTGTAGAGAGACATGGGATCTTTTTATTTTCTAAAGCTATATTAGAACCCTTATCCTCAACTGACATTTAAAAAAAATATCTTAAGCAGACGAGAAGCAGTGTGGTTCAAATTCCATCTCGAACACATACTGGTCATACTTTTGGCTAAGATATTTCAGGCTACTAATCTACATGAATAAGTTTTTACAAAAACAATTCCCAAACTCCTACTGCAGGTTGTCTCTATTTCTATGTAACTGTTATTTTCTTTCAAATATAGTAATCATATGTAATATAAACAACAATAAAATTATCAAAATAAGATTATTAAAATATATTTATCTATATAAATAGATTTGTCTAGATCTTAAAATATGATTATTCAATAAATCAAGAATATCACTTCCATACTTATTCAAAAAAGGCAAATTGCTCTTTACAATGTGTCAGATGATGGTATTTTTATGACATTTGATTTAGTTATTACTCAAGATCCTGAAATCCTGAAAGTGGTCACATTATATGAGAAAAATACTTTATTCCATGCTAAGTTTAATAACAGCTATCTAGATATCAACTTATTTGCATCAGTGTTCAGTTGAAAAGTCAAGGTGACTTTCTACTCAAATGCTATCATAAAATAAAGCTACTAGGGAGATAATGTAAAGTGATGATAACTTATTCTCCTATCTATTTTGTTTTTGTTTTTTCATAAAGTCAACTATTAGTTTTATTTATTAATTTAATATTTTTACTTTAAATTTTATCAATTTCTCATTTTAATTTTAATATTTCAAGTTTAGTATTTGATTAGGTTTTTAATTTGTTCTTTTTTAGCTTTTTAAGTTGCAAGACCAATTCATTGATCTTCTCTTTCTCTATTTTTTTCAAGTAAGTCTCTAAAGATATAAAATTTCCCTTATTACCACTTTTGCTGAATCCCACAAATTTTGTTATGTTGTCTCATTATTGTCATTCTTTTGGGTGAAATTATTAATTGTGGCTATGATTTTCTGTTTTACCCATTCTTCAGGATAAGATTATTTAGATTCCAATTACTTTTTGGTCTATTTACCCAGAACTTTTTGTTAAATGTTTTTATTGCATCATGATCTAAAAAGAATTCATTCACTATTTCTGCCTTTCTGCATTTAATTTTGAGGTCTTTATGACATAATATATAGCCAATTTTTTTATAGTTTCTATGAACTGCTGAGAGGAAAGTGTACTCCTTTCTGTCTCCATTCAATTTTCCCCAAAGATCTATCTTACCTAACTTTTCTAATATTCTATTTGCCTGTTTAATTTTTTTTTCTTATTTGTTTTGTGGTTTGATTTATCTAATTCTGAGAGTGCAAGGTTGAGATCTCCAACTATTATAGTTTGCTGTTTATTTCTTCTTGCAACTTTCTTAACTTCTCCTTTAGGAAGTTATATGGTATACCATTTGGTGCATATATATTTAGCACTGATATTGCTTCATTTTCTATGCTACTCTTTAGCAAGATATAGTGCCCTTCCTTATCTCTTTTAATTAGATCAAATTTTGCTTTTGCTTGATCTGAGATAAAGATGGCTATCCCTGCTTTTTTGACCTCACTTGAAGAATAATAGATTCTGCTTCAGCCTTTTACCTTTTCTCTGTATGTATCTCCCTCCTTTAAATGTGTTTCCTGTAAACAACATATGGTAGAATTTTCTCTTTTGATCCAATTTGCTATCCACCTCCACTTAACACATAGTGTTAAACTTCTGTACACCATTCTCCTCATGCAGCTCTCCCTCTTTGTAATCCCTCCCACCCCCTTTGAATCCCTGCCCCTTTCTTTTACCTTTCCCTTATTACTCTTTTCCTTTTCCCTTTTCCTTTCCCACTTTTTAATAAAGTGAGAAAAGTTTCTCTGTAAATCAAATATATCAATTATTATCTCTTTGAGCCAATTCTGATGGGTATAAGATTCACACAATGTTTCTCCCCCTCTCTAAATTACCTATGACAGGTCTCCTTTGTCTCTTCATAAGATATAGTTTCCCTCTTTTTATCTCCACTTTTCCTTTTTTTAATCCTATCCATTTTCCATTTCTATTTCCCTTTTTAAAAATATTATATCAGTAAAATCAAATTACACATGCACTCTTTATGTATGTCCATAACAGAAATACAGTTCTCAAGTGTTCTTTTTACCTTTTTCTGCTTCTCTTGAGACCTATAGTTGGAGGATGATATAGATATAGATATAGATATAGATATAGATATAGATATTGATAGTATATAGACCTATAGTTGGAGCTTTTCTTTCTTTTGCTCATTTTTGTTCTAGCTCTCCTTTAAGATCTTTTATAATTTCTTCCAGGAGAGCCTTGGGTGATGGGGACCAGATTACATCCTCCTTTGGGGTTTTGTCTGGAGATTGCTGTTAGTCTCCTTGGGGCTGAAAACCTGCTCTATTTCTGTATAAGAGCCATCTGATGGTTAGCATAAGCTTGGCTTTTTTACTCATTTTTAAAAAATCCCTTAGGGTCTGCCTTCAGGGCAAGGAGTTTACCAGATTCCTCTGCAGAACAGGGATAGATATATGGACAGAATCTGTCCTGCTAAGGAGCTGCTAAGAATGGCCAAGCTATGGGAGTGTCCTCAGAAGAGCCTAGAACTGGAAATGCTTCTGCCCTGGGAAGAGCCCTCCTGCTGTGTAGATTTGTAGCTGCTCCAGGCAGAAACCCCATACTGCAGAATGTGGCTGTACTTATATGCTGTGGTCTGTGCTGAGTCACTTCCAGTGCTGGGTGGGTGTAGCCAGATCTTGTGAGATTCTGGTGTTTTTTTGGAGTACACTTTACATTTGGCCTTTTTGTATCTTCTCTGCTGATCTACTGCTTTGCAACCAAAGCAGAGCACCAACCTGTGATAGAGTCCTCCCTGCAAAATCTCCACCTACAGAGATCACCCCTGCTCCTGTCTGATCAATATGCTAGTCTCTGGTTCTGCCTCCCATTCTGTGCTGGCCTGCTTCTGCTGGTCAGGACAAAACTTTTCTGTGATCTTTCAGATTATCTTTGGCTGGCAATTTGTTGTATTCCCAATATTCGTGGATTTTCCCAGTCAAGCATTATTTCTGAGGCTGAGATTGGTAATTAGTAGTGAGGGTAGAAGAGGAGTTTAGAATGCCATGTGTATCTTCTCCACCATCTTGGCTCTGCCCCCCCATTTATTCTTTAGAATTAGATTGTTTAATTTCCAATTCATTTTTAGTCTGTCTTTCCCTGGCCCTTTATTGAATATAATTATTATTGCATTGTGGTCTGGAAAGGAAACATTTATTATTTCTACATTTTTGCATTTGATTGTGAGGTTTTTAATGCCCTACACATGGTTAATTTGTGTGCAGGTGCCATGTACTGCCAAGGAAATGGTATTTTGCTTTCTGTTCCTATTCAATTTTCTCAAGTTCCATCATATTTAGTTTTTTCTAGAAACTTATTAACTTCCCTAGTTTTTTTTTTTCCTTAAGTGTGTGTGTGTGTGTATGTGTGTGTGTGTGTGTGTGTGTGTGTGTGTGTGTGTGTGTGATTAGATTTATCTGAATCTGAGGGGGGGAGGTTGAGCTCCTCCAATAAAATTGTTTTGCTGTTTATTTATTCCTATAACTTCCTTAAAAACTTCTTTGAGAATTTAGTTGCTCCACCACTTGATATATATATATATATATATATATATATATATATATATATATATATATATATATATATATATAGTCATTACCACTTCGTTATTTATGGTACCCTTTATCAAGATGTACTTTTCTTCATTATCTCTTTTAATAAGATCTATTTTTTTTACTTTTGCTGTGTTGGAGATCAGAATTGCTATCCTTGTTTGTTTTTGTTGTTGTTGTTGTTGTTGTTGTTGTTTGTTTGTTTTTGTTTTTGTTTTTGTTTTTCCTTAACTTCAGCTAAAGCATCACAAATTCTGTTCCAGCCTTTAATCTTTACTCTGTATCTGTCTCTCTCTTCTAAGAAGTATTTTTTTTTTAAACAACATATTATAGGATTCTGTTTTTTAATCCACTTTTGTATTTATTTCCTGTTTTTTGGTGTGTGTGGGGGGGAGAGTTCATTTCATTCACATTAATAGTTATGATTACCAACTCTGATTTCTCTCCATCTTATTTTCTCCCCTTTATATACTTCTGTTCTCTTTTTTCACCCTGTTCAAGTGATTTTTTTTTACCCATGCACCCACTACCTTATCTCCTATCTCCTCCCTTCTCTTACTAGTGTTTTGTTTATCCATTCCACCCACTACCTTATCTCCTATCATTCCTCCCTCTCTCTTAATATTTTAACATACTCCACCCACTATTTTAGCTTCTATCAACCCTTCCCCCTCTTACCTTTTCCCCTAGTGTTTCTGCCTTTTCTTCTATCTCGTCCCTTTCTTTTCTGTTCCTCTTTCTCTTCCTACTTCTTTGTAGAGTTAGATAAATTTATTCCTCCATTTAGATTATTAAACTATTCTCTCTTAAAGCCAAAATTAATGAAATCAAGCTTCAGAAAATGCTCATCTCCCTCCCTTGTTTATCTCCATTGTAATAAGTCGTTTGCATCTCTTCATGTAAATTATACTTCCCCTTTCCTCTTTTTCCATTACATATCTTTTCTCAGCTCTTAATGTCATTTTCATTGTTGTCATCACATCAATGGCTATTCATAAACACACTCTCAGTCCATGTGATGCCCCCCTCTGTCCCAATGATAGATAAAATTTTTAAGAGTTAAAGATATGATTTTCCCATCTAGGGATGTAAACACTTTAACCTTTAAAATATATTTTTCACTTGTTTGCCTTTCTATACTTCCTTTGAGTCTTGTGTTTGTATATTAAATTTTCTGCCAGGTCATGAGTAATCCTCTCTATTGATCCCTGATATCTGAATTATTTTTGTCTGTTAGTTTAAAATAATTTTCCCTTCAGATTATAGTTTAGGAATTTTGCAACCATATCCCTTGGGGTTTTCCTTGTGGAATCTCTTTCCAAAGATGATCAATGGATTTTTTCCAATAAGTATTTCCCCTTTTGTTTGTAGAATATTGGGGCAGTTTTCCTTAATGATCTCGTGAAGAATGCTATACAGGCTCCTGTTTTGGTCATGACCTTAATTTAAGCCAATAATTTGTTAATTGTATCTTCCAGATCTATTTTCCAGGTCAGCTGTTTTGCCAATGAGTTATTTCACATTTTGTTAATTTTTTTTCATTTTTCTTAGTTTGTTTGACTGATTCTTGCCGTCTTAGAAAATCATTAGCTTTCATTTGCCCTTTTCTATTTTTTAATGTGTCATTTTATTCAGTTATCTTTTGTATCTCTTTTCCATTTGTGTTTTTTTTATACTGTTGAATGAGTTGTTTTCTTCAGACAATTTTTTCCTTCCTTTTCCAATTGTTGACTCTCTCATGCATACCTTTCATTTCTTTTCTCATTTTTTTCTTCTCCCTCTATTATTTGTCTTTAGAAGTCTTTTATGAGAGGTTTCTCTGAGATTTTCTAAGATTTTGAGATCCCTTCTTTTCTACTTTGGACATTCTGTCCTAGATTGTTTGTATTTTGCTCTGCCTGTCACCATAATAGCTTGCTATGATCAAAGTTCAGTTTCTTGCTCTTTCTTTCCATTTCTTTTGATATTTTCTCTTTTTTCAGTTTGATGATGCTCTTCTCCTGAGTCAAAGAAGGGGCTTTCAAAAACTTCCTATGCAGCTCTGAGTATTGATTTTGAGCATAGCATTCCCTTGTGTTGGCAGTGGGTAGCTTAGCCTGCTCTTTCCAGGAAATCACCTCCTTTCCCAGAGTTTTGCATCTGAGCTGAAACTAGAAGCTGTCCCATTGATTTACTCCACTATTAATCAAGAACGCAGTTGCTGATTTGCTATGATTAAGACCTTCCTTAGGTCTTTCCTAGATTCTGTCTGAGAAACAGCCTTTTTCATTGCAGTGAAATGGACCTTTCTTGAAGGCTTTCAATCTGTCTTGAATTGGAGAGTAGTTTTATTCTGTTAAACTCTGTTCAAATGCTTGGTTTAATTCATTTTTTGATGGAAATTGGGAGAGCTAGAGCAGCTTCCTGACTTTATTCAGCCATCTTGATTCCCTCCACCCCACCCCTCAAACAAGGTATGCTTTTGTATTATAGTGGACTTTTGGATCCTATTTTTTTATTGCACACTCATTTTTGAGGCACAGGAGATGAAGTTGCAATATAAATAGCTTTCTCAGACTTGTAGCATATGTTACCTTTGAAATTTTCTTTACCCTTGGAAGACTATTTTTCATTTCCTTTTGCATTTTCTTTTGACTTCAGGAAAATCTTGTGTTGTTTGTGTTTATAGGTCTTTCCACTATGTGAGTAGTTTTTGATTGTCCCCTTCCATTAGAATGAAAACTTTTAATTCTCATTTATCCTAGATAAGGGCTCAAAGGCAACTGCTTACCTAGTTTTCTATTGTCTTCTTTATTTACATTTGAAATATTCTAATTCTCATTTTTTCATCAGGAATGCTTATAAGTTTTCAATTAAAGTAAAGATCCATTTTTTGGAGGGGCTACCTAGGAAACTGGAAAGTTCATGAAAATATTCCAGAGGCCTTCCCAAGACTGTATGAAGTACAATGAAAAAAAGAAGTTTAAAAAAAAAAATTCCATGCCAGAATCAAGTCGTTTTTGTCATGGGAGAATCTGTGATTTAAGAATTGTTTATGGTGGGATAGTTGCTGATCTTAAAAAAAAAAAAAAAAAAAAAAAAAAAAAAAAAAAAAAAAGGGTTAATATTACAACCACTATTAACATTGATCATTGTAAGACCTCAAGCACATTTCAAATATGGACTCAATTAACATAATATTATATCTGTAAGAATGAGAATTAATATTTGGTTATAATCATATTAAAGAGAGATCATATGAGATCTTTATATTCTCTCATGCAATTCTACAAATTAACATTTGAAATGAACCATTTCTACAAATTTACATTTGAAATGAGGAATTTGGTGATAGAATATCTAATATCCATCTCATTTATTTACTAGGGATCTTTGCTGGCCTACTCTGCTGAAAAGGAAATCCATATTTTTGATATCACTTTGCTTTTATCTGAGTTGATAGCTGTCAACTTAGGCATGACATGTGAAATACTAGAAATATAGAACATACATTGCAAGTATATTACAATTTTCATGAATTATTCCATTCTTTTAAAAAACTTTTTAGGCTAAGGAACTTGGTATGCGGCCAAGAATAACTTACCCAGCAAAAATGAGCATCATTTTCCAGGGAAGAAGATGGATATTTAACAAAATAAATTAATGCCATCTATTCTTGATGAAAAAACCAGAATTACATAAAATGTTTGATCTTGAAATACAGAACTCAAGAGATTTCTAAAAAAGGTAAAAAGAAATCTTGAGAACTATACTTCTGCCATAAAAATATGTAAAGAACATATGTATAATTTGTCCTAGAAACTAGAGGTGGAAAGGAAATTATATCATAAAAAAGGGTAAAGTGGTGGTACTACATCTCATGAAGAGGCAAAGGTAACATATTATTATATCTGAGAGAAAGAAAGGAGGGAGATGAACATAGTATGTATCAATAGACATATTTGATTTATGGTGAAACTTCTTCCACTTCATTGAAAAGTGAGAGGGAAGGAGTAAGCTAAGGGGAAGGGAATATAGAAACTGTGAGGAAAAGGGGTAAAATAAGGCGAGGAACTTTAAGGTGGGGAAGGGATACTAAAAAGGGAGGGCTGAGAAAAGCAAGTGGTGTTCACAAGTTTAATACTGGGTAGGGGAATAAGAGGAAAAGAAAAGGGAAAAGCATAAGCAGGGGTTAATAGGATGGCAAGCAATATAGAATTAGTCATTCTAACCATAAATGTGAATGGGGCAAACTGCCTCATAAAGAGGAAGCAGTTAGCAGACTGGATTAAAAGTCAGAATCCTACTATATGTTGTTTATAGGAAACACATCTGAAACAGGGTGATACATTCAAACTAAAAGTAAAAGGGTGGAGCAGAATCTACTATGCTTCAGGCAAGGCCAAAAAAGCAGGGGTAGCCATCCTCATCTCAGATCAAGCAAAAACAAAAATTGATCTAATTAAAAGAGATAAGGAAGGGCATTATATCCTACTAAAGGGTAGCATCAATAATGAAGCAGTATCAATATTAAACATATATGCACCAAGTGGTGCAGCATCTAAATCCTTAAAAGAGAAATTAAGAGAGTTGCAAGAAGAAATAGACAGCAAAACTATAATAGTGGGAGGTTTCAAACTTGCACTCTCAGAATTAGATAAATCAAAGAACAAAATAAATAAGAAGGAAGTCAAAGAGGTAAAGAGAATACCAGAAAAGTTTGATATGATAGATCTTTGGTGAAAGCTAAATGGAGACAGAAAGGAGTATACTTTCTTCTCAGCAGTTCATGGAACCTGTACAAAAATTGATCATATACTAGGGCATAAAAACCTCAAAATCAAATGCAGTAAGACAGAAATAGTAAATGCATCCTTTTCAGACCACAATGCAATCAAAATTTCATTTAATAAAAAGCCAGGGGAAAATAGACCAAAAATAATTGGAAACTAAATAATCTTATACTAAAGAATGATTGGGTAAAACAGCAAATCATAGACATAATTAATAACTTCACCCAAGAAAATGACAATAATGAGACATCATACCAAAATGTGTGGGATACAGCCAAAGCAGTAATAAGGGGAAGTTTCATATCTCTAGAGGCCTACATGCATAAATTAGAGAAAGAGAGGGCCAACGAATTGAGCTTACAACTAAAATTGCTAGAAAAGGAACAAATTAAAACCCCCCAGACAAACACAAAACTTGAAATTCAAAAAATAAAAGGTGAGATTAATAAAATTGAAAGTTAAAAAAAAACTATTGAATTAATTAATAAAATTAAGAGTTGGTTCTATGAAAAAACCAACAAAATAGACAAACCCTTAGTAAACCTGATTAAAAAAAGGAAAGAGAAAAAGCAAATTGTTAGTCTTGAAAATGAAAAGGAAGAACTCAAAACTAATGAAAAGGAAATTAGAACAATAGTTAGGAGCTACTTTGCTCAACTTTATGCCGATAAATTCGATAACTTAAATGAAATGGAAGAATACCTTCAAAAATATAGCTTGCCCAGATTAACAGAGGAAGAAGTAAGTAGTCTAAATAGTCCCATCTCAGAAAAAGAAATAGAACAAGCTATTAACCAACTTCCTACCAAAAAATCTCCAGGACCAGATGGATTCACATGTGAATGCTACCAAACATTTAAAGAACAAATAACTCCAATGCTATATAAACTATTTGAAAAAATAGAGATTGAAGGATTCCTACCAAATTCCTTTTATGACACAGACATGGTACTGATACCTAAACCAGGTAGATCGAAAACTGAGAAAGGAAATTATAGACCAATTTCCTTAATGAACATTGATGCTAAAATCTTAAATAAGATATTAGCAAAAAGACTTCAGAAAATCATCCCCAGGATAATACAATATGACCAAGTGGGATTTATACCAGGAATGCAGGGCTGGTTCAATATTAGGAAAACTATTAGTATAATTGACCATATTAATATTATATTAATAAAACCATATGATAATCTCAATAGATTCAGAAAAAGCATTTGATAAAATCCAACATCCATTCCTACTAAAAACACTTGAGAGTATAGGAATAAATGGACTATTCCTTAAAATAATAACAAGCATATATTTAAAACCTTCAGTAAACATCATATGTAATGGCGATAAACTAGAACCTTTAACTGAAAGATCAGGAGTGAAACAAGGTTGCCCACTATCACCATTACTATTCAATATAGTACTAGAAATGTTAGCCTCAGCAATAAGAGCCGAGAAAGAGATTCAAGGAATTACAGTAGATAATGAGGACATCAAATTATCACTCTTTACAGATGACATGATGGTATACATAGAGAACCCCAAAGACTCTGCTAAAAAGCTATTAGAAACAATTCAGTACTTTAGCAAAGTTGCAGGATACAAAATAAATCCACCTAAATCCTCAGCATTTTTATACATTACCAACACAATCCAACAGCAAGAGATACAAAGAGACATTCCATTCAAAATAACGGTCTATAGTATAAAATATTTGGGAATATATCTAGCAAAGGAAAGTCAGGAATTATATGAGAAAAATTACAAAACACTTGCCACAAGAATAAAGTCAGATTTAAATAATTTGAAAGACATCCAGTGCTCTTGGATAGGCCAAGCAAATACAATTAAGATGACAATACTCCCTAAACTAATCTATTTATTTAGTGCTATACCAATCAGATTCCCAAGGAACTATTTTAATGACCTAGAAAAAATAACAACAAAATTCATATGGAACAACAAAAGGTCGAGAATTTCAAGGGAAGTAATGAAAACAAAATTAAATGAAGGTGGTCTAGCTGTACCTGATCTAGAACTATATTATAAAGCAACAGTCACCAAAACCATATGGTATTGGTTAAGATATAGACTAGTTGATCAGTGGAATAGGTCAGGTTCACAGGGCAAGATAATGAATAAAAATAGAAATCTTGTGTTGGACAAACCCAAAGATCCCAAATTTTGGGATAAGAATTCATTATTTGACAAAAACTGCTGGGAAAACTGGAAATTAGTATGGCAGAAACAAGGCATGGACCCACATTTAACGCCACATACTAAGATAAGATCACAGTTGTTACAAGATTTAGGCATGAAGAATGAAATCATAAGTAAATTGTAGGAACATGGGATGGTTTACCTCTCAGACCTGTGGAGGAGGAAGGAGTTTGTGTCCAAGGGAGTACTAGAGACCATTATTGATCACAAAATAAAAAATTTTGATTACACCAAATTAAAAAGTTTCTGCACAAACAAAACTAATGCAAACAAGATTAGAAGGGAAATAACAAATTGGGAAAACATTTTTACAGTTAAAGGTTCTGATAAAGGCCTCATCTCCAAAATATACAGAGAATTGACTTTAATGTATAAGAAATGAAGCCATTCTCCAATGGATCAATGGTCAAAGGATATGAACAGACAATTTTCAGGTGATGAAATTAAAACTATTTCCACTCAGATGAAAGCGTTCCAAATGACTATTAATCAGAGAAATGCAAATTAAGACAACTCTGAGATACCACTACACATTTGTCAGATTGGCTAAGATGACAGGAACAAATAACGATGAATGTTGGAGGGGTTGTTGGAAAACTGTCACACTGATGCAATGTTGGTGGAGTTGTGAAAGAATCCAACCATTCTGGAGAGAAATCTGGAATTATGCCCAAAAAGTTATCAAAATGT
Organism: Sminthopsis crassicaudata; assembly: GCF_048593235.1. NCBI lineage: Eukaryota > Metazoa > Chordata > Mammalia > Dasyuromorphia > Dasyuridae > Sminthopsis > Sminthopsis crassicaudata. The sequence continues at coordinate 522,407,843 of NC_133617.1, forward strand.
GCACACCCTTTGACCCAGCCATATTACTACTGGGCTTATATCCCAAGGAAATACTAAAGAAGGGAAAGAGACCTGTATGTGTCAAAATGTTTGTGGCAGCCCTGTGGCTAGAAACTGGAAGATGAATGGATGTCCATCAATTGGAGAATGGTTGGGTAAATTATGTTATATGAATGTTATGGAATATTATTGTTCTGTAAGAAATGAACAATAGGAGGAATACAGAGAGGCTTGGAGAGACTTACATCAACTGATGCTGAGTGAAATAAGCAGAACTAGCGTATCATCATACACTTCAACAGTGATACTGGATGAGCATGTATTCTGATGGAAGTGGATATCTTCAACATAGAGAAGAGCTAATCTAATTCCAATTGATGATGGACAGAATCAGCTACATCCAGAAAAGGAACACTGGGAAATGAGTGTAGACTGTGAGCATTGTTTTTTTTTTTTTTTTTTTTTTTTTTGTTGTTGTTGTTGTTGTTGTTGTTGTTTTGTTTTGTTTTGTTTCTCTTTCCAGATTATTTTTTTACCTTGCGAAAACAATCCTTCCTTTGCAACAACAGCAACAACAAAATTCGTTTCTGCACATATATATTGTACCTAGGATATACTATAAGATATTTAATATGTATGGGAATGCCTGCCATCTAGGGGAGGGGGTAGAGGGAAGGAGGGGAAACACTCAGAACAGAAGGGATTACAAGGGATAATGTAAAAAAAAATTACCTATGCATATGTACTGTTTTTTTACTTTTTTTGTCTTTTTATTTATTTTTTTTTATTCATTTTTCCAAATTATCCCCTCCCTCCCTCCACTCCCTCCACCCGATGGCAGGTAATCCCATACATTTTATATGTGTTACAATATAACCTAGATACAATATATGTGTGTAAATACCATTTTCTTGTTGCACATTAATTATTAGCTTCCGAAGGTATAAGTAACCTGGGTAGATAGACAGTAGTGCTAACAATTTACATTCACTTCCCAGTGTTCCTTCTCTGGGTGTAGTTATTTCTGTCCATCATCGATCAACTGGAAGTGAGTTGGATCTTCTTTATGTTGAAGATTTCCACTTCCATCAGAATACATCCTCATACAGTATTGTTGTTGAACTGTATAGTGATCTTCTGGTTCTGCTCATTTCACTCAGCAACAGTTGATTTAAGTCTCTCCAAGCCTCTCTGTATTACTCCTGCTGGTCATTTCTTACAGAGCAATAATATTCCATAACCTTCATATACCACAATTTACCCAACCATTCTCCAATTGATGGACATCCATTCAACTTCCAGTTTCTAGCTACAACAAAAAGAGCTGCCACAAACATTTTGGCACATACAGGTCCCTTTCCACTCTTTAGTATTTCTTTGGGATATAATCCCAATAACAGCAATGCTGGCTCAAAGGATATGCACAGTTTGACAACTTTTTGGGCATAGTTCCAAATTGCTCTCCAGAATGGCTGGATTCTTTCACAACTCCACCAACAATGTATCAGTGTCCCAGTTTTCCCACATCCCCTCCAACATTCATCATTATTTGTTCCTGTCAGCTTAGCCAATCTGACAGGTGTATCGTGGTATCTCAGAGTTGTCTTAATTTGCATTTCTTTGATCAGTAGTGATTTGGAACACTCTTTCATATGAGTGGAAATAGTTTCAATTTCATCATCTGAGAATTGTCTGTTCATATCCTTTGACCATTTATCTATTGGAGAATTGTTTGTTTTCCTATAAATCAGGGTCAGTTCTCTATATATTTTGGAAATGAGACCTTTGTCAGAACCTTTCCTTTTAAAAATATTTCCCAATTTGTTACTTCCCTTCTAATCTTTTTTGCATTAGTATTGTTTGTACAGAAACTTTTTAGTTTGATGTAATCAAAATCTTCTATTTTGTGATTAATAATGATCTCTAGTTCTCCTCTGATCATAAATTCCTTCCTCCTCCACAGGTCTGAGAGGTAGACTATTCTCTGTTCCTCTAATCTATTTATGATCTCATTCTTTATGCCTAAATCATGGACCCATTTTGATCTTATCTTAGTATATGGTGTTAAGTGTGGGTCCATATCTAATTTCTGCCATACTAATATCCAGTTTTCCCAACAGTTTATTCCGAATAATGAATTTTTGTCCCTAATGTTGGTATCTTTGGGTTAGTCAAAGATTAGATTGCTATAGATGTACCCTTTTTTGTCCTTTGTATCTAATCTGTTCCACTGATCTATAGGTCTATTTCTTAGCCAATACCAAATGGTTTTGGTGACTGCTGCTATATAATATAGCTTTAGATCAGGTACACTTAGACCACCTTCCTCTGACTTTTTTTTTCATTAGTTCCCTTGCAATTCTCGACCTTTTATTCTTCCATATGAATTTGCATATGTACTGTCAAAGAAAATGTTATAATTATAAAAATTAATAAAAAACAAAAAAAATTTAAAAATCTTTTTAAAAGATCATGGACAATATTATTCATTTTATATGTGTATTCTGTTTATGGCAAATAATTGTCATATTAATATTACTACATCATCCAAATAAAAAAGAAATAACTAAGAGAAATTGTTATTGATAGTTTTATGTTTGTCCATACTATAGCAGAGTTCTTTGAACAAATTGCTTCTCTTTGCTCTCACGTATGAACACTAGCCAAAGTGCTATATGAGCCATGAGAAGCATGGCTGAAAGAAAAATGGCTTTTTGGAGATTGCTTATTGCTTTAATTGTTATTAAAAAGCTTCTTAAAGAGCAGTTTTCCCATATCCCCAGGGACTAACAAAATAGCATTGTGGAAGGAAAAAAAAAAACTGTTCCCTAGAAGACTTTTAAATAATCATGTTAAGAAATATGGTAATATCAAAATCTAGTGCTTCTGAAACTTTGTAGCTAACTAAATTATGTAGTGTGGAAATGTGGGACCCAGTGGGCAATTCTTTTCACTCCTTTAGTGACTCCTAAACATTTCTCCTTTCTCAGATTTCTCACTGTATTTTTTTTGTGGAAACCTTCTTTGTACCAACCTTCTCCCTTTTATCCTTGATCTTACAGTTAATAACTGTGTGCTGTGTCTTACTCAATGTAATGAAAATGAAATGCATTTTTATTTCCTCTAAAGCCCCACCTTCTTTCTAATTTTCCTCTTACTATTGAGAGTATTACTAAGCTTCTTCTCAGTCTCACTAGTTAAATGACATCTTTATCTCCTCATTCTTTCACTCTACATATGCAATTTGTCACTTATTACATTCTGTATTGTCTATAATATCTCTCATATGTGCCCTTCTCTTCTTTAACACCATCTTTGCCTATGCGCTAACCTTTTTACATCTGTAATATTGTGATAACTCTCATTCTTATCGACAAGTTTTTCTTCACTACCATCTATCTTCTACTTTGCTCTCATTTTTTTTTTTTAATAAACATCAGATCACGTCAAACGTTCACTAACAATTCTATCACCTACAGGGATTTCCTATTAATTCAAGGATTATTTCTAAAAAAACATTTCCTTAGTATTAAAAATGCTCTTATAATCTTTATCCTTTCTACTTTCCTAGCTTTCTTTCTCTTCATTACCCTCCATGTACCCTATGATCCCCTGATTTTGAAATTCTTGCTATGTCTCACCAAAAAAATAAATTATTCCAATTTCTGATTTCTTTCATTTAACTTGACTATACCAAGTGCCTGAATTTTTCCCTTCTTCATATTATCATCTCCTAAACTCCCTAAGTTATTTTATGTCCTAAATTTAAAAATTCATATTCTATTCCAAAAGAGCTTTGAGAAAAAAAAAAGAAAAATGACCTATATTATATAAATATAAAATTGGAAATTGATGGGATTTCTATCAATTGGAGAATAGCTCAGCAAACTGTGGCATGTGTCTGTGATGGGATATTATTGTTCTCCAGGAAATAATGAGCAGGATGCTGTCAGGAAATTTTTAAAAAACCTGGAAGGTTCTCCATGAACTATTAACATAATTTACTCTATCAATAACTAAACTAACAATAGTCATATGATTATCTCAATAGATGCAGAAAAAAAAATTTGATAAAATCCAATATTCATTCCTATTAAAAATACTAGAAAGAATAGGCACAAATGGATTTTTCCTTGAAGTAATTAGTAGCATTTATTTAAAATCATCAGCAAGTACCATATGTAATGGGGACAAACTTAGAACCATTCCCAATAAGATCAGTGGTGAAAGAAGGTTGCTCACTATCACCATTACTTTTCAGTATTGTACTAGAAATGTTGGCTTTGCAATAAGAGAAGAAAAATAAATTAAAGGTATTAAAATAGGTAATAAGGAAATCAAATTATCACCCTTTACACATGATATGATGGTATTCTTAGAGAACCCTAGAGAATCAACTGAAAAAATACTAAAAACAATTCCCAAGTTTAGCAAAGTTGCAGGATACAAAATAATTCTGCATAAATCATCATCATTTTTATTATCAACAAAGTCCAGCAGCAAGAAATACAAAGAGTAATTTTATTTAAAATAACTTTTGATAGTGTAAAATATTTGATAACCCATCTGCCAAGGGAAAGTCAGGAAATATATAAACACAACTACAAAAATTTTCACACAAATAAAGTCACATCTAATTAACTGGAAAAATATTAAGTGCTCATGGTTATGCCCAGAAAATATAATAAAAATGACATTTTTCCCTAAATTTATCTACTTGTTTAGTGCCATACCAAACAAACCCTCAAGAAATTATTATGCATATCTAGAAAAAAATAATAACTAAGTTCACTGGGAAGAAGTAAAGGTCAAGGATTTCAATGGAATTAATGAAAAATGCAAATGAAGGTGGCAATTTTGAGATATCACTAAACACCTCTCAGACTGACCAAGATGACAGGAAAAAATAATGAGAAATGTTGGAAGAGATGTGGGAAAACTGGAATGCCAGTACATTGTTGGCGTAATTTAGAATGGATCCAACTATTCTAGAGAGCAATTTGGAACTATGCTCTAAGAATTATTAAAATGTGCATACCATTTGATCCAGTAGTGTCTCTACTGGGCTTACATCCCAAAAATATCTTAATGGAGGAAAAGGGACCTAAATGTGCAAAAATGTTTGTGGCAGTCCTTTGTGTAGTCACAAGATACTGGAAACTGAATATATGCCCACCAGTTGAAGAATGGCTAAATAAGTTATGGTATATGGGTTTATGAAATATTATTATTCCATAAGAAACAATCAGCAGGATGATTTCAGAGAGGCCTGGAGAGACTTACATGAACTGATTCTAAGTGAAATGAGCAGAACCAGGAGATCACTGTAGACAGCAACAACAAGGTTATATAACATGATCAATTCTTTTTTTCATATAGTATTTTATTTATTTTTTATTAATTTTATAATTATAAAATTTGTGACAGTATATATGCATGAGTATTTTTTATAACATTATCCCTTGTATTCATTTTTCCAAATTTTCCCCTCCCTCCTTCTACTGCCTCCCCTAAATGACAGGCAATCATACATTTTACATGTGTTACAGTATAACGTAGATACAATATATGTGTGTAAATCCAATTTTTTTGTTGCACGTTAAGTATTGGATTCCGAAGGTATAAGTAACCTGGATAGATAGACAGTAGTGCTAACAGTTTACATTCAATCCCCAGTCTTCCTTCTCTGGGTGTAGTTGTTGCTGTCCATCATTGATCAACTGGAAGTGAGTTGGATCTTCTTTATGTTGAAGATATCTGCTTCCATCAGAATACGTCCTCATACAGTATTGTTGTTGAAGTGTATAGTGATCTTTTGGTTCTGCTCATTTCACTCAGCATCAGTTCATATCATGATCAATTCTGATGGATGTGCTGTTTTCAACAATTACATGATTCAGGCCTGGTCCAATGATCTTCTAATGATGGGAACCATGTCCACCCAGAGAGAGGACAATAGGAGTTGAGAGTGGATTACAACATAGCACTTCACACTTTTTGTTATGATTTGCTTGTATTTTATTTTCTTTCTCATTTTTTGTATCTGATTTTCTTATATAGCAATATAATTATATTGATATGTGTGGTATGGAGTATAAACTATAGGTCTATGTCAAGTTTCTGACATATTTTCCAGTTTTCAAAGCAATTTTTGTAAAGATTCCATGTACTACTAAGAAAATAGTGGATTCATTTTAGTCCTTATTCTCCAGAGGTCTTTCATACTTAGATTCTCTAGAATTCTATTAATCTCTCTAATTTCTTTCTTTTTTATTTTGTGCTAAGATTTGTCTGATTCTAAGAGGGGAATGTTGAGGTTCCCCATTTGAATAAATTTGTCTATTTCTACAGCAACTGGCTTAAAATCTTCTCTAAGGAATTGCCTACTATACTACTTGGTGCACACACATTTATTAGTATTAATCCTTTATTATTTATGATAACCTTTTATCAATATAAATTTTCCTTCCTTTTCTTTTTTAATAAAATCTATTTTTACTTTTGCTTTATTTGAGATCACAATTGCTACCCCTACTGTTTTCACTTAAGCTGAAGCATAATAAATTCTGTTCCTTCCTTTTACCTTTATTCTGTATGTGTTTCTCTGGGTCAAATGTGTTTCTTCTAAACAAAATAGGGTAGGATTCTGTTTTTAATGAATTATGTTATTCATTTCCATTTTATAGGATAGCTCATCTCATTCACTTTCACAGTTATGATTCAGCAGCTCTGCATTTACCTCCATCCTATTTTCAACTCTGTATATACTTTTGTGCTCTCTTTCTACCCTGTCCTTAGTCCTGTGCTGTTTGTACACACGACACCCACTACTTTATTTCCTGTCACCTCTTTTCTCTTAATAATAAATTTTAAATCACTCCACTTATTACCTTATCCTCTATCAACCCTTCCTCCCTTCTCTTATTTTTCCCCTATGTTTCTGCCCCTCCATTTCTTTTCTTTACTCTTTCTCTTCCTATAAGATTAGATAACTTTCTATACCCTACTAAATGATTAAGTTATTCCCTCTTAGAATCTGAAGTGATGAGATCAAGGTTCAGATAAAACACATCCCTTATCTTCTTTCCCTAAATTATAATAATCTTTTGTACCTCTTCATGTGAACTAATTGTCCAATTATACCACTCCTTTCCCCCTTTTCAAATATAGATTTTTATCCACCCTGTAATGTGTTTTTTTGATGCCATCACATGAGAGTCCACTCAAAATCATACATTCAGTCCATGCTATCTCCCCTTTAAGCTGCCCCAGTGAAAAATTAATTTCTTGACTTACAAATATTGATGTCTTATCTAGGGATGTAAGCAGTTAACAGTAAATTTTCTGTTTAGTTCTGTTTTATTCAGTAGAAATGTTTGAAAGATTTTTGCTTTATTTAAGTTCCATTGTCTCTCCTGAAAGATAATGCTGAATCTAACAACTGGGTAATTAACTCTTGATTTTAGCCCTTTGTCTTCCAGAAGATGTTATTCCAGGCCCTCCAATCTTTTATTTTAGAAGCTGCCAGATACTGGATAATCATGACTGTTACTCCTTCATATTGTAATTGTTTTTGTCTGGCAGCTTGCAGTATTTTTCCCTTAAGGTTGTAATTCTAGAGTTTTTCAACACTATTCCTTGTAGTTTTATTTCTGGGATCTATTTTCAGAGGAGATTGATGGATTCTTTCTTATTATAAATTTTATTGATGGGTTCTTTCCATGAATATTTCTCCCTCTTTTATTTACTGTAATATTTTCTTTTTCTTTTTTAAAATTAATTTTATAATTATAACATTTTTGACGGTACATATGCATGGGTAATTTTTTTACAACATTATCTGTTGTACTCAATTCTATTCCAAAATTTCCCCTCCTTCCCTCCACCGCTTCCCCTAGATGGCAGGCAGTCCCATACATGTTAAATGTTATAGTATATCCTAGATACAATATATGTGTGCAGAGCCAAAGTTTTTGTTACACAGGAAGAATTGGATTCAGAAGGTAAAAATAACCCTGGAAGAAAAACAAAAGTGCAAACAGTTTACATTCATTCCCCAGTGTTCCTTTTCTGGGTGTAGCTGATTTTGTCTATCATTGATCATTGAAGAAATCCAATTCCATCAGAATACATCCTCATACAGTACTGTTGTTGAACTGTATAATGATCTCCTGGTTCTGCTCATTTCACTCAGCATCAATTCATGTAAGTCTCTCCAAGCTTCTCTATATTCATCCTGCTGGTCATTTCTTACAGAAAAAACAATATTCCATAACATTCATAAACCATAATTTACCCAACCATTCTCCAATTGATGGGCATCCTCATTCATTTTCCAGTTTGTAGCCACTACAAGAAGGGCTGCCAAAAACATTTTGGCACATACAGGTCCCTTTCCCTTCTTTAGTATTTCATTGGGATATAAACCCAGTAGTAGCACTGCTGGATAAAAGGGTATGCACAGTTTGATAACTTTTTGGGCATAATTCCAGATTTCTCTCCAAAATGGTTGGATTCTTTCACAACTCCACCAACAAAGCATCATTGTCCCAGTTTTCCCACATCCCCTCCAACATTCATCATTATTTGTTCCTGTCATCTTAGCCAATCTGACAGGTGTGTCTCAGAGCTGTCTTGCTTTGCATTTCTCTGATCAACAATGATTTGGAACACACTTTCATATGAGTGGAAATAGTTTCAATTTCATCATCTGAAAATTGTTCATATCCTTTGACCATTTATCAATTGGAGAATGGCTTGATTTCTTATAAATTAGTTCTCTATATATTTTGGAAATGAGGCCTTTATCAGAACCTTTAACTGTAAAAATGTTTTCCCAGTTTGGTACTTCTTTTCTAATATTGTTTGCATTCATTTTCTTTGTACAAAAGCTTTTTAATTTGATGTAATCAAATTTTTCTAGTTTGTGATCACTAATGTTTTCTTGTTCTTCTTTGGTCACAAATTCCTTCCTCCTCCACAAGTCTGAGAGGTAAACTATCCTATGCTCCTCTAATTTATTTATGATCTTGTTCTTTATGCCTAAATCATGGACCCATTTTGATCTTATCTTGGTATGTGGTGATAAGTGTGTGTCCATGCCTAATTTCTTCCATGCTAATTTCCAGTTTTCCCAGCAGTTTTTGCCAAATAATGAATTCTTATCCCAAAAGTTGGGATCTTTGGGTTTGTCAAACACTAGATTGTTATAGTTAGTCACTATTTTGTCCTGTGAACTTAACCTATTCCACTGATTAACTAGTCTATTTCTTAGCCAATACCAAATGGTTTTGATGACTACTAATATAGTTTTAGATCAGGTACTGCGAGGCCACCTTCATTTGATTTTTTTTTTTCATTAATTCCCTTGAAATTCTTGACCTTTTGTTCTTCCATATGAATTTTGTTGTTATTTTTTCTAGGTCATTAAAATAGTTTCTTGGGAGTCTGATTGATATAGCACTAAATAAATAGATTAGTTTGGGGAGTATTGTCATCTTAATTATATTTGCTCGGCCTATCCAAGAGCACTTAATGTCTTTCTAATTATTTAAACCTGACTTTATTTTTGTGGCAAGTGTTTTGTAATTTTGCTCATATAATTCCTGACTTTCCTTTGGTAGATAGATTCCTAAATATTTTATGCTATCAACAGTTATTTTGAATGGAATTTCTCTTTGTACCTCTCACTATTGAATTTTGTTGGTGATACATAAAAATGCTGAGGACTTATGTGGATTTATTTTGTATCCTGCAACTTTGCTAAAGTTATGAATTATTTAGCTTTTTAGTGAAATCGCTGGGGTTCTTTAAGTATACCATCATATCATCTGCAAAGAGTGATAGTTTGGCTTCCTCATTACCTACTCTAATTCCTTTAATCTCTTTCTCCCTCTTATTGCCGAGGCTAGCATTTCTAGTACAATATTGAATAGTAATGGTGATAGTGGGCAACCTTGTTTCACTCCTGATCTTACTGGGAAAGGTTCCAGTCAATCTCCATTACATATGATGCTTACTGATGGTTTTTAAATATATGCTCCTGACTATTTTAAGGAATAGTCCATTTAATCTTGTACTCTCAAGTGTTTTTAGTAGAAATTTATGATGGATTTTATCAAATGCTTTTCTTATATCTATTGAGATGATCATATGTTTTTGTTAATTTGATTATTAATATGGTCAATTATACTAATAAGACCATATTACCAAAGGGTCATACAAAAAGGAAAAGCACACACACACACACATACACACACACACACACACACACACACACAGACATCTTCCTCCCTGACCTCCCCCTTCACTCTCATACTACAAAAGTGAAAATTAAATGAGAAGTGAGAGCTCCTACTGAAGAATGATTAAGTAATAGATAGCATGTAAATGTATCAAACTACTATTGTGACATAAGAATCAATAAACAGTTTCCAAGGAGACTATCCTCACTCTTATACCTGAGAAGTTGTGAGCCTTTCTACAAGCAATCCCATCCATGATGACCATATCTGGCATGTTAGCTTAGTTGCAGCAGCATTCATTCTCTATCCTCAGGGTCAAGTATTTGGTCCTTTTTTTTCAGTCACATCTAGACATTCTTCTTGTTTTCAAATATAATCATACATCTAGAAAGTCATCCAGACTAAACACAACTTTGTATGAATATGTATATGAATATGTAAATGTGTATGTACATTATGAACATATGAATGTCCTTTTATTTAACTCATCCTCCAAATTCAAACTCAAATAATTCAGCCTTTTTTTTTTTTAACCATGGTTTAAATTAAGACTTTTATATTTTTCTTCCCTAATGACAATTTGGTATCTATTGAATGTTAGAAGCATTTGAATCAAAAATAATGCTTTCTTAAATGACTTTGCTACCTTCCAGTATTACAGAGAAGCCAAAGTAGAGTTCCAATCTATCTTCCCTTCAAACATATAATTTTTTTATTGTTCACTATGTTAACCTTTTGCAAGTTTTATTTTTCTTGTTTAATTCAAATTTCACTTTCATTGTTTAGACTTCTTTGGACCATATAAAAACCAGAAATTCTTCTTGTCAACTTTCTTTTGGAAAAGGTCATCTTCTTTTCTCTAATTCATTTCTTTGTCAAGTCTCTACAGAAAATTTTTGATGTTAAAATATTAAATTTGTTATTTCTGCTGTTTATCTTCTTAGATGGCCTTAATTGCATAACTTTTACTTTTAATTACTGATCTTAAGAAAATCAGGAATTTCCATTATTTCTGTCTTCCAGATTCCCAAGTATTTTCTTTTTTCCCCTTTTAATTGGGGAATATGACTATCTCCATTTGTTACTTGTCACTTTTGCCATGATGAATTTTTACACTTAATTTATTTAAAATTTAAATATTTATTTAAATTTAAATATTTATTTAAATTTAAAATTTAATAGAAAACAGAAAATAAACATTGCCATGTGCACAGAAAAATATGAGAGAACTGAAAATATAAAACAATAAATTTTCATTTTCATTAAGTCCATATAATGAAGACATGGCTTTGCTTTAGAGAATCATATTATACTCAGTTCCATCCCAGTCTTTTGTTCAAATTATTTTAATAATAATGACAATCTTATACATGTGGTTTATATTTCAATATATAAAGCATAAATGGTTAATCCTTATTGAATGTCTTGAAATTAGTTTTTGATGTTTCCCTTGTATTTCTCTTGTAACTTATGTGTCAAAAGTTTCTATTACAGTTTTTAAAACAAAATCCAGAAAGTTTGGCAATTCACTGGATTTCTTATTGTGTTCCATTCCCAGGATTATGCTTAACTACTGAATTTATTTTCATTTACAATACTAATTATTTTCCTCTTCAGTTTTTAGTTTTCCAAGACTTGGTGTCTTTTTGTATAGTTGTTATTAGGTTTTGTGAGACTCTAATTGGGGCTCTGCCGCATTTGAATTTTCCCACCTGTATTTCATAATATTTTCTTATTGACCTGAGAAATTTCCAATTTGACTATGATGTTCCTGTGATTTTCATCTCTGTATCTCTTTCATGTGGTAATGAAGGGTTATTATTATTATCATTACTATTTCTATTTTTCCTACTTGTTCTAATATTTCAGGATAATTTTTTTCTCATAAAATGTTATTTCTCTGATTACATGTTAAGATGGTCTTCAACATTCATTTTTGTAAGATTTCAAATTTTTTCTTCAACTCTTTCTTACCTTCTCCCTGCCCAAGACAACAATCTGATATAGATTGTGTATGTGCAATCATTTTAAACATATTCCATACTTGTTATGTTATGAAAGAAAAATAAGAACAAAAGGGACAAACCGTGAGAAAGAAAAGGCAAAAAAGTGAAAATAATATGCTTCCATTGGCATTCAGTCTCTAGTAATTCTCTCTCTAGAAGCAGACAGAATTAATTATCCCAAATTTACTAGAATTTTATTGCTGAGAAGAGATAAATCTTTCATTATTCATCATCATATAGTCTTGCTGTTACTTTTTATAATGTTCTCTTGGTTCTGCTCACTTCACTCAGCATCTGTTCAGATAGTCTTTCCAGGATTTTCAGAAATTAGTCTGTTTATCATTTATACAATAGTGATATTTCATTACATTCATATTCCATAACTTATTCAGTCATTTTCTAAATAATGGGCATTCATTCACTTTCTAATTCCTTGCTACTAGAAAAGGAACTGGTACAAATATTTTGCACATGTCAGTCCCTTTCCCTCTTTAATGGTCTCTTTGGGATAGCAATTCAGTAATGGAACTGCTGAATAAAAGAGTATGTACATTTTTATAACCTTTTAGCTTCTAAAGAGTCCATAACGACTGGTTCAGTTCACAATTACACTGATAATACATTGATGTCCCAGTTTTCCTACATCTGATTCAATATTTATTATCATCATTAGATTGGTATTAGATATTATTCCCTTTCTCAAACTCTTTGAACAAATCAAATTAGTTTTCTCTTTGTCTCTTCCAGAGGACTTTCCATTTTTTATTTTTGTCTAAACTTTACACTGGTTGTTTCCTCCTTACATGTACCTCATACAATGCCTGTCTCTGTCTTTAAGAAGTAGCTTGAGCAATACCTTTTAAATAAAGACATCCTTGGGGGGCAGAGCCAAGATGGCGGAGAAGAAACACACAACTCTGTGAACGTCCTCACTCGCTCACAACCAATTAGATAAATTAAGCCTCAAAATAAGCCCAGGACTGATAGATACCACAAGGACTGGAAGCACGACTTACCAGCTGAAGAGAATCTGGAGTTGCAACAGAAAAGGTCAGTCCCCAGGGGAGGAAGAAGAGAGGCCAGCACAGACGGCTGGGTGCTAGCATACTCTGCCAATAGCGCTGGGAAGGGCTCTAGGATCAGAGAAGCCACTGAGATAAAGGAATCTGGCACAGGCTATTAGCTCTTCTCTGCTAATTATTTAGCAGTACAGAAGAGAAAGCTAAAATACTTTAAAAACTCAGAAAAAAAGCAGAAGTAGATCTCATTAAAAAAGATAAGGAAGGAAACTATATTCTGCTGAAATAGACAGTAAAACTATAATAGTAGGAGATCTCAACCTTGCAGTCTCATATTTAGACAAATCAAACCACAAAACAAACAAGAAAGAAATTTAAAAAGTAAATAGAACATTAGAAAAACTAGGTATGATAGACCTTTGGAGAAAACTGAATGGCAATAGAAAGGAATATACTTTCTTCTCAGCAGTTCATGGATCCTATACAAAAATTGACCATATACTAGGACATAAAGATCTCAAAATTAAATGTAGGAAGGCAGAAATAATAAATGCCTTCTTCTCAGATCACAATGCAATAAAAGCTACATTCAGTAAAAAGTTAGGGGTAAATAGACCAAAAAGTAATTGGAAACTGAATAATCTCATCTTAAAGAATGACTTGGTGAAAGAGCAAATTATAGAAACAATTAACAATTTCACCCAAGATAATGACAATGATGAGACATCATACCAAAATCTTTGGGATGCAGCTAAAGCAGTAATAAGGGGAAATTTTATATCTTTAGAGGCTTATTTGAAGAAAAAAGAGAAAGAGAAGATTAATGAATTGGGCTTACAACTTAAAAGGCTAGAAAAAGACCAAATTATAAACCCCCAACCAAAAATTAAACTTGAAATACAAAAATTAAAAGGAGAAATCAATAATATTGAAAGTAAAAAAACTATTGAATTAATAAATAAAACCAAGAGTTGGTTTTATGAAAAAGCCAATAAAATAGATAAATCTTTGGTAAATTTGATCAAAAAAAAAGAAAGAGGAAAATCAAATTGATAGTCTTACAAAGGAAAAGGGGGATCTTTCCACCAATGAAGAGGAAATTAGAGAAATAATAAGGAGTTACTTTGCCCAACTTTATGCCAATAAATTTGATAACTTAAGTGAAATGGATGATTTTCTCCAAAAATATAGGCTCCCTAAATTAACAGAGGAGGAGATAAATTGCTTAAATAGTCCCATTTGAGAAAAAGAAATAGAACAAGCTATCAATCAACTCCCCAGGAAAAATCCCCAGGGCCAGATGGATTCACATGTGAATTCTACCAAACATTTAAAGAACAATTAGCCCCAATGTTATATAAATTATTTGAAAAAATAGGGGATGAAGGAGTCCTACCAAACTCCTTTTATGACACAGACATGGTACTGATACCTAAACCAGGTAGATCGAAAACTGAGAAAGAAAATTATAGACCAATTTCCTTAATGAATATTGATGCTAAAATCTTAAATAAGATATTATCAAAAAGACTTCAGAAAATCATTCCCAGGATAATACACTATGATCAAGTAGGATTTATACCAGGAATGCAGGGCTGGTTTAATATTAGGAAAACTATTAATATAATTGACCATATTAATAATCAAATTAATAAGAACCATATGATCATCTCAATAGATGCAGAAAAAGCATTTGACAAAATCCAACATCCATTCCTACTAAAAACTCTTGAGAGTATAGGAATAAATGGACCATTCCTTAGAATAATCAGGAGCATATATTTAAGACCTTCAGTAAGCATAATATGCAATAGAAATAAACTGCAACCTTTCCCAGTAAGATCAGGAGTGAAACAAGGTTGCCCACTATCACCATTACTATTCAATATAGTACTAGAAACGCTAGCCTCGGCAATAAGAGCCGAGAAAGAGATTCAAGGAATTAGAGTAGGAAATGAGGAAATTAAACTATCACTTTTTGCAGATGACATGATGGTATACTTAGAGAACCCCAAAGACTATGCTAAAAAGCTACTAGAAATAATTCAAAATTTCAGCAAAGTGGCAGGATACAAAATAAATCCACATAAATCCTCGGCATTTTTATATATCACTAACAAAATGCAACAGCAAGAGATACAAAGAGAAATTCCATTCCAAACAAATGTTGAGAGTATAAAATATTTGGGAATCCATCTACCAAAGAAAAGTCAGGAATTATATGAGAAAAATTACAAAACACTTGCCACAAAAATAAAATCAGATTTAAATAATTGGAAAGACATTCAGTGCTCTTGGATAGGCCGAGCGAATATAATAAAGATGACAATACTCCCCAAACTAATCTATTTATTTAGTGCTATACCAATCAGCCTCCCAAGAAACTATTTCAATGACCTAGAAAAAATAACAACAAAATTCATATGGAAGAATAAAAGGTCGAGAATTG
Organism: Sminthopsis crassicaudata; assembly: GCF_048593235.1. Lineage (NCBI taxonomy): Eukaryota > Metazoa > Chordata > Mammalia > Dasyuromorphia > Dasyuridae > Sminthopsis > Sminthopsis crassicaudata. The sequence goes on from NC_133617.1 coordinate 522,423,561, forward strand.
CAAGGGAACTAATGAAAAAAAAAAAAAAAAAACTCAGAGGAAGGTGGTCTAAGTGTACCTGATCTAAAGCTATATTATATAGCAGCAGTCACCAAAACCATTTGGTATTGGCTAAGAAATAGACCTATAGATCAGTGGAACAGATTAGATACAAAGGACAAAAAAGGGTACATCTATAGCAATCTAATCTTTGACAAACCCAAAGATACCAACATTATGGATAAAAATTCATTATTCATAAAAAACTGTTGGGAAAACTGGAAATTAGTATGGCAGAAATTAGATATGGATCTACACTTAACACCATATACCAAGATAAGATCAAAATGGGTCCATGATTTAGGCATAAAGAGGGAGATAATAAATAGATTAGAGGAACAGAGGATAATCTACGTCTCAGACTTGTGGAGGAGGAAGGAATTTATGACCAGAGGAGAACTAGAGATCATTATTGATCACAAAATAGAAGATTTTGATTACATCAAACTAAAAAGTTTCTGTACAAATAATACTAATGCAAACAAGATTAGAAGGGAAGTAACAAATTGGGAAAATATTTTTAAAAGGAAAGGTTCTGACAAAGGTCTCATTTCCAAAATATATAGAGAACTGACCCTGATTTATAGGAAACCAAACCATTCTCCAATTGATAAATGGTCAAAGGATATGAACAGACAATTCTCAGAGGAAGAAATTGAAACTATAACCACTCACATGAAAGAGTGTTCCAAATCACTATTGATCAGAGAAATGCAAATTAAGACAACTCTGAGATACCACTACACACCTGTCAGATTGGCTAAGCTGACAGGAACAAATAATGATGAATGTTGGAGGGGATGTGGGGAAACTGGGACACTAATACATTGCTGGTGGAGTTGCGAAAGAATCCAGCCATTCTGGAGAGCAATCTGGAATTATGCCCAAAAAGTTATCAAACTGTGCATACCCTTTGACCCAGCAGCGCTACTACTGGGCTTATATCCCAAAGAAATACTAAAGAGCGGAAAGAGACATATATGTGCCAAAATGTTTGTGGCAGCTCTTTTTGTAGTAGCTAGAAACTGGAAGATGAATGGATGTCCATCAGTTGGAGAATGGTTGGGTAAATTATGGTATATGAAGGTTATGGAATATTATTGCTCTGTAAGAAATGACTAGCAGGAGGAATACAGAGAGGCCTGGAGAGACTTAAATCAACTGATGCTGAGTGAAATGAGCAGAACCAGAAGATCACTGTACACTTCAACAACAATACTGTATGAGGATGTATTATGATGGAAGTGGAAATCTTCAACATAAAGAAAAACCAACTCACTTCCAGTTGATCAATGATGGACAGAGGTAGCTACACCCAGAGAAGAAATACTGGGAAGTGAATGTAAATTGTTAGCACTAATATCTGTCTGCCCAGGTTGCATGTACCTTCGGAATCTAGTGTTTATTGTGCAACAAGAAAATGATATTCACACACATGTATTGTACCTAGACTATATTGTAACACATGTAAAATGTATGGGATTGCCTGTCATTGGGGGGAGGGAATAGAGGGAGGGGGGGATAATTTGGAAAAATGAATACAAGGGATAATATTATAAAATATATATATATAATAAAAATTATTAAGTAAAAAAAAAAAGAGTTCTTCCTCCAAATTTAAGAATATATTATATTATATGGGAATAAAGTATTGTGATTTGAGGAGGGAAAAAAAAAAAGACATCCTTGATCCCTCAAATTATAATATCTCTTTAAATATTTAATACATTTATGTTTGTGTTATATATTTTTTATAAATGTATGTGTTTTTAGAATATAAGATCTTTGCATTTAGAGATTATTTAAATATTTGCATTTGTTATTTCAGCATCTGGTATAGATCTTGTATTATAGTAATTGTTCAATAACCATTTATTGATTGATTGACTACAGTCACTCTGAACTATTTGACACCACATAAATATGAGATTTGGAGCTGAGGATTCAGTTGACAAAATGTGCTATTAAGTTTATATATATATTCACCTTAAATAAAAATAACAGTTCAACTTCTGGAAGCCATAATGGCAGAGTAAGCAGTGAATGGCTATAACCCTCCTATGTTCACAAACCATAAAATAGCACCCCAAGACATGTTCTTGAGTAGAGGAACCAGCAAAAAGATAGGATGAAATGATCTTTAGACCAAGAAACTTAAAGACCAGCAAGCAGGATCCCTCTCACTATAGTAAAATGGGGATTTCAGTCCAAGACAGAAAGCTTCCCAATAAGCAATATTAACAAATATTTACAAAAATACAAAAAGCTGAGATTAACAGATAAGGAAATAAAAAGCCAAAAAAAATATTTTAGAAACAGAAATTGAACATGCCATCAATAAACTCTCTAAGAAAAATCTCCAGGTCCAGATGAATGTACAAGTAAATTCTACGAAATGTCTAAAAAACAATAAATTCTGATATTATATAAACTATTTAGAAAAATGAGCAAAGAAGAAGCCCTACCAAACTTCTTTTATGACACAAATATAGTGTTGTTACCTAGAATAAGACAATAAAGAAAGTCACAACTCAATTTCTGTAACAAAATTGAGACAAAAATTTTGAGCAAAATATTACAAGACTATCACAATAATGTGTCTCCAGGATTGTACACTATGACCAAGAAAGATTTATAACACGAATGCTGAATTGGTTCACTATTAGGAAAACCATCAATATAATTGACAATATCGATAAGAAAATCAACAAAAATCATATGACCATCTTATTAGATGCTCAAAAGGCTTTTGATAAAACACAATACCTATTCTTATTAAAAACACTAGAGGACATAACAATAAAAGGAGTATTCCTTAAAATTATAAATAGCATCTATATAAAACCATAAGCAAGCATTTTCTGTAATGGGGATAAACTAGAAACCTTTTCGACAAGGTCATACCTGAAGCAAAAATGCCCATTTTTCCTTCTATATTATTCAATATTTTTCTAAATATATTAGATTTATCAATAAGAGAAGATAAAGGTATTAAGGAATTAAAATAAGAAATAAGCAAAGAAATTTACCAGTATTTGCAAATGATATGGTGATATACTTAGAGAACCCTGAAACATCAATTAAAAATTATTTAAAATAATTAACAAGTTTATTAAAGTTTCAGGATATAGGATAAAGACAACAGCATTTAAAATAAGTGTAAGTAATATAAAATACCTAGGAGTCTTTCTACCAAGACAACTCCAGGAATTTCATGAACTCAATTTTACTCAATTTACTCAAATTTACTTTTTCAGTGGCATGCCAATCAAACTACCATGAAACTATCTGATAGAGATAAAAAAAATCCATCTAAAAGAACAAAAGAACAAGTATGTCAAGGGAATTAATGAAAAAAAAATTAAAAAGTTGTTATAGGAATACCAGATTTCAAACTATATTATAAGGTGGCATCTATCAAGCATGTGTTGTACTGGTTATGAAATAGAGAGGTGGATCAGAGGAATCAATTAGGTACAACATACAACATACAACAAAGTAATCTAGGGTTTGATAAACCTCAAAGGTTCAGATCTATGGAAAGAAGAAAATTCTTGATCACACAAGAGATAGAGAACATTGCAAAAGGCAAAATAAATAATTTTGACTATATCATTATTATTGTTGTGTTTTTTTAACTGGGGTTAAGTGACTGGCCCAGGGTCACACAGCTAGGAAATGTTAATTGTCTGAGGCCAGATTTGAACTCAGGTCCTCATGACTTCAGGGTTGATGCTCTATTCTCTGTGCCACCTAGCTGTCTCAACCATATTAGTTTTCAAAAACTTTTGTACAAACAAAAACAACCCAACTGAGAATAGAAGGGAAATAGCAAGCTAGGAAACATATTTTATTGCAAATGTCTCTAATAAAAACTTCATTTCATATAAAAAAGATCCAAATTTATTAAAAAAAAAAAAAAGCAATTCCCCAAAAGATGGAAAAAAAGATATGAATTGACCCAGTTTTCAAATGAAGAAATGAAAGGTATCTATGTGCACATAAAGAAGTACCCTAAATAACTCTTGATTAAAGAAAAGGAAATTAAAATCACACTGAGATAACCACATTACATCTACCAGATTGGACAATATGACAAAAAGGAAAGTGATAAATGTTAGGGAAGATGTGGGAAAATTGAAATACTAATGCATTGTTGATGGAATTGTGAATGGATCCAACCATTTCACAGAGCAATTTGGAAATATGCTTAAAAGACAATCAGTCTATGCATACTCTTTGACCCAACAATAACTCCACTGGGTCTTTCTTCCAAGGAGATCATAAAAATGGAGAAAGAATCTTCATGTTTAATATTTATTGCAGCCCTTATTGTGGTGGCAAAATTTTAGAAATTGAAAGGATGCCCATCAGTTCAGTAATGGCTGAATAAGTTGTGGTATATCAATATAATGAAGTGCTATTGTTAAGAACTAATAAAGCAAACTTCAACAAAACCTGAAAAGACTTGTATGAACTGATGTAAAATGAAATCAACAGAACCATGAAAATGTTGTATAAAGTATCAGGAACATTGTGGGATGATCAACTATGTTAGCAACACAGAGAACAAGTACAAAGGAAAATGCTATCCATAAGCAGATAAAGAATTAAAGGACACTGAATGTAGATTGAAGAGGTTTTTCACTTTATTCTCTATTTTTTTCTTTTGATCTCTTTCTCTTTTCATAACAACAATGACTAATATGGAAATATATTTTCCTTGATGGCACGTGTATAATCTCTATCAAACTTCCTATCTTCTTAAGAAGAGGGAAGGGGAATAAGGAAGGGAGAAAGGTAGGGAAGCAGAAAACTTTGGAGTTCAAAATCTTGTAAAAATAAATTCTAAAACATTCTTGCTTTATCAAGGGAAAATAAAATACTATTATAAATTTATGGTGCTGAAGCATGACAATATTTATATCTTCAATCCATTTAATATATATGCAAGTTTTTTTTTTTTTTCCCACTAAAAGTCAGTATCATTTTCATGGACAATTTGTTATTTGTATTTCTGATTTTTTTTTCAGTTTTTGGTGGCACTGCTCATCTCATGCCTTTCTTAACAGGGACAATATATGCAATTTATAAGGGGCTTATTTTATTATCCATCTTTTTATTTTTTCAGTGGATTATAGATAAAACATATCAATATTAAGTTATTCTGCTTAGATTTGAATGTTTATTGTTTGGTGAGTAAAATGTTGCATCAATGGATAAAACATATGCAAATAAATAAAATATGTAGGGTGTAAACTTATCTTCTGTATGCTTATTAAAAGCATCTTAAGCAAAATTTCTGTAGCAGATAGATAATGAAGATGATACAATTTTGATTAATACTATTGAGTTCCTATGCTCCATTTAATTTAGTGATTATGAGTTTGGGACATGAGATGATCTAAAAACACTTATTAAATTTTTCGTGTATCAAAACTACATCTGTTTAATTATAGGTAATAGTTCTGGTAATATTTCAATTTCTAATATAAAAGATAGAATTGCTGCCCCAATCACCTAGATATAACAAAAAAATTGATATTTGGATTACTTCTAGCTTGAAAATGTCTTGTCTTTCATTCCACAAAGTGGAGAAAGGTGCTGAAAAGAGATTCTAAATAACAGGCCATGTTATCCTAGGTATTTGGCAAATGTTGAAATTTTGCAGATCACAGTAATGTGTTAACAGTTTCTACCATTATGGCAGAAGAATGACATTTTGTAACATTGATCTAGGTCTAGATGCTTTATTTTCTTTTGTTTTATTTTTGACACCCAGAAGCCAAAGATATAGATATAGTCAAGGAGAGTACCATAAGAAAATAGACTCAGTCTCCAAGATTTAAGTAAGTTTTTATACTTTCAGGAATAGTAACTGTTTTCTATTAATGTTAGCTTTGCAGGTGAGCTAATCTGCATTTCAGCCTTGATGCAAAAACTTATCATTATCCAGAAATAGGAACTGTTTGTTTAATCAAGCTAAAAGGACAGAAATGGGGAGGGCTTAGAGCAAGTGAAAAATAGGAAAATATAATTCTTTGCTTTATTTGGAATGCAAGCCAATTTTTAATATAGTTATTCACAGAAGTCAGACAGAAGTCTCCTTTCTTCCAAACCCTTTTTTTCATTTTTTCTTCACTAAATTTTATTTATATTTAGCAAATCTGTAATTATCATCAGTATTCAGAGTCCACAGATGAGTACTTAGAGAAAACAACTGGATAATGTCACATATTTTAGCTGATAAAGTTCTCTTGACAAAGTTCTTGGAGACCTGTAAGACAGTGGGAAAAAATGTTGTGTGGTAGGGGACAGAGCCAAGATGACGGAGAAGGACTTTCTGAGCCTCTTTCATACCCTCATGACCAATTACTAAATTCAGCCTCAAAAATAGTGCTTGACTGGTAAAATTCCCGACGATTAGAACTACAATAACTCACTAGCCAAAGATAATCTGGAAGACCTCCAGAACAGGTTTGTCCTGAGGAACCGGAGCAGATCAGTGCCAGTAGGAAATAGGAGACTAGCATTCAGAGCTGACCAGGGGCAGAGGTGACCTCTATGGCTAGAAAAGTTATAGAGATGACTCTGCCATACACTGACTGTTCTGCCTTGATTAAAAAACAATAGACCAGCAGAGAAATTAAAGCCAAAGGTAGAGGTTACTCTAAAAACACCAAAACTTAACAAGATCTGGCTATATCCACCCTAATAGAAAGTGACTCAGCAGAGATCACAGCACAGCTGGGAAGTGTCAATCTGCTGCAGGGGAATCTAGAGGGCAGTCACTAATCTGCATGGCAAAGGGTGTGTGGCCTGGGGCAGCCTCTAATCTGCACAGTGGGGGACTTGGCCTAGGGCAATAGAACTTCCTCAGTAGGACTGTGCTTCCATAGGCAGAGGCACTCCCAGTACCCTGTGGGAATTCCCTGAGTAACTGCTAATATCCACAGCCCCAAAGTAGCCTTTGGCTTGGGGTAATAACACTTTCACTACTCAGCCTCTAGCCTCAGGGCAGTCGCTAATCTGCACAACAGGGATCTTCCCAGGGCACTTCCTCAGCTCAGGTGTGCAGACCTAAATCACTTCTGGTTGTGAACTCTTTCCCAGAGCACTCCCATATCTCCCTACTCTTTGTAGCCAGTTGGCACCTATCCCTGCTTTGCAGAGAAAACTGGTAATATCCTGGCCCTATAGGCTTTAAAATATGAGTAAAAAAATCAAAGGACAATGCATATCTTCTATACAGAAAGAGAGCAGATTTTGAACCCCAAGGAGACTAAGAGCAGACAATCTCCAGAAAATTATTGGTCCCCAATACAAAAAGCTCTCTAGAAGAGACTATTAAAACATTAAAAGAGAGCTATAAGAAAAATGGAGAAAGGAAAGAGAAACTATGCAAAAGCGTAACAATTTCCTGAAATGTGAATTGGAAAAAGCAAAAAACTCCCAGGAAGTGCAGGGAAACAGAATCTGTGAATTGGAAAAGGTAAAGAGCTCTCAGGAAAGTAGTGAAATGGGAAAAAAAATCCATAGAGCAAAACAACTCATTTAAAAACTCTATTGGACATATACAAAAAGAAGTAAAAAAAAAAAAAGCTAATGAAGAAAATAACTCATTAAAAATCATAATTGAACAAATAGAAATGAATGATTCATTGAGACATCAAGAATCAGTCAAGCAAAACCAAAAAAATAAAAAATTAGAAAAAAAATTAAATATCTCCTTGGAAAAATAACAGACCTGGAAAATAAATCTAAGAGAGATAATCTGAGGATTATTGGACTAACTAAATTTTAGGAGCCTAACCCTAAACCCTAAACCCTAACCCTAACCCTAACCCTAACCCTAACCCTAACCCTAAATTGCAGAAAATCATTCCCAGGATAATTCACCGTGATCAAGTAGGATTTGTACCAGGAATGCAGGTTTGGTTCAATATTAGGAAAACCATTAGTATAATTGACCATATTAATAACCAAATTAACAGAAACCATGTGATCATCTCAATAGATGAAAAAAAAAATCATTTGATAAAATCCAACATCCATTACTATTAAAAAACACTTGAGAGTATAGGGATAAATGGATTTTTCCTTAAAATAATCAGTAACATCTATTTAAAACCATCAATAAGCATCATATGTAATGGAGATATACTGGAGCCATTCCCAATAAGATCAGGAGTGAAACAAAGTTGTCCACTATCAGCATTATTATTCAATGTTGTATTAGAGATGCTGGCTTTGGCAATAAGAGTTGAGAAAGAGATGAAAGGAATTAGAGTAGGTAATGAGGAAACCAAATTATCATTCTTTGATGATGATATGATGGTATATTAACAGAACCCCAGAGATTCTACTAAAAAGCTGTTAGAAATAATCCACACCTTTAGCACAGTTGCAGGATACAAAATAAACCCACATAAGTCATCAGCATTCTGATATATCACTAATGAAATCTGAAAGTTAGAGTTACAGAGAGAAATTCCATTTAAAGTAACTACCTATAGTATAAAATATTTAGGAATCTATCTGCCAAGGAAAAACCAGGAACTATATGAGCAAAACTACAAAACTCTTTCCACACAAATAAAGTCAGATCTAAGCACTTGGAAAAATATTAAATGCTCTTGGATAGGGTGAGAAAATAAAATAAAGATGACAATACTTCCTAAACTAATCTATTTATTTAGCACTATCCTATCAGACTCCCAAAAAACTATTTTAATGACCTAGAAAAAGTAACAACAAAGTTCATATGGAAAAAAAGGTCAAAAATTTCAAGGAATTAATGAGAAAAAAAAATCAAATGAAGGTGGCCTAGCTGTACCAGATCTAAAATTATATTATAAAGTAGCAGTTACCAAAACTATTTGGTATTGGCTAAGAAATAGACTAGTTGTTCAATGGAATACATTAGGTTCAAAGGACACAACAGTCAATAACTTTAATAATATAATGTTTGACAAACCCAGACCGCAGTTTCGGGCATAAGAACTCACAATTTGACAAAAATTGCTGGAAAAATTGGAAATTATTATGGTAGAATCAAGGCATTGACCCACACTTAACACCATACACCAAGATAAGATCAAAATTGGTTCATGATCTAGGCATAAAGAATTAAATTTTAAATAAATTACAAGAACATAGGATAGTTTACCTCTCAGACCTGTGGAATAGGAAGGAATTCATGACCAAAGAAGAACTAGAGATTATTATTGATCACAAAATAAAAAACAAATTGATTATATCAAATTGAAAAGTTTTTCTACAAACAAAACTAATGCAGACAAGATTAGAAGGAAAGCAACGAACTGGGAAAACATGTTTACAGTCAAAGGTCTGATAAAGGGCTCATTTCCAAAATATATAGGGAATTGACTCTGATTTATAATAAATCAAGCTATTCTCCAGTTGACAAATGATCAAAGGATATGAACACGACAATTTTCCAATGATGAAATTGAAACTATTTCTAGCCATGAGCAAAGATGCTCCAAGTCATTATTAATCAGAGAAATAAAAATTAAGACAACTCTGAGATACCACTACACATCTGTCAGATTGGTTATAATGACTGAGAAAGATAATGCAGAATATTGGAGAGGAATTGGGGAAACTGAAACACTGATATATTGTTGGTGGAATTGTGAATACATTCAGCCATTCTGGAGAACAATTTGGAATCATGTTCAAAAAGTTATCAAACTGTGACTACCCTTTGATCCAGCAATGTTACTACTGGGCTTATATCCCAAAGAGATCTTAAAACTGAAACACTGATATATTGTTGGTGGAATTGTGAATACATTCAGCCATTCTGGAGAACAATTTGGAATCATGTTCAAAAAGTTATCAAACTGTGACTACCCTTTGATCCAGCAATGTAACTACTGGGCTTATATCCCAAAGAGATCTTAAAGAAGGGAAAGGGACCTGTATGTACAAGAATGTTTGTTGCAGTCCTCTTTGTAGTGGCCAGAAACTGGAAACTGAGTGGATGCCCATCAATTAGGGAATGACTGAATAAAATATTGTATAGGAATATTATGGATTATTGTTTTTTCTGTTAGAAATGACCAGCAGGATGATTTCAGAAAGACTTGGAGATACTTACAGGAACTGATGCTAAGTGAAATGAGCAAGAAAAAGAGATTAACAATACTAAACAAAGAGAACAATAATACTAAATGATGATCAATTCTGATGGAAGTGGTACTCTTCAAAAATGAGAGGAACCAAATCAGTTCCAATAGAGCAGTAGTGAATTGAACCAGCTACACCCTGCAAAAGATCTTTGGGAGATGGCTATGAACCAGTAAATAGAATTCCCAATCCCTCTATTTTTGTCCACCTGCATTTTTTATTTCCTTCACAGGCTAATTGTGCACTATTTCAAAGTCTGATTCTTTTTGTACAACAAAATAAGTATTGACATGTATACATATTTTGTATTTAAATTATACTTTAACATATTTAACATGTATTTTTCAACCTGCTATCTGAGGGAAGGGGTGGGGGAAAGAGGGGAAACGTTGAACAAAAAGTTTTGCAATTGTCAATACTGAAAAATTACCCATGCATACATTTTGTAAATAAAAAGTTATAATAAAAAATGAGTAAAAAGCAAAGTGAGCTTTAATTATAGATAGCTTATAGTAGATTTCCAACTCTAAGGAGACTAACAGCAGACAGATTCTAGATAGAATCCCAAAGAGGGATATAACCTGGTTCCCATCACACAAGGCTCTCCTAGAAGAAATTATAACAGATCTTAAAAGAGAAATAGAAGAAAAATGGGGAAAGGGAATAGAAGCTCTGCAAGAGAATATGGAAAAGGCATATAACTCATTACAAGAATGTTTTGATGAAGTGGAAAAAGAAAAAAAAAAAAAAAAACTTCCAGACATGTGAATTGGAAAAGGTAGAGAACTCCAAGGAAAGTATGACTGGTGAATTGGAAAAGATAAAGAACTCCCAGTTTAGTAGGATTTGTGAATTGGAAAAAGAAAATAACTCATTAAAAATTAGTGAAATGGAAAATGATCCAAAGAGCAAAGCAACTTATTTTAAAATTCACTTGGACATATGGAAAAATAAGTTAAAAAGTTACTAAAGAAAATAACTCATTAATAATCAGAACTGGAAAAATAAAAATGGATGATTCATTGAAACATCAAGAATCAGACAAGCAAAACCAAAAAAATGAGAAAATAAAAAATAAATGTTAAATATCTACTTGGAAAAACAAGATCTAGGAGAGATACTCTAAGGATTATTGATTCCCTGAAAACCATGATGGAAAAAAGAGCCTGGACATTATTTTTCAGAAAATCATCAAAGAGAACTGCCCAGATGTAATAGAATCAGAGGTTTAAAAGGCATTGAAAGAATTCATCAAACACCTTCTAAGAGAGACCCCAAAATAAAAACTCCAAGCAATATTGTGGCTAAATTTCAGAAATATCAAACTAAGGAAAAATATTACAAACAGCCAGTTTAAAAAAAAATCTAATACCGTGTTTCCCCGATAATAAGACACTGTCTTATTATTTTTTTGGGACTAAAAAACACCAGAGGGCTTATTTTCAGGGGAGGGCTTATTTTATCCTCCATCATGCCCCTTTTATCCTCCATCATGCCCATTTTAGCCTCCATCATGCCCCTTTTAGCCTCCATCATGCCCCCTGAGTGCTTATTTTATTCTCCATCGCTTACTGAACTTACCGAGTTTTTAGATGGTCCTGTCTCAGCTCTACTCTGCGGCGCTGCTCTCAGTAGCGCCAGCAAGCAAATCACCAGGGAAGAAGAGGATGACGCGCTCACTGCTGCAGCTCTGATTGGATGCAGCTCGGAGCGCGACGTGCGTTTCACCCGGGAGGGGAGGGCGGCGCTGCTTACTGAAGGTACCGCTACGCAGCATATAGCGCAGGGGATCACCATGATGACCGTTTTCATAGTAAGTTCGATAGGGCTTATTTTCGGGGGAGGGCTTATTTTAGCGGAATATTAAAGAGTATGTGGGTGTCTTATTTTCAGGATAGGTCTTATTATCGGGGAAACACGGTACCAAGGAGCCACAACAAGGATCACTCAGAATCTAGCAGCTTCCATATTAAAAAACTGAAGGACCTGGAATTTGATATTCTGAAAGGCAAAATAATTGGAATGCAGCCAAGAATAAACTAGTTAACTAAGATAGGCATTTTCTTCCATGTGATAAGATGGACATTCAATGAAACAAGTTAATTTGATTTATTCCTAATCAAAAAACCAGAGCTAAACAAACAAACAACAACAACAAAAAAAAAAAAAACTGACTTCCAAATATAGGATTCAAATGAAGCAAAAGATGATAAAAAGAATTCTTGAGAACTGTATTTCTGTTATGGGCATACATAAAGAGCACATGTATAATTTGATTTTACTATTATAATATTTTAAAAGGGGAATCAAGAAGTGGAAAGGGCATTGTATCAGAAAAACAGAAAAGTGGAGGTAAAAGGAGGGAAATTACATCTCACAAAGAGGCAAAGGAAACCTATCATATCTGAGGGAATTAAGGGAGAGAAACATTGAGTGAATCTTACTTTCATCAGATTTAGTTCAAAGAGAAAGTAATTGACCTATTTGGTTTACAGAGAAACTTCTCTCACCTCATTAAAAAGTGGGAGAAGAAAAGGGAAAAGGAAAAGAGTAGGCTAAATAGAAGGGATTACAGAAAAAATAAGGGAAAGGTATAAGAAAGGGAGAGGGACTCAAAGAAGGTAGGATGGATTCTAAAGAGGGAGAGATGTGTGTGGCAAGTGGTGCCCATAAGTTTAATATTGGAGAAGGGAGTAAAGGGGGAAAGAAAAAGAAAAGTAAAATCTGGGGATAATAAGATGGTAGGAAATACAGAATTGTAGTTTTAACCATAAATGTGAATGGGATGAACTTTCTCATAAAGTGGAGACGGATAGCAGATTGGATCAAAAGGCAGAATCCTACAATATGTTGTTTACAGGAAACACATTTAAAGCAGGGTGATACACACAGAGTAAAGGTAAAAGGCTGGAGCAGAATCTATTATGCTTCAGGTGAAGTCAAAAGAGCAGGGGTAGCCATCCTTATCTCAGATCAAGCAAAAGCAAAAATTGATCTAATTAAAAGAGATAAGGAAGGAAACTAACTTGCTAAAGGGTAGCATAGATAATGAAGCAATAGGGATATTAAACATGTATGCACCAAGTGGTGTAACATCTAAATTCCTAAAGGAGATGTTAAGAAGAAGAAATAGATAGCAAAACTATAATAGTGGGAGATCTCAGCCTTGCACTCTCAGAATTAGATAAATAAAATCACAAAACAAATAAGAAAGAAGTTAAAGAGGTAAATAGAATAATAGAAAAGTTAGGTATGATAGGTCTTTGGAGAAAACTGAATGAAGATAGAAAGGAGTACACTTTCTTCTCAGCAGTTCATGGAACCTTTACAAAAATTGACCATAAGGTAGGACACAAAATCCTCAAAATTAAATGCAGAAAAGCAGAGATAGTAAATGCAGTCTTTTCATATCACAATGCAAAAAAAAAAAAAAAAAAAAAAAAAAAAAAAAAAAAAAAAAAAAAACTACATTTAACAAAAGGTAGGGGTAAATAGACAAAAAAGAAACTGAAAACTAAATAATCTCATCCCAAAGAATGAAAGGGCCAAACAACAGATCATAGACACAGTAAATCATTTCATCCAAGAGAATGACAACAATGAGACAACATACCAAACTTTGTGGAATGCAAACAAAGTGGTAATAAGGGGGAATTTTATAAGAGGCTTACTTGAATAAAATAAAGAAAGGTAAGATAAATGAATTGGGCTTGCAACTTAAAAAGCTACAAAAAAAGCAAATGAAAAACCCCAATCAAATATTGAACTTAAAATTATAAAATTAAAAAGATAAATTAATAAAATTAAAAGTAAAAAAAAGCTATTGAATTAATAAATAAAATTAAGAGTTGGTTTTATGAAAAAAAAATCAACAAAATAGATAAACCTTTGGTAAATTTGATTAGAAAAAGTAAAGAGGAAAATCAAATCGTTAGTCTTAAAAATGAAAAAGGAGAACTTGCCACTAATGATGAGGAAATTAAAGTAATAATTAGGTGTTACTTTGCTAAACTTTATGCCAATAAATTTGACAACCTAAGTGAAATAGATGACTATCTTCAAAAATATAGCCTGCCCAGATTAACATAGGAGGAAGTATATTGACTAAATAGTCTTGTTTTAGAAAAAGAAATAGAACAAGCTATTAACCAACTCCCTAAGGACAAATCCTCAGGACCAGATGGATTTATATGTGAATTCTATCAAACATTTAAAGAACAATTAACTCAAATGCTATATAAACTATTGCAAAAATAGAGATTGAAGGAGTCTGACCAAATTCCTTTTATGACATAGACATGGTACTGATATCTAAACCAGGTGGGTTGAAAATAGAGAAAGAAAATTATAGACCAATCTCTCTAATGAATATTGATGCACTTCCAGCCAAGATGGCAGAGAGAACACATACATCTACTAAAGCTCTGTGTTTTTGCTCAGAATAATTTATTTCATGACAAGCCTTGGAATTAGTGCTTGACTGAAAAAAAAATAATTACCAAAAGAAGATACCCACTAAATGCACCAGAAAAGGTCTATTTTTGCTCATTGGTGTGGATAGTTTTAGATCGGGCACAAACTGAAGGAAGGCAGGTGTAGCACAGCAGACAGCTTAAGGCAGGCAGTTCACAGCTAAGCAGACCGGAGTGGGGTGGGGTGTGATCTCAGAGCTTTAACACAATGTTGGCTACTTTGCCCTGGCAGCAAGCCAGTAGACAAGCAGAGAAGCTAAAAACACAGGGGGTGAAGATTATAACCCCCAAAAGCTAGGGTTTCTTGGGACCTGACCACACCCACCAGTATCACATCTCAACATGCTCTCAGAGTCACAGAGTGAAGATGCAGCACAGCCATTGCTCTCCTGCTAGTGCCTCACTGCTGCACCCTGCAGTCTGTAGAGGAAGCTTGATAATACCATCCAGTCCAAAAAAAAAAAAAAAAAAAAAAAAAAAAAAAAGCAGATCATTTGTTTTTCTTGTTTTTCTGTTAATCTGGGTGCTTTATTTATTTTTGGTAAATATTCATCCACCTCACTTAAAATTTCAGTTTTTCTGGCCTATAATTATGGAAAATAACTCCTAACAATTGCTTTAATTTCATCTTCCTTGTTGATGCATTTACATTTCACATTTTTGATAAAGGGATTTGATTTCCTTATTACTTTTTCTAAAACAAACCATTGTTTAAATGGTTTATTATTTATGTTTCATAAAATCAACTCCTCCTTTTATTTCTTAATTCAACTTTTTTTACTGTCCATTTTATTAATCTGGTCTTTGATTTTTGAAGAATTTCATTATATTGTTGAATTGCGGGTTTTTTTCTAATGTTTCATTTGAATGCTGAATTCATTCACCTGTTCTTTTTCTATTTTACTGATAGACATATTTAAAGACATGAATTTTCCTCTAAACATTATATTGGCTTTAATCCACAAATTCTGGAGTACTTTTTCACTGTTATCACTCTTTTTTTTTTTTTTATTATATATATATATATATATATATTTTATAATATTATCCCTTGTATTCATTTTTCCAAATTACCCCCCCTCCCTCTATTCCCTCCCCCCGACGACAGGCAATACCATACATTTTACATGTGTTACAATATAGTCTAGGTACAATACATGTGTGCGAATATCATTTTCTTGTTGCACAATAAACATTAGAATCCGAAGGTACATGCAACCTGGGCAGACAGATATTAGTGCTAACAATTTTCATTCCCCTCCCAGTGTTTCTTCTCTGGGTGCAGCTACCCCTGTCCATCATTGATCAACTGGAAGTGAGTTGGATCTTCTTTATGTTGAAGATTTCCACTTCCATTAGAATACATCCCCATACAGTATTGTTGTTGAAGTGTACAGGGATCTTCTGGTTCTGCTCATTTCACTCAGCATCAGTTGATTTAAGTCTCTCCAGGCCTCTCTATATTCCTCCTGCTGGTCATTTCTTACCGAGCAATAATATTCCATAACCTTCATATACCACAATTTACCCAACCATTCTCCAACTGATGGACATCCATTCATCTTCCAGTTTCTAGCTACAACAAAAAGAGCTGCCACAAACATTTTGGCACATATATGTCTCTTTCCGCTCTTTAGTATTTCTTTGGGATATAATCCCAGTAGTAGTATGGCTGGGTCAAAGGGTATGCACAGTTTGATAACTTTTTGGGCATAATTCCAGATTGCTCTCCAGAATGGCTGGATTCTTTCACAACTCCACCAGCAATGTATTAGTGTCCCAATTTCCCCACATCCCCTCCAACATTTGTCATTATTTGTTCCTGTCATCTTAGCCAATCTGACAGGTGTGTAGTGGTATCTCAGAGTGGTCTTAATTTGCATTTCTCTGATCAGTAGTGATTTGGAACACTCTTTCATGTGAGTGGATATAGTTTCAATTTCTTCCTCTGAGAATTGTCTGTTCATATCCTTTGACCATTTATCAATTGGAGAATGGTTCGGTTTCTTATAAATTATGGTCAGATCTCTATATATTTTGGAAATGAGACCTTTGTCAGAACCTTTGTTTTTAAAAATATTTTCCCAATTTGTTACTTCCCTTCTAATCTTGTTTGCATTAGTATTATTTGTACAGAAACTTTTTAGTTTGATGTAATCAAAATCTTCTATTTTGTGATCAATAATGATCTCTAGTTCTCCTCTGGTCATAAATTCCTTCCTCCTCCACAAGTCTGAGAGGTAGATTATCCTCTGTTCCTCTAATCTATTTATGATCTCCCTCTTTATGCCTAAATCATGGACCCATTTTGATCTTATCTTGGTATATGGTGTTAAGTGTGGATCCATATCTAATTTCTGCCATACTAATTTCCAGTTTTCCCAACAGTTTTTTCCGAATAATGAATTTTTATCCCTAATGTTGGAATCTTTGGGTTTGTCAAAGATTAGATTGCTATAGATGTACCCTTTTTTGTCCTTTGTATCTAATCTGTTCCACTGATCTACCGGTCTATTTCGTAGCCAATACCAAATGGTTTTGGTGACTGCTGCTATATAATATAGCTTTAGATCAGGTACACTTAGACCACCTTCCTCTGAGTTTTTTTTCATTAGTTCCCTTGCAATTCTTGACCTTTTATTCTTCCATATGAATTTTGTTGTTATTTTTTCTAGGTCATTAAAATAGTTTCTTGGGAGTCTGATTGGTATAGCACTAAATAAATAGATTAGTTTGGGGAGTATTGTCATCTTTATTATATTCGCTCGGCCTATCCAAGAGCACTGAATGTCTTTCCAATTATTTAAATCTGATTTTATTTTTGTGGCAAGTGTTTTGTAATTTTTCTCATATAATTCCTGACTTTTCTTTGGTAGATGGATTCCCAAATATTTTATACTCTCAACATTTGTTTGGAATGGAATTTCTCTTTGTATCTCTTGCTGTTGCATTTTGTTAGTGATATATAAAAATGCCGAGGATTTATGTGGATTTATTTTGTATCCTGCCACTTTGCTGAAATTTTGAATTATTCCTAGTAGCTTTTTAGCAGAGTCTTTGGGGTTCTCTAAGTATACCATCATGTCATCTGCAAAAAGTGATAGTTTAATTTCCTCATTTCCTACTCTAATTCCTTGAATCTCTTTCTCGGCTCTTATTGCCGAGGCTAGCGTTTCTAGTACTATATTGAATAGTAATGGTGATAGTGGGCAACCTTGTTTCACTCCTGATCTTACTGGGAAAGGTTGCAGTTTATTTCTATTGCATATTATGCTTACTGACGGTCTTAAATATAAACTCCTGATTATTCTAAGGAATAGTCCATTTATTCCTATACTCTCAAGAGTTTTTAGTAGGAATGGATGTTGGATTTTGTCAAATGCTTTTTCTGCATCTATTGAGATGATCATATGGTTCTTATTAATTTGATTATTAATATGGTCAATTATATTAATAGTTTTCCTAATATTAAACCAGCCCTGCATTCCTGGAATAAATCCTACTTGATCATAGTGTATTATCTTGGAGATGATTTTCTGAAGTCTTTTTGCTAATATCTTATTTAAGATTTTAGCATCAATATTCATTAAGGAGATTGGTCTATAATTTTCTTTCTCAGTTTTCGATCTACCAGGTTTAGGTATCAGTACCATGTCTGTGTCATAAAAGGAGTTTGGTAGGACTCCTTCATCCCCTATTTTTTCAAATAATTTATATAACATTGGGGCTAATTGTTCTTTAAATGTTTGGTAGAATTCACACGTGAATCCATCTGGCCCTGGGGATTTTTTCCTGGGGAGTTGATTAATAGCTTGTTCTATTTCTTTTTCTGAAATGGGACTATTTAAGCAATTTATCTCCTCCTCTGTTAATCTAGGGAGTCTATATTTTTGGAGAAAATCATCCATTTCACTTAAGTTATCAAATTTATTGGCATAAACTTGGGCAAAGTAACTCCTTATTATTTCTCTAATTTCCTCTTCATTGGTGGAAAGATCCCCCTTTTCATTTGTAAGACTATCAATTTGATTTTCCTCTTTCTTTTTTTTGATCAAATTTACCAAAGGTTTATCTATTTTATTGGCTTTTTCATAAAACCAACTCTTGGTTTTATTTATTAATTCAATAGTTTTTTTACTTTCAATTTTATTGATTTCTCCTTTTAATTTTTGTATTTCGAGTTTAATTTTTGGTTGGGGGTTTATAATTTGGTCTTTTTCTAGCCTTTTAAGTTGTAAGCCCAATTCGTTAATCTTCTCTTTCTCAATTTTCTTCAAATAAGCCTCTAAAGATATAAAATTTCCCCTTATTACTGCTTTAGCTGCATCCCAAAGATTTTGATATGATGTCTCATCATTATCATTATCTTGGGTGAAATTGTTAATTGTTTCTATAATTTGCTCTTTCACCCAGTCATTCTTTAAGATGAGATTATTCAGTTTCCAATTATTTTTGGTCTATTTACCCCTAACTTTTTACTGAATGTAGCTTTTATTGCATTGTGATCTGAGAAGAAGGCATTTATTATTTCTGCCTTCCTACATTTAATTTTGAGATCTTTATGTCCTAATATATGGTCAATTTTTGTATAGGATCCATGAACTGCTGAGAAGAAAGTATATTCCTTCCTATTGCCATTCAGTTTTCTCCAAAGGTCTATCATACCTAGTTTTTCTAATGTTCTATTTACTTTTTTAATTTCTTTCTTGTTTGTTTTGTGGTTTGATT
This sequence comes from Sminthopsis crassicaudata, assembly GCF_048593235.1. Taxonomy (NCBI): domain Eukaryota; kingdom Metazoa; phylum Chordata; class Mammalia; order Dasyuromorphia; family Dasyuridae; genus Sminthopsis; species Sminthopsis crassicaudata. The sequence goes on from NC_133617.1 coordinate 522,442,955, forward strand.
TGTCTAAATCTGAGAGTGCAAGGTTGAGATCTCCCACTATTATAGTTTTACTGTATATTTCTTCTTGCAGTTCTCTTAACTTTTCCTTTAGAAAGTTAGATGCTATACCACTTGGTGCATATATGTTTAGTATTGATATGGCTTCATTATTTATGCTACCTTTCAGCAGGATATAGTTTCCTTCCTTATCTTTTTTAACGAGATCTACTTCTGCTTTTGCTTGATCTGAGATAAGGATAGCTACCCCTGCTTTTTTGGCTTTACCTGAAGCATAATAGGCTCTGTTCCAACCTTTTACCTTTACTCTGTATGTATCTCCCTGCTTTAAGTGTGTTTCCTGTAGACAACATATTGTAGGGTTCTGCTTTTTGATCCAATCTGCTATCCGTCTCCGTTTGATGGGATCGTTCATCCCATTTACATTTACAGTTAAAATTACTAATTCTGTGTTTCCTGCCATCGTTTTATCCCCAGATTATACTTTTTTTCCCTTGACCCCCCTGATCCCCCTCCCCGATATTTAATTTACAGACCCCCCTTGTGACGCGCAACCCTCCCTCTTTTTTTTTTTTTAGTATCCCTCCCCCCTCCCTCCAAGTCCCTTCACTTATTCTCCTTTTCCTTTCCCCTTTTCCTCTCCCCCCTTTTAATGAGGTGAGAGAAAATTCTCTGAAAAACAAATATGTTAATTATTTACTCTTTGAGCCTCTTCTGAGAGAGTAAGATTCACACAATGATTCTCCCCCTCACTAAGTTCCCTCAGATATGGTGTATTTTCTATGTCTCTTCCTGGGATGTAGTTTCCCTCTTTTTATCACACCTTCCCCTTTTTCTGAACCGACTTCCTTCCCTTTACCACACCCCCCTTTTTTTCTTTTATATCAGTAAAATCAAATTATCCTTGAGTATTTTTTATATACCCACAACAGAGTTACAGTTCTCAAGGGTTCTGTGTACCTTTTTCTGTTTCTCTTCAGTCTTGTGGATGTAGATCAAATTTTTTGTTTAAGTCTGGTTTTTTTCTTAGAAACATATAGAATTCCTCTGTTTCATTGAATGACCATCTTCTTCCATGGAAAAAGATGCTAAACTTAGCTGGGTAGTTCATTCTTGGTTGCAGTCCTTGATCTTTTGCCTTACGGAATATCAGGTTCCAGGCCCTTCTATCTTTTAATGTGGAGGCAGCCAGATCTTGGGTGACCCTTATTGTGGCACCTTGGTATTTAAATTGTTTTTTTCTAGCTGCTTGCAGGATTTTCTCCTTTGTGTGGTAATTCTGCAGCTTAGCCACAATATTCCGTGGTGTTCTTTTTTTAGGGTCTATTTCAGAAGGAGTTCGATGAATTCTTTCCACATCTACTTTCCCTTTTGTTTCTATTATCTCTGGACAGTTCTCTTTGATAATTTCCTGTAAAATAGAATCTAGGCTCTTTTTTTGGTCATAGTTTTCTGGAAGTCCAATAATCCGCAGATTATCTCTCCTAGATCTATTTTCCAGGTCTATAGATTTTCCCAGTAAGTATTTGACGTTGTTCTCCAGCTTCTCATTTTTTTTTGTTTTGTTTGACTGATTCTTGGGTTCTCTGTGAATCATTCATTTCTATTTGTTCCATCCTGACTTTTAAGGAGTTATTTTCTTCTTTCATAGTTTTTAGTTCTTTTTGTAAATGCCCAATTTCGTTTTTAAATGAATTATTTTGCTCTATTGAGTTTTTTTCCATTTCCCTAATTTTTTTTTTTGAGAATTATTTTCTTTTTCCAATTCAGAAATTCTATTTTCTTGAGACTTTTTTATCTTTTCCAATTCAGAAATCCTACTTTCCTGTGTTTTTTTAACCTTTTCTAATTCACTAATTTTGTTTCCCTGCATCTCCTGTGAATTCTTTATTTTTTCCAACTCCAATTTCAGGACGTTGTTATTCTCTATCATAACTTCCCTTTCTTTTCCCCATTTTTCTTCGATCTCCCTCAATTTTTTAAGAGCTTCTTCTAGGAGAGAGTTATGTGATGGGGGGCAGGAATCATTCCCCTTTAGGTTGTTGTCTGTTGATTCTCTGCTGTCAACTTCCTCGGGGTTGGATACCCGCTCTTTCTCTGTATAGAAAGAATCTATGGTTTTTCTAGCTTTTTTGCTCATACTTAAAAAAATCTTTTGGGGTCTGTCTCTGGGGTAGGAAATTATTTACTTCTTTACCAGCTTCCTCCCAGACCGGATGGATGCAGTGGCTCCTGAGCCTGAGCTAAGAGAGAGCTCTGGGAGAGAGTTCCCCACCCCCTCCCTGGAAGTGCCTCAGAGGTGATTAGCACTACTGTGCTTCGAGGGCGTAGAATAGTGAAGACAGCATGAAGCCCAGCCTATGTGTCCGGGTGAGGAGTGGATGTCTGCAGCAGGTGACGTGAGAAGCCCCTGTGCTCAAACTGGAAGTGTCTGCCAGAAACCACGGTCCCTAGTTCAAAGGTTCCGCTTCTCTGGGACTTCCTGGAGCTGAGTTCCACTCCCTCCAGCTAAGCTAGGCAGTGTGTGTTGCCTTGGGCCGAATCCACCCACTTGTCAATCTCTTAACTATTCTCAGGTGGTAGCTGAGGCCACACCCCCTGGTGCCGAGTCTGTTGAGTCACCCCCAGGGTCCGGGGAAAATCTAATCTGAGTTTTAAAATATTTTGGCTTTCTCTTCTGAACTGCTAAATAATTAGCAGAGAAGAGCTAACAGCCTGTGCCAGATTCCTTTACCTCAGTGGCTTCTCTGATCCCAGAGCCCTTCCCAGCGCAATGGGCGCAGTGTGCCCCTACCCCACCGTCTGTGCTGGCCTCTCTTCTTCCTCCCCTGGAGACTGACCTTTCCTGTTGAAACTCCAGATTCTCTTCAGCTGGTAAGTCGTGCTTCCAGTCCTTGTGGTATCTATCAGTCCTGAGCTAATTTTGAGACTTAATTTATCTAATTGGTTGTGAGGGAGTGAGGACGTTCACTGAGTCGTGTGTTTCTTCTCCGCCATCTTGGCTCCGCCCCGTTATCACTCTTTTTTAATGAAGTTATTTATTGCTTTTAAGATTTGCTCTTAAAATAGGGGATGAAGGAGTCCTACCAAACTCCTTTTATGACACAGACATGGTACTGATACCTAAACCAGGTCGATCGAAAACGGACAAAGAAATTATAGACCAATTTCCTTAATGAATATTGATGCTAAAATCTTAAATAAGATATTAGCAAAAAGACTTCAGAAAATCATCCCCAGGATAATACACTATGATCAAGTAGGATTCATACCAGGAATGCAGGGCTGGTTTAATATTAGGAAAACTGTTACCATAATTGACCATATTAATAATCAAATTAATAAAAACCATATGATCATCTCAATAGATGCAGAAAAAGCATTTGACAAAATCCAACATTCATTCCTACTAAAAACTTTTGAGAGTATAGGAATAAATGGAGTATTCCTTAGAATAAACAGGAGCATATATTTAAGACCGTCAGTAAGCATAATATGCAATAGAAATAAACTAGAACCTTTCCCAGTAAGATCAGGAGTGAAACAAGTTTGCCCACTATCACCATTACTATTCAATATAGTGCTAGAAATGCTAGCCTCAGCAATAAGAGCCGAGAAAGAGATTCAAGGAATTAGAGTAGGAAATGAGGAAATCAAACTATCACTCTTTGCAGATGACATGATAGTATACTTAGAGAACCCCAAAGACTCTGCTAAAAAGCTATTAGAAATAATTCAGAATTTTAGCAAAGTGGCAGGATACAAAATAAATCCACATAAATCCTCAGCATTCTTATATATCACCAACAAAACGCAACAGCAAGAGATACAAAGAGAAATTCCATTCCAAACAAATGTTGAGAGTATAAAGTATTTGGGAATCCATCTACCAAAGAATAGTCAGGAATTATATGAGAAAAATTACAAAACCCTTGCCACAAAAATAAAGTCAGATATAAATAATTGGAAAGACATTCAGTGCTCTTGGATAGGCCAAGAAAATATAATAAAGATGACAATATTCCCCAAACTAATCTATTTATTTAGGGCTATACCAATCAGACTCCTAAGAAACTATTTTATTGACCTAGAAAAAATAACAACAAAATTCATATGGAAGAATCAAAGGTCGAGAAGTGCAAGGGAACTAATGAAAAAAAACTCAGAGGAAGGTGGTCTAAGTGTACCTGATCTAAAGCTATATTATATAGCAGCAGTCACCAAAACCATTTGGTACTGGCTAAGAAATAGAATGGTAGATCACTGGAACAGATTAGATACAAAGGACAAAAAAGAGTACATCTATAGCAATCTAATCTTTGACAAACCCAAAGATACCAACATTAGGGACAAAAATTCATTATTCAGAAAAAACTGTTGGGAAAACTGGAAATTAGTATGGCAGAAATTAGATATGGATCCACACTTAACACCATATACCAAGATAAGATCAAAATGGGTCCATGATTTAGGCATAAAGAATGAGATAATAAATAGATTAGAATAATAAATAGATTAGAGGAACAGAGGATAGTCTACCTCTCAGACCTGTGGAGGAGGAAGGAATTTATGACCAGAGGAGAACTAGAGATCATTATTGATCACAAAATAGAAGATTTTGATTACATCAAACTAAAAAGTTTCTATACAAACAATACTAATGCAAAAAAGATTAGAAGGGAAGTAACAAATTGGGAAAATATTTTTAAAAGTAAAGGTTCTGACAAAGGTCTCATTTCCAAAATATATAGAGAACTGACCCTGATTTATAGGAAACTAAACCATTCTCCAACTGATAAATGGTCAAGGGATATGAACAGACAATTCTCAGATGATGAAATTGAAACTATTTCCACTCATATGAAAGAGTGTTCCAAATCACTACTGATCAGAGAAATGCAAATTAAGACAACTCTGAGATACCACGATACACCTGTCAGATTGGCTAAGATGACAGGAACAAATAATGATGAATGTTGGAGGGGATGTGGGAAAACTGGGACACTGATACATTGTTGGTGGAGGTGTGAAAGAATCCAGCCATTCTGGAGAGCAATTTGGAACTATGCCCAAAAAGTTATCAAACTGTGCATACCCTTTGACCCAGCATTGCTGTTATTGGGATTATATCCCAAAGAAATTAAAGAGCGGAAAGAGACATATATGTGCCAAAATGTTTGTGGCAGCTCTTTTTGTTGTAGCTAGAAACTGGAAGTTGAATGGATGTCCATCAATTGGAGAATGGTTGGGTAAATTGTGGTATATGAAGGTTATGGAATATTATTGCTCGGTAAGAAATGACCAGCAGGAGAAATACAGAGAGGCTTGGAGAGAATTACATCAACTGTTGCTGAGTGAAATGAGCAGAAGCAGAAGATCACTATACAGTTCAACAACAATACTGTATGAGGATGTATTCTGATGGAAGTGGAAATCTTCAACATAAAGAAGATCCAACTCACTTCCAGTTGATCAATGATGGACAGAAATAACTACACCCAGAGAAGGAACACTGGGAAGTGAATGTAAATTGTTAGCACTACTGTCTATCTACCTAGGTTACTTATACCTTCGGAAGCTAATAATTAATGTGCAACAAGAAAATGGTATTTACACACATATATTGTATCTAGGTTATATTGTAACACATGTAAAATGTATGGGATTACCTGTCATCGGGCGGAGGGAGTGGAGGGAGGGAGTGGATAATTTGTAAAAATTAATAATAAAAAAAAATAATAAAATAAAAAAATAAATTCAGAGTGTAAACAATAAGATCTTTCATACACATGCCTTATATAGCAGTGTGGAATTGCTGGAATATTGCAATAGCAGCATTCATTATGTTACATAAAATCAGCATTACCTGTCATGGTTAGAAAGATTTTATTTGAAAGTAAGAAACAGAGACATAATGATAATCATCAAGACTGCTCCTCCAGGTCTAAACCTAAGGCCACATTGTGACAAGTGCAATAAGATAAACTATGCTTAGTTCTGCTTGATTTCAAGTAAGTAGGCAATGAAATTGTATCACAGAATATCACAGCAAGGATACAGATTAACTGGATAGAAAAAAACATATTTATGAGAAATATTTAAGGAGGTCCTCCTTTAGTTCTTACAAGATCATCCAAACTATTAAAAAGGGAAAAAATATTAAAAACTCCCCTCTTCCAACTATTCCCTAGAGACGGTCATTTACCTGTAGCAGTTTGCAGACCTTATTCTCATTAAACTTCTGGTATTTTCCTTGAAGAAGTGAAACATTGGTTTATTGTCATAACCATACCAGAAAATAAAGCTCAAAAGTAAAATTCATAGCTTAAAAGATTCAGGTTTAATTAACAAAATTTCATTAATAATTGCTTCGGGCTAGATATTATTATTATCAATCTGACTGTTTTTGAAATAAGATAAGTAGGAATAAGGTATATCCCCTCCTCCTGCACACAATTTCACTTAAAATACTTTACTTTTTCTTCCTCAGTTTGAACTCATATCAGTTATTAGAAATCAAGACAATAATTACATTATGTAATTCCACATAATAATTATATTATTCTACACACACACACATACACACACACACACACACACACACACACACACACAGGAACCCAAAAAAGATTGGCTAATTATTTTTAATCTGTAGGCAACAGATATGATGACATTATTTATAAGTGAAAACCAAACATTTTTAGATGAAAATCATTCTTTACTATAGATGAGATAATCAATCTATCCTCACTTTTATCTTATAAGTATAAGAGGGCATCTCATTTTCTCAATAAGCCAATTCACTGTTTAGGAATTTTACAACATGCGTGATTTGGCTCCCATAGAATATCCTGAAAGAAGATTGCTAAGTTTAAAAAGATGGAGATGTTACCAGAGTGTTCTCTCTCTCTCTCTCTCTCTCTCTCTCTCTCTCTCTCTCTCTCTCTCTCTCTCTCTCTCTCTCTCTTTCTTTCTCTTTCTCTCTCTCCTCTCTGTCTCTGTCTCTCTCTTTGTATATATGTGTATATGTGTAGACTTCAGAAAATCATTCCCAGGATAATACACTATGATCAAGTAGGATTTATACCAGGAATGCAGGGCTGGTTTAATATTAGGAAAACTATTAGTATAATTGACCATATTAATAATCAAATTAATAAAAAACATATGATCATCTCAATAGATGCAGAAAAAGCATTTGATAAAATCCAACATCCATTCCTACTAAAAACACTTGAGAGTATAGGAATGAATGGAATATTCCTTAGAATAATCAGGAGCATATATTTACGACCGTCAGTAAGCATAATATGTAATGGAGATAAACTAGAACCTTTCCCAGTAAGATCAGGAGTGAAACAAGGTTGCCCACTATCACTATTACTATTCAATATAGTACTAGAAACGCTAGCCTCCGCAATGAGAGCCGAGAAAGAGATTCAAGGAATTAGAGTAGGAAAAGAGGAAATCAAATTATCACTCTTTGCAGATGACATGATGGTATACTTAGAGAACCCCAAAGACTCTGCTAAAAAGCTATTAGAAATAATTCAGAATTTTAGCAAAGTTGCAGGATACAAAATAAATCCACATAAATCCTCAGCATTTTTATATATCACTAACAAAATGCAACAGCAAGAGATACAAAGAGAAATTCCATTCCAAACAAATGTTGAGAGTATAAAATATTTGGGAATCCATCTACCAAAGAATAGTCAGGAATTATATGAGAAAAATTACAAAACCCTTGCCACAAAAATAAAGTCAGATTTAAATAATTGGAAAGACATTCAGTGCTCTTGGATAGGCCAAGCAAATATATTAAAGATGAAAGTACTCCCCAGACTAATCTATTTATTTAGTGCTATACCAATCAGACTCCCAAGAAACTATGTTAATGACCTAGAAAAAATAACAACAAAATTCATATGGAAGAATCAAAGGTCGAGAAGTGCAAGGGAACTAATGAAAAAAAACTCAGAGGAAGGTGGTCTAGGTATACCTGATCTAAAGCTATATTATATAGCAGCAGTCACCAAAACCATTTGGTATTGGCTAAGAAGTAGACCAGTCGATCAGTGGAACAGATAAGATACAAAGGATAAAAAAGGGTACATCTATAGCAATCTAGTCTTTGACAAACCCAAAGATACCAACATTATGGATAAAAATTCATTATTTGGCAAAAACTGTTGGGAAAACTGGAAATTAGTATGGCAGAAATTAGATATAGATCCGCACTTAACCATATACTATATACCAAGATAAGATCAAAATGGGTCCATGATTTAGGCATAAAGAATGAGATCATAAATTGATTAGAGGAACAGAGAATAGTCTATCTCTCAGACTTGTGGAGGAGGAAGGAATTTATGACCAAATGAGAAATAGAGATCATTATTGACCACAAAATAGAAGATTTTGATTACATCAAACTAAAAACTTTCTGTACAAACCATACTAATGCAAACAAGATTAGAAGGGAAGTAACAAATTGGGAAAATATTTTTACAGTTAAAGGTTCCAATAAAGTTCTCATTTCAAAAATATATAGAGAAATGACCCTAATTTATAAGAAATCAAACCATTCTCCAATTGATAAATGGTCAAAGGATATGAACAGACAATTTTCAGATGATGAAATTGAAAATATATCCACTCATATGAAAGAGTGTTCCAAATCACTACTGATCAGAGAAATGCAAATTAAGACAACTCTGAGATACCACTACACACCTGTCAGATTGGCTAAGATGACAGGAACAAATAATGGTGACTCTTGGAAGGGATGCTGGAAAACTGGGACACTAATACATTGTTGGTGGAGTTGTGAAAGAATCCAGCCATTCTGGAGAGCAATTTGGAACTATGCCCAAAAAGTTATCAAACTGTGCATACCCTTTGATCCAGCATTGCTGCTATTGGGCTTATATCCCAAAGAAATATTAAAGAGCAGAAAGGGACCTGTATGTGCCAAAATGTTTGTGGCAGCTCTTTTTGTTGTAGCTAGAAACTGGAAGTTGAATGGATGTCCATCAATTGGGGAATGGCTGGGTAAATTATGGTATATGAAGGTTATGGAATATTATTGCTCTGTATGAAATGACCAGCAGAAGGAATACAGAGAGGCTTGGAGAGACTTACATCAACTGATGCTGTGTGAAATGAATAGAACCAGAAGATCACTATACACTTCAACAACAATACTATATGAAGATATATTCTGATGGAAGTGGAAATCTTCAACATAAAGAAGATCCAACTCACTTCCAGCTGATCAATGATGAACAGAAACAACTACACCAGAAAAGGAACACTGGGAAGTGAATATAAACTGTTAGAACTACTCTCTATCTACCCAGGTTACTTATACCTTCAGAATCTAATACTTAATGTGCAACAAGAAAATGGTATTTACACACATATATAGTATCTAGGTTATATTGTAACATATGTAAAATGTATGGGATTGCCTGTCGTCAAGGGGAGGGAGTAGAGGGAAGGAGGGGATAATTTGGAAAAATGAATACAAGGGATAATGTTATAAAAAATTACTCATGCATATATAATGTCAAAAATTATAAATAAAATTTAAAAAAATTGATAAATAAAAATAAAAAAAAAGACAAAGGACTCTGAAACATTTAATTTTTTCTTGTGTTTCAATTCAAAACATTGATTCTGCAGTAGTCAGCTTTGCTTATAGTCCAAATCTTGCAGCCCTATCTTGCCACTAATACCCTAACTTTGATTATATGGACCTATGTTGGTAAGGTGATATACATGTCTGTTAGTAAACTATCCATAGCTGCTACAGCTCTTCTTTCAATGAGCAACCATCATAATTTAACAAAATCTAAGACTATAAAAATAATTACATTTGGAAAGGAGTATTGTAAACTCTATCTTCATCAAAACCTCAATTTATTTTTTTTTATTATTATTATAGATTTTTCTTTAAAATACATATGAATGGGTAATTTTTCAATATTGACCCTGCAAAGCCTTCTGTTTTTAATTTTCCCTTCCTTCCCTCCACCTCCTCCCACATGAAGTCCAATGCATATTAAATATATTAAAGTAAATGTTAAATCCAATATATATATGTGTGTGTGTGTGTGTGTGTGTATGTATATATATATATATATATATATATATATATATATCACAAGAATAATAGGATCTAGAAACAAAGAAAGAAAAAAGAAAGAAAAAAAAATCTGAGATAGAAAACAAAAATGCAAACTATAACAGAAAGAGTGAAAATGCTATGTTGTGATCCACATTCATTTCCCATACTTCTCTCTCTGGGTTAGAAAATTCTCTTCATTACTGAACAATTACAACTGGTTTGAATCTTCTCATTGTTGAAGAGAGCCAAGTCTATCAGAATTGATCATTATATAGTTTTGTTGTTGCTGTGTATAATGAGCTCCTAGGTCTGCTCATTTCAGTCAGCATCAATTCATGTAAGTCTCTCCAGGCCTCTCTGAAATCATCCTGTTGGTCATTTCTTACAGAACAATAATACTCCATAAAACTAATATATCACAATTTATTCAGCCATTCTCCAATTGATGGGTATCCATTTAATTTCCAGTTTCTAGCCACAAACATGTCTGCCACAAACATTTTTGCACATATTGGGTCCCTCTCCCTTTTTTAAGATCTCTTTGGGATATAAGCCCAATAGTAATACTGCTTGGTAAAAGGATATGCACATTTGGATAACTTTTTGAGTATAGCTCCAAAGTGCTCTCCAGAATGGTTGGATTAATTTACAGGTCCACCAACAATGTATCAGTGTCCAAGTTTTCCCACATCCCATCCAACATTCATCATTATCTTTTCCTGTCATCTTAGCCAATCTGAGAGGTATATAGTAGTATCTCAGAGTTGTCTTAGTTTACATTTCTCTGATTAATAATGACTTGGAGCATGTTTTCATATGGCTAGAAATAGTTTCAATTTCATCATCTGAGAATTATCTGTTCATATCCTTTGACCATTTATCAATTGGAAAATGGCTTTATTTCTTATAAATCACAGTCAATTCTCTATATATTTTGGAAATGAGACCTTTATCAAAACCTTTGAATCTAGAAATGTTTTCCTAGTTTATTGCTTCCCTCCTAATCTTGTCTGCATTCCTTTTGTTGGTACAAAAACTTTTAAACTTAATATAATCAAAATAATCTATTTTGTGATCAGTAATTATCTCTAGTTCTTTTTTGGTCACAAATTCCTTTCTCCTCCACATATCTGCGAGGTAAACTATCTTATTCTTCTAATTTATTTATAATATCATTCTTTTTGCCTAGACCAAGAACACATTTTGATTTTATCTTGGTATACAGTGTTAGGTATGAGTCAGTGCCTGGTTTCTGCTATACTGGTTTCCAATTTTCCCAGCAGTTTTCGTCAAATAGTGAATTTTTATCCCCAAAGCTGAGGTCTTCATATCAAAGACTCTGAGGACTCTCCTGTCTCTCTGATCTGCAGCTAGTGTGTATATAAGAGTAAAATAGTACAATGTCATGTGTTTGCAGTGAAAACATTTCACTGGTATGAAGTGGCATAGGAAAACGCTTCAGCTCCATTAGGGTTAGTGCTAATGGGAGGTGGGGAAGGAGCTCCCTGCAATGCAGGGCAAAAACAATGAGGGACAGGAGATCTGGAGAGCTTTCCAATAGCTTTTCAGTGAGACACTATAGCATTCATTAACTTGGGCTTGGACATGGGCTCCCAAAAGGGGTAAAGACGGGCCTGGGAAGTCTCTTCCTCCTTCCCCAAACCCTCACACAATCCAGTAGAGACATTCCTTTTCTGTATATTCTTTTAGATGTGAAGTAGCATTAGCAACAGGACACGGAGGGTACGATACTATTTAGAAAGGACATGGAGTGAGCAGGAGGTTTGAATGAAACTAGGGGAGAATAATATGGATTTGAAGAGAGTCATAGAAGACCACATTCTATTTTTTAATAAGTTTTTTTTCAAAATACACAGATAGTTTTAAATATTCCCCCATGCAAAATCTTGTGTTTCAAATGTTTCTCCTTCCTTTCTCACCTCCCTCTTCCCTTACAACAAGTAATCCAGTATACACTAAACATGTTCAGTTCTTGTAAACATATTCCCCATTTATCATATCCCACAAGAAATATCAGATTAAAAATGGGTAAAATGGGAAAGAAAAACAAACAAATAAAAACAGCAACATAAGGTGAAAATACCATGTGGTAATCCATATTCAGTCTCCATAATCCTCTCTCTGGATGTAGATGGCTTTTTCCTTCAAAAGTCTATTGATATTGTTTTAATAATATCATTGAAAAGAACCAATTCCAACATAGCTGATCATCACAAAATTTTGTTGCTGCTGTACACAATGTTCTCTTAGTCCTACTCACTTATCATCAGTTCATGTAAACCCTTCAAAACTTTTCTGAAACCATCCTGTTCTTCATTTCTTATAGAAAAATAACCTTCCATTACATTCATAAAACATAATTTGTTCAGTCATTCTCCAATTGATGGACATCCACTCAATTTTCAATTCCTTCCCACCACAAAAAAAAAAGCTGCTACAAACATGTTTGCATATGTAGGGTTCCCCCCCCCTTTTTAAAAATGATCTCTTTAGGATACAGACTCAGTAGAGATTTGCTGGATCAAAGGGTCCCCACAATTTGGTAGCTCTTTGGACAGAGTTCCAAATTATTCTCCAAAATGATTGGATCAATTCACAACTCCACCAGCAATCTATTAGTGGCAGACAACATTCTTCCTATGGCAGTGACAGCCTTGACCCTTCTGTTTCCCTCTAAAGAATGATGGTATCTTGTCCCTTGGTTTGGGTCTACGAACCGGTAAGGAAGAGAGTCCAGAACTCTCACAGCTCAACAGCCCTCTTTTCCACTGACTGCCATATATGATTTGATTTAGCTGATGTTCTGCTGGCAAGTGGCAAGCTCCCTGTTGGAGTTGTGAACCTTGACTTCAAAAGGAGAGAAAGTTCTCCCTCAACTGGAGTCATGACTTCAGCCAAACTTCAGATAGGCCTTAGTCAACTTCTATAGCTGCTAGTAGTGCTTCCTACTTGGCAAAGCAAGAATCATTCTGCAGGAACAGCCCTGGCTGTGTTTGTGCCCAGCCAGGTAGTAGAGCTCTTCCTTCTTGCAGTTCTGCTGGGAACCACTCTGATACCTATGATCAGAGGCAGACAACACCAGCTGCTGAGTTTCAAAGGGCTCAGCTCCATTTGAGTTAGCGCTAGTGGGAGGTAGGGAGGAAAATCTAACACCTGCAGGACGAAAACAATGAAGTACAGGAACTTTGGGGAGCTGTCCAATAGTTTCTCAGTAAGACACCACAGCTTCCATCAGCATTGCTAAAAGGAGTCACTCAGAAGTTCAAACAGGGTCCTCAGAAACCAAAGTAGCCATTGGTGTTTGGGAAGGCAGAACAGTGCTGATGATAAAGCTGAAGAGCAAGGAAAAACATTAATACCTGATGCCAAAGAATTGATGCAGAGCTCTTGAATCAGGTACTGCCACTGAGTCCTACAGACTTATCCTCTCAGTTCTGAACCTCTGTAGATAATGTCTGAGAAGACGCCATACACGGAAAGAAAGAAATTTCTTGCAACTGTAGCGATAGAGGAACCAATTTACTGAAGAAGTTATGAATGACTTTGATCATGTTTCATAGTACTGTATGTAGGCCACGTTGTTCTCCACACGAATCTCCACACTAGGCAGGTGAATGGGGACATCATCAGCCATACTGGTTCTCCTTAAGGATGATAAGATGCTTCTCCCGAATTTGTTTGACTAGAGGGTAATGTGGTAGACTTTGCTACATTTACTCTCTACTGAAGTGTTGGTTTGTTTTGTTTAACCACTGTTAATACATGGAGGCTACACTGTTTTCTTAAGTGCTCTGGATAGTTCACATAGCTATCCTTGGAAGAGGAGTAGTCCTTCCATAACCAGCTGAAAGTATCTCCCACATTCCACTTCATTGCTTTCTTGCTATCTGAGGATGCATTCCTAGTTTCAATAAGTTTCTTGGAAGTTTCTGCATATTGAGGAGAAACCTTTGATTTCTTCCCGAAATTTGATTCTGAATAACCTGATGGAAATGTTATTCGTGATTTCTCGAAACACAAAAAGGAGACACAATTAGTTCACAGTTGCTTGGACCTTTATCCACCACCTTGAGCTTAAACGTCCATCGATTCAAGAACTTCTTCAGGGGGGTTCAATGCATTCATGCAGTTGGCACAATATTTTGTAATGTTGGTGAAGCTTTAGAATGAGCTGAAAGCGAAGCAGCTCCACCTCGGGGTTTGGGAGCAGAACTTCGGTTGTCCCGCAGTTTGATCACAGCATTTGTCTGGGTGTCGAAGTCCCAGGGTGCTTCAGCGGTCTGAAGGAAAGCTGTTTGCTGTTTGTCTTCAGTTGATGTGACCCATATCTTCATAATTGGTGTCTCAGGAAATTTAGGGGAGCTGGGCACAGCCTGGACTTTGCCAGTGGACTGCTCCTCTGAAAACTTCATTTTCCTGGGCTTGCTCCCTACTTGTTTTTGCATCACTCCAGCTTCTGAATTCAGTCCTGAAATGGAGATAATGCTGACCCAGGACTAGCATCTGCCACAGTAGTCACTGCAGTATTCCCCAAGGAATGGCCAGAGGCAAATGCTAGGATGCTGGTGGTGGGATGGGTGGAAGGACAGGGCAGTAGTGATATAGAAAATGTACAGGGGGCATCATCAGATTTGTGGCTACCCAGAGCACACCCAGAGAGTGTATCTCCTTTTAGATTTAGCCCCCAGTTTAGCTGACTGCGCCTTGCCTTCCCGAGCGTCTCTGCCACCATCTTGTCTTCCTGCAGGGGAGAGAAGGAATTCTCCACATTTAAAAGAAACAAGATGTTCAACAGAGAAAATTACTGCATTTTTTTTTCAATATTACTTCATTGTCTATGGGTCTTTTAACAAAATATTCTTTCCTTATTTATATCTTTTAATTAGATGAGTTTCTGCTTTTACTTTATCTAAGATGATGATAGTTCTTCCTGATGTTGTTTCTCCTCCCCCGTCCCCTTACCCCCTTTTACTCCTATATCAAATTAGAGTAATATAAAATTTTATATCCAACTAAGTACTTATATCTATATTTTCTTTCTATATGTTTATGTATTCTTTCTTCTTTGAACCTACTCAAATGATAATGAAGTTATAATACTGTTTGTAATCCCCCTTCTATTTTCCCCTCTACTGTAAAAGCTCTTTCCTGCATATTTTAGAAGTTTCCTAAATTCTACCTCTCCCTCCCCCCTTTCCCAGCACATATCTTATTCTTATATCTTCAATTTTTAGCATCATTTTAATATAATCAACTCACTCTCACTCCCTCTGTTTATTCTGAAGTTTATTCTGAATGCCCTAATAATGACAAAGTTCCTAGGAATTATATGTATCATTTTCTCATATAGGAATGTTAACCTTATAGAGTCCCTTATGATTTTCATGCTTACCTTTCTTGTTTTACTCTTTCACGTTTACCTTTTTATGATTCTTTATGTTCTGTCTTGTATTTGAAAGTCAAAATTTCTATTTAACTTATTTTCATTAAGAATACTTAAAAGTCTTCTCATTAAATATCCCTTTTTTCCCTCTTGACTAATTATACTCATAGTCTTGTTTCCTGTGGAGCTCAGGGTCCTTTGTAATCTCTTTTTAACCAGTTGTCTGTCCCCACCCCCTTATCTCTTAGCTGAGAATTCCTGAAGATACATTTGGTGCCATGGTTATGGTCATGATCAAAGCTGATTCTGCCACCACTGTCCTTCAGGTCAGTCCACCTTGGTGTCATAAACCTCTCTTGAAGGACTTTCTAATTTGTCTTAGCCTAGGAAATATTTCATCCTGACTCTACTAATTCAATTTGAGAGGTTATTTTAGAGTTATTTTTTTTAAAAGAATATAGGTTGCTGTCTCTGCATCTTGGCTCCCCAAAGGTCACTGTCTTAAGCTCAGATGAATCCAGTGTTATCTTTATGGTCCACTTAAAGAAATTCTGATCTTAAAATGTTTAGCAGTTCTTGAAATGTATATAGCTTTTCCTGCCTGTTTGTCTTAGCAGAATGGCAGAAGTTTGTTCTCTTTCAGTTGTGAAACAGATAGATCATTCTTTTTACAACCAAGTTAGAAGAGGTAGGCAAGAATTCCTACAAACCTAAGACTTGGATCCAATGCTTCTGCAAAGAAAAATGCAGTTCTACCTTCTTAGAGGAAGCAACCTAAGAGTTGGGCATGGAAAACACGAGCTATGATTCATAGTGCTGAAACTAGCCCATAAAGCCAGAATTGGTTTAGAATCTTCTCTGCTTTATAATCAAAGAAGTTGTACAGTAGAAAGACTGATGGATTTAAAAGTACAAAATTTAAATTAAATCTCCTCCTCTGAATTACTATTAACATTGAAAGTACTTTCTACTCTGAAGCTTCATTTTTTTTTTTTAAGCAATTGGGGTTAAGTGACTTGCCCAGGGTCAAACAGCTACAAAGTGTTATATGCCTGAGCTCACAGTTGAACTCCTGCTAACTTCAAGACTGGTGTTCTATCCACTGTGGCACCTAGCTGCCCCAAAGCTTCATCATTTTTATATGCTGGGTCCCCCAGTACCTCAAATGTAAAAAGATTCAGGAGAAACATCTTCATTCTGCTTCAGACTGTATTGCTGACATTTTCAAAGTTCTTTGTCTACCATGCCCTGATGCATCAGTACCTTTTCCCTCCAAAATCCCTCTGATTTTCATCTCCTTCTTTGTTGTCCTCCTTTTTAGAGTGTAAGCTGCTTGAAAGCAGGAGTTTCTCTTTGCTTTTATTTATATTCTCAAAGCTTAATACAATGCCTGGTATATAATAAGTACTTATATAATTGTTGGCTAACAGTGACAGACAAAATTATAGATCTGCAACTCAATATTTATATGACATTGAATAAATCACTTTATATTTCTGGGTCTATTTGAAAAAAATGGGGATATAATAGCTCTTGTATGCCTTCTAATTTTAAATATGTGATCACATGCATCCTTCAGGATAAATTACTTGCATTTCATGAAATCAATCAGGCAGAGAATAAAATATTTTGAAATTTATATTCATAATAAATTTGCTGTCATAACAAATATCAATAATATCTATGGCTTTCAAAACATTAGAGATCATATTTGCTATTTGGTAGTGTCCTATTGGGATGCAAGCATTTTTTTTAATAAAATATTTATTGACAGAACATATGTCTGGGTAATTATTTACAACATTATCCTTTGCATACACTTCTGTTCTGCCTTTTCCCTTCCCTCACTCGGCCCTCTCCCCTAGATGACAAGCATTCTTCTACATGTTAAATATGTTATAGTATATCCTAGATACAATATATTTGTGCAAAACCGAACAATTCTCTTACTGCACAGGAAGAATTTGATTCAGAAGGTAAAAATAACCTGGAAAGAAAAACAAAAATGCAAACAGTTTACACTCATTTCCCAGTGTACCTTCTCTGGCTGTAGCTGATTCTGTCCATCATTGATCAATTGGAACTGAATTAGATCTTCTCTTTGTTGAAGATATCCATTTCCATCAGAATACATCCTCATACAGTATTGTTGTTGAAGTGTATCTTCTAGTTCTGCTCATTTCATTCAGCATCAGTTCATGTAAGTCTCTCCAAGTGTCTCTGTATTCATTCTGCTGGTCATTTTATACAGAACAATAATATTCCATAACATTCATATACCATAATTTACCGATTGATGCCCAATTGATTGATGCCCAATTGATGGGCATCCATTCATTTTCCAGTTTCTAGCCACTACAAAAAGGGCTGCTACAAATATTTTGGCACATACAGGTCCCTTTCCCTTCTTTAGTATTTCTTTGGGATATAAGCCCAGTAGTAGCACTGCTGGATCAAAGGGTATGTACAGTTTGATAACTTTTTTTATATAACAGTTTTTATTTACCAGATATATGTATGGGTAATATCACTACATTGACAACTGCCAAATCTTTTGTTCTAATTTTTCCCCTCCTCCCAAAACAGAGGAATTGGGAATTTTTATGTAGTGGTTCACAGTCATCTCCCAAAGTTCTTTTGATGGGTGTAGCTGGTTCAGTTCATTGCTGCTCTATTGGAATTGACTTGATTCATCTCATTGTTGAAAATGGCCACATCCATCAGAACTGATCATCATATAGTATTGTTGTTGAAGTATGCAGTGTTCTCCTGGTCCTACTCATTTCACTCAGCATCAATTCATATAAGTCTCTCCAGGCCTTTCTGAAATCATCCTGTTGTTCATTTCTTACAGAAAAATGATAATCCATAATATTCATATAACACAATTTATTCAGCCATTCTCCAATTGATGGGCATCCACATAGTTTCCAGTTTCTACCACTACAAAGAGGGCTGCCAA
This sequence comes from Sminthopsis crassicaudata, assembly GCF_048593235.1. NCBI lineage: Eukaryota > Metazoa > Chordata > Mammalia > Dasyuromorphia > Dasyuridae > Sminthopsis > Sminthopsis crassicaudata. Next base: position 522,461,450 of record NC_133617.1, read on the forward strand.
AAACATTCTTGCACATATAGGTCCCTTTCCCTTCTTTAAGTTCTCTTTACAATATAAACCCAGTAGGAACACTGCTGGGTCAAAGGGTATGCACACTTTGATAACTTTTTCAGCATAGTTTAAAATTGCTCTCCAGAATGGTTGGATGTATTCACAATTCCACCAACAATATATCACTGTCCCTGTTTTCTCACATCCCCTCCAACATTCTGCATTATCTTTCTCTGTAATTCTAGCCAATCTGACAGGTGTGTAGTAGTATCTCAGAGTTGTCTTAATTTGCATTTCCCTGATTAATAATGACTTGGAGCATCTTTTCATATACCTAGAAATAGTTTCAGTTTCTTCATCTGTGAATTGTCTGTTCATATCCTTTGACCATTTATCAATTAGAGAATGGCTTGAATGAGGCCTTTATCAGAACCTTTGACTATAAAAATGTTTTCCCAGTTTATTGTTTCCCTTCTAATCTTATCTTCATTAGTTCTATTTGTACAAAAACTTTTCAATTTGATATAATCAAATATTTCTACTTTGTGAAAAATAATGATCTCTAGTTGTTCTTTGGATATAAATTCATTCCTCTTCCACAGGTCAGAAAGGTAAATTATCCTATGTTCCTCTAATTTATTTATAATCTCATTCTTTATGCCTAGGTCATGAACCCATTTTGACCTGACCTTAGGGATAAGTTTGGGTCAATGCCTAGCTTCTACCATTTTAATTTCCAATTTTCCCAGCAATTTTTTGTCAAACATTGAGTTCTTATCCCAAAAGCTGAGGTCCTTGGGTTTGTCAAACACTAGATATTAAAGTTATTGATTATTTTGTCCTTTGGACTAACCTATTCCACTGATCATCTAGTCTATTTCTTATTCAATACCAAATGGTTTTTGTAACCACTGCTTTATAATATAATTTTAGATCTGGTATAGCTAGGCCATCTTCATTTGATTTTTTTTTTTCATTAATTCCCTTGAAATTCTTGACCTTTTTTTTTTTTTTTTTTTTTTTTTTTTCCCCATATGATTGTTGTTATTTTTTTCTAGGTCATTAAAATAGTTTTTTGGGAGTCTGATTGGAATAGCACTAAATAAATAGACCAGTTTAGGTAGTATTGTCATCTTCATTATATTTGCTCACCCTATCCAAGAGCATTTAATGAAATTTCCAATTGGTTACATCAGACTTAATTTGTGTGGAAAGTGTTTTGTAGTTTTCTCGTATACTTTCTGATTTTCTCTTGGCAGATAGATTCCTAAATATTTTATACTATCGGTAGTTACTTTAAATGGATTATTTTTGTAACTCTAACAGTTGGATTTTGTTTATGACATATAAGAATGTGGGTTTGTTTTGTATCCTGCAACTTTGCTACAGGCTAGGATTATTTCTAATAATTTTTTAGTAGAATCTCTGGAGTTCTCTAAGTATAACATCATATCATCAGCAAAGAGTGATAATTTGGTTTCCTCATTACCTACTAATTCCTTTAATCTCTTTCTCCACTCTTATTGCCAAAGCTAGCATTTCTAATACACTATTGAATACTAATGGTGATAGTGGGCAAACTTGTTTCACTCCTGATCTTACTGGGAAAGGTTCCAGTTTATCCCCATTACATATGATGTTTACTGATGCTTTCAAATACATGCTACTGATTATTTTAAGGCAAAGTCCATTAATTCCTATACTCTCAAGTGTTGTTAATAGAAATGGATGTTGTATTTTATCAAATGCTTTTTCTGCATCTATTGAGATGATCATAAGATTTTTTGTTAATTTGATTATTAATATGGCCAATTACACTAATAGTTTGCCTAATATTGAACCACCCCTGTATTCCCGGTATAAATCCTACTTGATCATGATATATTATCCTGGGGATAATTTTCTATAGTCTTTTTGCTAATATCTTACTTCAGATTTTAGCATCAATATTCATTAGGCAGATTGGTCTACAGTTTTCTTTCTCCGTTTTCAACCTACCTGTTTGGGTATCAGTACCATGTCTATGTCATCAAAGGAATTTGGTAGGACTCCCTTCATTCCCTATTTTTTTCAAATAGTTTATATAGCATTGGGGCTAATTGTTTTTTGAATGTTTGGTAGAATTCACATGTAAATCCATCTGCTTCTAGAGATTTTTTTCTTAGGGAGTTGATTAATAGTTTGTTCTATTTCTTTTTTCTGAAATGGGACTATTTAAGTAACTTACTCCTCTGTTAATCTGGAAAGCCTTTGTTTTTGGAGGTAGTTATCCATTTCACTTAGGTTATCAAATTTATTGGCATAAAGTTGGGCAAAATAACTCATTATTTTTCTAATTTCCTTCTCTTTGGTGGACAGTTCCCCCTTTTCATTTTTAAGAATAACAATTTGATTTTTCTCTCTCCTTTTTCTAATCAGATTTACCAAAGGTTTATCTATTTTATTGTTTTTTTTTCATAAAACCATCTCTTAGTTTTATTTATTAGTTTAATAGTATTTTACTTTCAATATTATTAATTTCTCCTTTTAATTTTAGAATTCAAGTTTAGTATTTGATAGTGGGTTTTTAATTTGGTCTTTTTCTAGCTTTTTAAGTTGCAAGCCCAAATCATTGATCATCTCTTTCTCTATTTTCTTCAAGTAAGCTTCTAAATATATAAAATTTCCTCTTATTACCACTTTAGCTACAGCCCACAAATTTTGGTGTGATACCTCATAATTGTCATTATCTTGAGTGAAATTATTAATTGTGTCTATAATTTGCTGTTTCACCCAATCTTTCTTTAAGATGAGATTATTTAGTTTCCAATTGTTTTTGATCTATTTACCCCTAACTTTTTGTTGAATGTAATTTTTATTGCATCATGATCTGAAAAGAAAGCCTTTACTATTTCTGCCTTCCTGCATTTAATTTTGAGATCTGTATGTCCTAATATATGATCAATTTTTGTATAGGTTCCATGAACTGCTGAGAAGAAAGTATACTTCTTTCTGTCTCAGTCAGTTTTCTCCAAAGAGATATTATACTTAATTTTCCTAATATTCAATTTACCTCTTTAATTTCTTTCTTATTTGTTTTCTGGTTTGATTTATCTAATTCTGAGAGTGCAAAGTTGAGATCTCCCACTATTATAGTTTTGTTTTCTATTTCTTCTTGCAACTCTCCTAACTTCTCCTTTAGGGAGTTAGATGCTATACAACTTGGTGCATATATATTTAGTTTTGAAATTGCTTCATTGTCTATGCTACCCTTTAGCAAGATATTGATTCCTTCCTTATCTCTTTTAATTAGATCAGTTTTGGCTTTTGCTTGTTCTGAGATAAGGATGACTATCCCTGCTTTTTTGACTTCACTTGAAGCATAATAGATTCTGCCCCAGCCTTTTACCTTTACTATGTATGTATCTCCCTGCTTTAAATGTGTTTCCTGTAAACAACATATTGTAGGGTTCTGACATTTGATCCAGTCTGCTATCCACCTCTGCTTAAAAGGAGAGTTTATATCATTCACATTTACTGTCAAAATGATTATTTCTGTATTTCCTCCCATCATATTATCCCAAGATTGTGCTTTTTTTCCCTTGCCCCCTGGACCCCTTTCCCAGTATTAAACTTATCAGCCCCACTTGCGTCATGTAGCCTTCCCTCTTTAGTATCTTTCCCTCCTCCCTTTAAACCCCTTTCCCTTTCTTGTTCCCTTTCCTTATTACTCTTTTCCTTTTCCCTTTTCCTCTCCCCCTTTTTAATGAGGTAAGAGAAAATTTTCTATGTATCCAATATATCAATTATTTTCTCTTTGAGCCAATTCTGATGAGAGCACAATTCATACAATCTTCCTCCCCTTCTCTAACTTCCCTCACATATGAAAGGTTTTCTTTGCCTCTTTGTGGGATGTAGTTTCTATCTTTTTATCTCCCCTTTTCCCTTTTTCTAACACTATCCCCTTTCCATTTCTACTTCCCTTTTTTATGTTATATCAGTAAAATCAAATTATACATGAGGCCTTTCTGTGTATCCACAACAGAAATACAGTTCTCAAGAGTTCCTTTTACTTTTTTCTGCTTCTCTTGAGTCCTATATTTGGAGATCAAATTTTTTGTGTTTAGATTTTTTTTTTCCCTTAGAAACAAATGGAATTCATCTTTTCATTAAATGTCCATCTTCTTCCATGGAAGAAAGTGTTCAACTTAGCTGGGTAGTTTATTCTTGGCTGCATTCCAAGTTCTTTTGTTTTTCGGATTATCAGATTCCAGGCCCTTCGAAACTTTAATGTAGAGGCAGCCAGATCTTGAGTGATACTTATTGTGGCACCTCAGTATTTGAATTGTTTTTTCCTGGCTTTTTGTAATATTTTTTTTTTCCTTAGTCTGATAGTTCTGAAATTTGACCACAATATTTGGTAAAGTTTTTTTTTTTTTTTTTTAAGGGTCTTTTTTCAGAAGGTGTTTGATGAATTCTTTCAATGTCTATCTTACCTTTTAGTTCTATTACCTATAGGCAGTTTTCTTTGATGATTTCCTGTAAAATAGTATCTAGGCTCTATTTTTTAATCATAATTTTCGGGAAGTCCAATAATCCTCAGATTATCTCTCCTAGATCTGTTTTCTAGGTCTGTCATTTTGCCAAATAGATATTTGAAATTTTTCTCCAGTTTTCAATTTTTTTGGTTTTGCTTTACTTATTCTTGGTGTCTCGATGAATCATTCATTTCTATTTGTTGAGCTCTGATTTTTAATGAATTATTTTCTTCATTAGCTTTTTTTTACTTCTTTTTGCATATGTTAAATTGAGTTTTTAAGTGATTTTGCTCTATGGAATTTTTTTTTCCATTTGACTAAATTTGTTTTTAGTGGATTATTTTCATTTTCCAATTCACAGATCCTACTTTCCTGTGATTTCTTTACTTTTTCCAATTCCCTAATTCTGTTTCCCTGTACTTCCTGTGAATTCTTTACCTTTTTCAATTCAGATTTCAGGAGGTTGCTTACCTTTTCCAATTTACCTTTCAGGAAGTTGTTACTCTCATTCATAGTTTCTCTTTCCTTTCTCCATTTTTCTTCTAACTCTCTTTTGAGATTTTTAATAGTCTCTCCTAGGAGAGCATTGTTTTAGGTATTGTCTGTAGGCTATTTGCTACTAGTCTCCTCAGGGTTGGAAACCCACTCCCTTTCTGTATAGAAGTTATCAATTATTCTCTTCATTTTTTACTCATTTTTTTAAAGCCTTCAAGGTCTGCCTTCAAGGCAAGGAGGTTACCAGCTTCCTCTGCAGAGCAAGAATGGTTATATGGACAGTAACTGTTCTCTCAATGGGCTGCAAGGAACAGCAGAGCTGCAGGAGTGCTCTGAGAGTGGACTGGGAAGAGCCACATGGAAGTGACTAAGCCTGGGTATAAAGGACTAGGCTATGTAAGTGCCCTTAGAGGATCACCCCTGTGAGGATTGCCAACTGCCTTGGGGCTAGAAGTTGCAGCAAAAGTATCACTGCCCCCCCCTACACACACACACACAAATGCCCACTTTGAGTATTAGCAGTTTTGTTATCCCTCACCACACTGGAAGTATCTCTGCCTGGGGAGTGCAGTTGAGTTGGGGAGATTCCACTACCCCAGGCTGTGTAGATGAGAGGCTTCCCCGGTGGTGTTCCTTCCCTGCAGGTTTGTGACTGCCACCCAACAAGAGCCCCTAGCTGCAGAATGCCACAAAGAGCTGTGTTATGGTCTACACTGAGTCACTTCCACTCCTGAATGGGAACAGCCAGATCCTCTTAGGCTCTAGTGTGCCTTAGTATACCCTCTACCCTAGGATCTAATTTCTCTGCTGGTCCACTACTCTGCCACCAAAGCAAAGCAGTCACACTATGGCAGAGAGCTCTATGTAAAGCTGTCAACTGCAGAGGCCACCCAGCTCCCGATTCTATCCTTGCCCTGAACCTGTCTGCTCCCGCCACTCAGGACAAACCTTTTCTGGCAATATTCCTGATTATCTTCTGCTGGTGAGTTGTACTTCCAATCTTCGTGAACCTTACCAGTCTAGAGCTATTTTTGAGGCTGATTTTTTAAAAATAGTAATGAGGGTATGAGAGGAGCCTTCTCCACCATCTTGGCTCCACCCAGTTTGATAAATTTTTGAGCATAATTCCAGATTTCTCTCCAGAATGGTTGGATTCATTCACAACTCCACCAACAATGTATCAATGTCCCACTTTTCCTCAATCCTATCCAAAATTCATCATTATTTTTTCCTGTCATCTTAGCCAATCTTACAGGTGTGCAGTGGTATTTCAGAGTTGTCTTAATTTGCATTTCTCTGATCAATAGTGATTTGGAACACTCTTTCATATGAGTGGAAATAGTTTCAATTTCATCATCTGAAAATTGTTTGTTCATATCCTTTGACCATTTATCAATTGGAGAATGGCTTGATTTCTTATAAATTACAGTCGGTTCTCTATATATTGAAAATAAGGCTTTTATCAGAAACTTTAACTGTAAAAATGGTTTGCCAGTTTGTTGCTTCCCTCTAATTTTGTTCACATTAGTTTTGTTTCTACAAAGGCTTTTTAATTTGATGTAATCAACATTTTCTAGTTTCTGATCAATAATGATCTCTAGCTCTTCTTTGGTCACAAATTCCTTCCTCGTACACAAGTCTGAGAGTTAAACTATCCTATGTTCCTCTAATTTCTTTATGATGTCATTCTTTATGCCTAAATCATGGACCCATTTTGATCTTATCTTGGTATATGGTGTTAAGTGTGTCCATGCCTAATTTCTGCCATACTAATTTCCAGTTTTCCCAGCAGTTTTTGTCAAATAATAAATTTTTATCCCAAAAGTTGGGATCTTTGGGTTTGTCAAACACTAGATTGCTATAATTACTGATTATTTTGTCTTGTGAACCTAACCTATTCCACTGATCAACTAATTTATTTCTTAGTCAATATCAAATAGTTTTGGAGACTGCTGCTTTATAATATAGTTTTAGATCAGGTACAACTAGGCCACCTTCATTTGATTTTTTTTTTCATTAATTCCCTTGAAATTCTCGACCTTTTGTTCTTCCATAGGAATATTGTTGTTATTTTTTCTAGATCATCAAAATAGTTTCTTGGAAGTCTGATTGGTATAGCTCTAAATAAATAGATTAGTTTAGGGAGTATTGTCATCTTTATTATATTCACTTGGCCTATTCAAAAGAACTTAATATATATTTCTAATTATTTAAGTCTGACTTTATTTGTGTGGAAAGTATTAATTTTGCTCATATAATTCCTGACTTTCCTTTGGTAGATAGATTCCCAAATATTTTATTCTTATCAACAGTTATTCTGAATGGAATTTCTCTTTGTATCTCTTGCTGTTGGATTTTGTTGATAATGTATAAAAATACTGAGGATTTATGTGGATTTATTTTGTGTCCTGCAATTTTGCTAAACTTGTGGATTATTTCTAATAGCTTTTTAGTAGAATCTCTGGGGTTCTCTAAGTATACCATCATATCATCTGCAAAGCATGATAGTTTGGTTTCCTCATTACCTATTCTATTTTTTTTAATCTCTCAACTCTTATTGCTGAAGCTAGCATTTCTAATATAATATTGAATAATTATGGTGATAGTGGGCAACTTTGTTTTGCTGGTGATCTTATTGGGAAAGACTCCAGTTTTTCCCTATCATATGTAATGCTTACTGATGGTTTTAAATATATGCTCTTGACTATTTTAAGGAAAAGTCAATTTATTCCTATCCTCTTGAATATTTTTATTAGGAATGGATGTTGGATTTTATCAAATGCTTTTTCTGCATCTATTGAGATGATCATATGATTCTTGTTAACTTGGTTATTGATATAGTCAATTATGCTAATAGTTTTGCTAATATTGAACCGGCCCTGCATTCCTGGCACAAATCCTACTTGGTCATAGTGTATTATCCTAGGTATAATTTTCAGTAGTCTTTTTGCTAATATTTTATTTAATATTTTAGCATCAATATTCATTAGTGAGATTGCTCTATAATTTTCTTTCTCTGTTTTCAACCTACCTGATTTAGGTATCAGTACCATATCTGTGTCATAAAAGGACTTTGGTAGGACTTCTTCAATCCCTATTTTTTTCAAATAATTTATATAGCATTGGAGTTAATTGTTCTTTAAATTTTTGATAGAATTCATATGTAAATCCATCTGGCCCCGGGTATTTTTTTCTAAGGGCATTGGTTAACAGTTTGTTCTATTTCCTTTTCTAAAATGGGATTGTTTTTCCAATTGATCAAGGGATAATGTTGTAAAAAAAAAAATTACCTATGTATATGTACTGTCAAAAAATGTTATAATTATAAACTTAATTTTTTAAAATGAGATTGTTTAGCCTATGTACTTCTTCCTCTCTTTGAAGGTATTCTTCCATTTCATTGAAGTTATCGAATTTATTGACATATAAAGTTGGGCAAAGTAACTATTAATTATTGCTCTAATTTCCTCTTCGTTAGTGGCGAGTTATCCCTTTTCATTTTTAAGACTGACAATCTGATTTTCCTCTTTCCTTTTTTTAATCAGATTTACTAAGGGTTTGTCTATTTTGTTGTTTTTTTCATAGAACCAACTCTTAGTTTTATTAATTAATTCAATAGTTTTTTGTTTTGTTTTGTTTTGTTTTTACTTTTAATTTCATTGAACTCTACTTTTATTTTTAGAATTTCAAATTTAGTGTTTGACTGGAGGTTTTTTATTAGTTCCTTTTTTAGCCTTTTTAGTTGTAAGCCCTATTCATTGACTTTCTCTTTCTCTATTTTATGCAAGTAGGCCTCTGGAGATATGAATTCCCCCTTATTACCACATTGACTGCATCTTAAATATTTTGGTATGATGTCTCATTATTGTCATTTTCTTGGGTAAAATTATCAATTATGTCTATGATTTGCTATTTCACCCAATCATTCTTTACTATGAGATTAGTTAGTTTCCTTTTTTTTTTTTTTTTTGGTCTATTTTCCCCTGACTTTTTATTGAATATAATTTTCATTGAATTATGATCTGAAAAGGATGCATTTACTATTTCTGCCTTACTGCATTTGAGTTTGAGGTTTTTATGTCCTAATACATGGTCAATTTCTGTATAGGTTCCATGAACTACTGAGAAGAAAGTGTACTCCTTTCTGTCTCCATTTAGTTTTCTCCAAAGATCTATCATATCTAACTTTTCTAGTATTCTATTTATCTCTTTGACTTCTTTCTTATTCATTTTGTGGTTTGATTTATCTAATTCTTAGAGTGCAAGGTTGAGATCTCCCACTTTTATAGTTTTTCTGTCTATTTCTTCTTGCACCTCTCTTAATTTCTCTTTTAAGAATTTAAATGCTATACCACTTGGTGCATATATGTTTAATATTGATATTTCTTAATTATTTATGCTATCCTTTAGCAAGATATAGTGCCCTTCCTTATCTCTTTTAATTAGATCAATTTTTGCTTTTGCTTTATCTGAGATCAGGATGGCTACCCATGCTTTTTTGACTTCACCTGAAATATAGTAGATTCTGCTCTAACCTTTTACCTTTACTCTGTATGTATTGCCCTGCTTCAGGTGTGTTTCTTGTAACCAACATATTGTAGGATTTTGGCTTTTATTCCAGTCTGCTAACCACTTCCTCTTTATGGGGGAGTTTACCCCATTCACATTTATGGTTAAAATTACCAATTCTGTATTACTTGCCTTCTTGTTAATGACTGTTTATGCTTTTCTCCTTTCCTCTTACCCCCTCTCCAGTATTAAACTTGTGAGCACCACTTGCTTCTCACAGCCTTCCCCTTTGTAGTATTCCTCCCTCCACCTTAGAGATCCTCCCCCTATTTTATTCCTTTTCCTCACAATTTCTGTATTCCCTTCCTCTTACTCCTTCCCTTTTCACTTTTCCCCTCCCACATTTTAATGAGGTCGGAGAAGTTTCACCATAAATCGAATGTCTAATATTTTTTTCTTTAAGCCAATTCTGATGGCAGTAAGATACCCACTATGTTCATCCTACTCCATTCTTTTTCTCTGATATAATAGGTTTCCGTTGTTTCTTCATGAGATGTAGTACCCTCACTTTACCCTTTTTTGGGTACAATTACCTCTAGGTTCTAGAACAAAGTATATGTGTTCTTTATATATATTTATAGCAGTCATATAGTTCCCAAGATTTATTTTTATCTCTTTTAGTTTTCTCTTGAGTTCTATATTTGTAAATCAAAGTTTTTATTTAGTTCTGTTTTTTTCATCAAAAATTGATGACATTCACTTATTTCATTGAATGTCTATCTTCTTCCCTGGAAAAAGATGCTCATTTTGGATGGGTAAGTTATTTTTGGCTGCATACCAAGTTCCTTAGCCTTTTGGAATATCATATTATAGGCCCTGCAGTCTTTTAATGTAGACGCTGCTAGATCCTGAGTAATCCTTATTGTGGCTCCTCTATATTTGAACTGATTTTTTCTAACAGCTTGCAGTATTTTTTCCTTCGTCTGATAGTTCTGGAATTTGGCCACTATATTTCTTGGAGTTTTGATTTTAAGGTCCCTTTCAGCAGGTGATTGACAAATTCTTTCATTTTCTATTTTACCCTCTGTTTCTATAACTTCTGGGCAGTCCTCTTTGATAATTTCCTGGAAAATAGTGTCCACGCTCTTTTTTTCATCATATTTTTCAGGGAGTCCAATAATTCTCAGATTGTCTCTCCTGTATCTATTTTTCACATCTGTTGTTTTCCCAATAAGGTATTTGACATATTTTTCCATTGTTTCTTTTTTTGGTTTTGCTTCACTGATTCTTAGTGTCTCCTCGAGTCATTCAATTTCATTTGTTTGATTCTGATTTTTAATGAATTGTTTTCTTCACTCAGTTTTTTATATCTTTTTTCTAATTGTCCAATTCAGTTTTTAAGTGAGTTGTTTTGTTCTGTGGATTTTTTTTTCCTTTTCACCAATTTTATTTTTTAGAGAGCTATTTTCGTTTTCCAATTCACTAATTCTGTTTTTCAAGGATTTGTTTTCTTTATCCACTCTAACTTTATTTTTTTTAATTAATTATAGTTTTTATTTACAGATATATACATGGGTAATTTTACAGCATTGACAATCGCTAAACCTTTTGTTCTAATTTTTACCCTTCTTTCCCCTTCCCCAGATGGCAGGTTGACCAATACATGTTAAATATGTTAAATGATAAATTAAATACAATATATGTATACATGTTCAAACAGTTGTTTTGCTGTACAAAAGGAATTGGACTTTGGAATAGTGTACAATTAACTTTTGAAGGAAATCAAAAATGCAGGTAGACAAAAACAGAGGGATTGGGAATTCTATGTAGTGGTTCATAGTCATCTCCCAGAGTTCTTTTGCTGTGTGTAGCTGGTTCAATTCATTACTGCTCTATTGGAATTAATTTGGTTCATCTCATTGTTGAAGATGGCCACATCCATCAGAATTGATCATCATATAGTTTTGTTGTTGAAGTATATAATGATCTCCTGGTCCTGCTCATTTCACTCAGCATCAGTTCATGTAAGTCTCTCCAGGCCTTTCTGAAATCATCCTGTTGGTCATTTCTTACAGAAGAATAATATTCCATAATATCCATATACCACAATTTATTCAGCCATTCTCCAATTAATGGACATCCACATAGTTTCCAGTTTTTGGCCACTACAAAGAGGGCTGCCACAAACATTCTTGCACATACAGGTCCCTTTCCCTTCTTTAAGTCCATCTATCTGCAAATGAGTGGAATGATTTATCCAGACTCTCTTGCCAAGCTTCACTTTCCTTTTCCCATTTTTCTTGTAGCTCTCTTGTGAGAGCCCTTTTAATTTCTTCTATGAGAGTCCCTCTTTTGGGGATTCATCTGAAGACAGTCTGTTTTTAGTCTCCTCAGGGTTTAAATTCTGCTCTCTATCTGTATAGAAGTTATCAACAGTTAGAGTCCATTTAATTTTTTTTTGCTCATTTTGTCAGAGAAGAATTAAAGAAGACAAACTAGCAAAAAAAACAAAAAAAACAAATGGATTCTCCTTTTTTGGGGGGAGAGGGGGAGGCTGGATGTTATTACTGAGCTTCCTCTACAGACTGTGGGGGGAAGCAGTGAGGAACTAGCAAGACAGCAATGGCTGCACTGTGTCTGCACTCTGAGAGCATGCTGAGACACTCTGGGTGGCTGTGGCCAGGTCCCAAGAGACCCTAGCTTTTCAGAATTATAGTCTTTACCCCGGGGTTTTTAGCTCTTCTGCTTGTCTACTGGCTTGCTGCCAGAGCAAAGTAGCCAATACTATAGTAAAACTCTCCCTGCAGAAATGGCTGAGATTACATCCCACCCCCCTTCAATCTACTAAGTGTGAGCTGCCTGCTATGCTCTTGCTGCTGCTGCTGCTTACCCTTAGCCTGTGCTTGGTCTAACCGTTCCCACCCTCGAGCAAAAGCAGACCTTTTCTGGCAAATTTCAAGGATATCTTCTGTTAGTAAATATTAGTGTTTTTTTTTTTTTTTAGTCAAACACTAATTCCGAGTTTTTTCATTGAAAAAATTCTGAGAGCAAAAATGGAGATTAAGTAGATGTGTGTGTCTTCTTCACCATCTTAGCCGGAAGTCCTCCCTAAGCATTTCTTATAAGATAAGAGACCCCAAAAACTAGAGTTACTTTAAGTTCAAATGGCCCTGAGTTTGTCCTAAGAGATTATTTCTGTGTGGGTCTTTTTCTCATTGTCTCCATGTTTGTTTCTCTGCCTGTCTGTCTGTCTGTCTCTCTCCCTCTCTCTCTAACCCTAGAATAAAGCCAGACCACTCTCTAAAATGACATAGATGCTTAAGATGTTCTTATAATGTGGACAACAGAGTTCTTTTATAAGAAAATAAAATGGCTAAGAATGTCACTTCTTGAAAAAGTATTTAGTGAAGATTAAGGCAGCTGTTCATTTCCTCCAATTTGGAAAATATTTAAAACATCAAAACTTAGATTTGAATGAGAATTCAGAAAATGTAAAACACTCAATTGACCCATTACACTCATTGTTTCCAACAGAAGTTAAAGTTCTATTGTGGGTATTTTCATTGCTATTATAGTTACAGGATCCTCTAGTCAGTGGTGTTTTTTTCTCCTAAAATTTGATGAAATTATTACTCAGTTTGAAGCTAGTATCCAAATAAAAAAAGTTGGCAACTCTGAAATTAAATGAGATAACTGTCAAAATTAGTTCTGTCTAGATCTCAGAATCTAGTTATAACCTATGTTCAAGACATAAACCTAAGACAGCAGAAGATAGCAGTTAGGGAGTTAGATTCAATGAGTACAAATATTTTGCCACTGATATATGCTTATAGATACAATTGCTATACGAGAAGGTGGGGAAATTTCCCCCTATATCCACCTACTCTAGTTGAAATAAATCCAAACCTAAAAAATACAGTGAGGATGTCCCCAAAGGAAGAGATCCAAGGATGTAGAGACATATCTCTCCACTCTTGTAGACTATAGATGTAAGTTGTTTATCATTTTTAATGTCTTGCAATAGGGTTTTATGTGCACTAAACATTCCAAATATCATATAAAAATAGTCTTGCATCTTCCTATAAGAAAGTGACCTTAGCCAAGCAGGAGGCTGGTGAGTAGTATATGCATAAAAAGTTATGATTCCTTGTAAGGTATCTTGGTCTGTAATTATCTCTACTACTATGTTGATCTGATCCTTCTAGTAATTCTTAGATATGTTAGCTCTTGAACACTCCTTTTGCTACCAAGGGGGAATTCAGCTTGAGATCATCTCAAAAAATAGAGTCAGTGAAAATAAAGCAGAGTTTAATAGATTGCAGAAAGTTGTGGTTCATGACTATAATAAGTTATTACTGTGCTTTAGAAGGATTATGAATATTATCAATAAGAGAAATGACATGAGCTGATTTCAAATGAAATAAATTGAACCAGGAAAATTATGTGTAGCATGAATTTTATTGTTCAAGGGTTTCAGTCATATCTGAATTTTCCTGACTTCATTTGAGGTTTTCTTAGAAAAGGTATTATACTGATTTAGCATTTGCTTCTCCAGCTTATTTTATAGATGAGGAACAGGATCAATTGACTTACCCAAAATCACATAGCTGGTAACTGTCTGAGGCCATATCTGAATTCAGGAAGCTGAATCTTCCTGTCTCCAAGCCCAATGATCTATCTATTTGTCTCCTAACTGCCCCATATACTATGACTAAAATATTATAAATGAAAAAAAAATCCATAGCCAAACAATCAAAAATGAATACTGTGGAATGATAATAACCAATATTTGTCTGAAAGTAGTAATGAGAACAAGAATGTCCCTCCTTAAAATAAGGTAAAAGATTATAGATATGAAACATAATAAAACCAGAATTCATTGATGGATTAATTTGTCTTGCTGGAGTATAATTTCCTCCTCCTTTTAAAATTTTTGTTATTATTAACATAAGGGATGGTCATCTGAGAGGGAAAGGAGGTAATGTTATGAAATTAAAATTATTTTCTTTTAAGAATGTGAGAAAAGATATTAGCCCACAAATATACCTGACATCTTAATAATGTCCAAAGTGGAAAGTCATCAAGAAAAGCAAATGTAATGTTGCTACCAAAGAGTATGCTAGATCACTTGGACCATCAAGCTCAAAGATAATGATAAATGATAAAGCTCAAGCAGTAAAGTAAGCCAAGACATTTCTAATAAACTTGGGGATAGAAAATGCCATATGCATCTAGAGAAAGAACTATGGAGAATAAGTGTAGATTGAAGCATATTATTTTCATTTTTTTTACTTTTTCTTTCTCATTTTTTTTCCTTCTTGTTCTGATTTTTCTTTAACAACATAATAGGGAAATAGTTAAAATGATAATACTTTATAATCTATATTTTCTTTCTTGGGGAAGGAGAAAGCAAGAAAGGAAGGGGAGAAAAAATTGGAACTCAAAATTTAACAAAAATGAATGTTAAAACTGGTTTTAAAGGTAATTGGAAAAAATAAAATACTATTAAGTGAAAAAAAAATAATATCTGTATAGCACATTAGGAAGGAACTTTCTTCCTAAAAACTCTGATATTAAATAACACAATTATTATTGTTCCTGTTTTGCACAGAAGGAAAGTGGGTCTCTGAAAAGTAAATGGCTTTTATATCCACACAGTTATCATTTGAAAAAAAAAAAAAAAAAAAAAAGAATTCCTGACTCTAGTTTCAGAACTCCATTTATTATGCTTTGATGTGCTTCAGAGACATAAAACATATAGACTTTGACTATGAGAGGACAATGAGGATCCTATGTAGAATAGAGAACATTTAAGGAATTGAATATGCTTAATATGGAAAAAACAAGAATGTATAGGATAAGTCTTATTTATAGTCCCTGGGAGATTATATGGATAATAATGGATAGTAGGGAGCAATGACAATAAAGATTTATGCATCATTTTTATGTCAAATAATATGATATGTCCTTTTTTACAAATAGTCTTTAATTTAATCTTCACAATAATCCTGTGAAGTATTATAATTATTATCCGTATTTTACAGTTGGAGACAAACAATGGTTAACTGACTCATCTAAGATCAGACGCCACATATGTGACACTAGATTTGACTTCAGGTTTCCTAACTGTAGACTACTGTTTTAAAATCTCACTATCCATGCTTGCTATTAGTATTTCCTTCAATGTCTTAGCTAGTCTCTTGTTTCACCCAACTGTAGGTTCCATTTCTTGTAACAGCATTTGAGACATCCAGAAAAGTAAAAACAGCATAATAATTTAATTAGACAAGAAAAATTGAAATATCACTAAATTAATGTTTCTCTATTGCTATATTTGTTATCAGAAAAAAAAATATCTCATTGGGATATGTTAAAAGTTCTCAGAAACTAGATTCTAGGTATATATCACTTTGATAAGATACCCCCATTGAGAGATCTCAGGTTGAGATTTTATAAATTATTTAAAAGATGTTATTTTTCATTGTAGAGGAGAAAGAAAAAAAAAAGGCTATTCATTCCCTGAGTTCTTGTAAGCAGCAGATATCACATAATAGAAGGAAAGATGAATTTAAAGTTAAAGGATCTGGACTGAAATTGCCAACTAGTAATGTGATCATGGGCAAGCCAATATCTTTTCTAACCTGTTTTCTGATTTGTAAAGTGAGGTGGGTTGAATAGGATGACCTCTCAGTTTCACCTAACTTTGAATGTGTGATACTGGTAAAAATATTCATGCTGCCTTTTAGAAAGTTTAGCCCATTTTAACAATAAAATATGTCTAATATCTGTATCTGTGATGTGATTAGAAAAATTTAATTATTCTAGCAATATCCCACAAAAAGAAGAAAAAAATTAATAAACAAATAAAAGGTTTTGCAAATATATTTTATTATAATACAGTTTATTTTTCTCATTTGGATTTGAGGTCTTCCTCTTCCCCTCCCTCAAAGCTATTTTTTGTTTATTGGTTTGTTTGTGTCTCTTTAGGACAGCCCAGGGGGATAACTGGGAATTATAAAATCCAATTTTAATGAGCTCCAAGACAATATCTGCCATCACTTAATAAGTTTTGTTTCTAGAGGATAGATCTCTCAGATCAGAGGATGATTATTTGCTCAAGGGCATCAGTCCTGATATGCCAAAGGCTATTAGCAGATGAAGAACTGTGGGTGTATTATTGCTAGCAGAAAGCCTTTCCTCAGGCATGAATAAGGAAGATAAGCCAAAGTAATACATTTTAGAAAGTTTTCATTTTTTACTGTCACTGATCATATATGTATTTGGTATCATAAGTCATTTGAGATAAATACTTCAGGAATTGTAAACAGCAGCTTTTGACTCCTATGACTTCCCTCAACATAAGGGATCATTTTATCAGTTATTCAAAAAGGAAGTGTGCCACTCATTTTATCCAGCAGATGGAACTCTACTTTGGTAATCTGGGTCAAGGAGGAAGAAAGATAGTGGACCAGGGAAAACAAATTAAAATTTGATTGACAGGATTTTGGTTCTATATTAGAAGAATTTTTAGAAAATTATTGAAAAATTACAGTTCTGCCACTATTTGTATCTAGAGTGTGCTTACTTAATGACTGCCCTACTCTCACCTCCACACAAAAAGATATTCATGAGATATAAATTTTTTTTTTCATGATAGCTTTGGATTTTGTTAATCTCAGGAAATTAAGTGGGAAACAAAGGGAATTGGTCTGAGACTGTCCCAGACTGAGTCAGGGCAAACAAGAAGAGAATAGAACAAAGAGCAATCAAAACTTCCTTCTCATATTAATCTGTTTTTTGTTTTCTAAAAGTTGCCATTTCCTATCTATGACCATGTCATTTCTGTGTGTTTCTTAATCATTATAGGGGAAATTTGAGCTAAGTGCTATACAAAGTCAAAACTGAAACACTCCTTTTACTCAAAGAGATTGCATTATAATTCAGAATATGTGTAGATAAGCATATATAGACTATACACATGAATAAAGAAAAGATAGTTTGTAGAATTATAGCACCTGAAGGAATCAGACATGATTTCTATAGAATTTTATGCTTAAACTGGTTTTCTTTTTTTTAATTCAATTTTATTTTATTTCCAGTTTTAATTTTTTTCCTTTTATCTTTCCCTTCCTCATTCCACTGAATATGCAAGAAAAACAACTATGTATGGTCATGAAAAATAAATATCCTCATTATAGGTTGACCTTAAAATGAGAAGAATAAATAATTATAATTCAATTTGCCTTGTGAATCATCTCTTTCAGGAGAGTTCTGAATTCTTTCATAATTGATTATCTTTACATTATTGTTTTTACTGGCTAGATTGCTTTTTTAATTCTACTCTTTTCACTTTGCACCAGTTCATGCAACTACTTTCAGGTTTTTCTGCTACCTTGACTTTCATTATTTCTTATAACACAAAATCCATCACACTCATATGCTACAACTTGTAGTATAATTTTAGATCTGGTACTGCTAATTCTTTTCATTGATTGTCTTGATATTACATATCATTTATCATTTTAGGTAAATTTTGTTTCTAATTTTAGCTTAATAAAGTAATTTATTTGTTGTTTGATATGACACTATGTAAAAAACTAATTTAAATGGTATTAGCACTGTTATCATGTTGGTTCGGCCTATTTATGACCAATTAATATTTTTCTTATTTTTTTAGATCTGTCTTTATTCATGTGCAAAGTGTTTTAGAACTTTCTTTCTATAGATTTTGTGTTTATTATCAGATAGAATCCCAAGGACTTCCAAGATCTATCATAAGAATAATTGTAAGTTGCCTTTATTATACATACATACATACATACATATATACATACATACATATATATATTGGCTCTTTTATATTCTATTATAAGGACATCATCATCATCTCAATCTTATAAAATAGATGTCAATCTTGTAGAACTATATTAAGTATTAAGTAAATGTAAACTTGAGAATCATTATCTTAATTCCACTATTAATATCTTGTTGTAAGTTTAAATCAATCATACTGAAGTAGATAACTATTAATCACCCTGATAAACTAGATAACCATTGTGTTATCAATTCCACTGAGTTAATACCTTCTTTCAAGTATACTTTTCCAGAGTTCTGCCTTTTACAACTAAGGAATTCAATACAAGACAATTTTGAGGAAAAGAGACAGTAGAAACTGAGCAAATGGAAAGAATTAAGAATTGTTCCATCTAGAAATTTGGTCTTGAAGGGGGAGGTAAAAAGGAAATGCATTCCAAGCATGGGAAAGAATATGCACAAAAGCATAAAGATAAGACAAACATCAAAAAAAAAAAAAAGAAAGAAAAAAAGAAAGAAAGAAAATCTTTGAATAGTGTAACAAGTGAATTAAGAGGAGTATTAAAGAGTAATTATTGGAAACAGGTATGCACAAACCCATCAGCATGGGAGGTATTACACAAGCACATAGCAATAATGCACAGGTGATTAGTGATGACTTCCCCACAGCCAATGCAAGCTCAATGTGGTGTAACAAACAGAAATTGTACATGCAAGTAGTGATATAGACAAACAATATAACTCAACATGGTGTTGTAAAAGATTTCCAGAAGTCCTAGAGATAGGGTATACAAACTACAATCACACATATGCCTTCTTCAGCAGCCAAGAGATAATGCAAAACCAATCTATTGTCCATTGCTTCACGTGTCAGGGAATCCAATGATCCCCTCAAGTTTTTGAAGTCCTGAAACAATCTCTTTATGTGTTAGGGAATCCACTGATTCCTGTAGATTTTGAAGTCCAGCAACAGTTTCATTATCTCTCAGAAAATCCAATGATTTCTGAAGGTTTTCAAGTCCTACAACAGTCTCATCATGTCTCAGAGAATCCAATGATTTCTGAGGGTTTTGAAGTTCTACAACAATCTTTTCATGTTTCAGAGAATCCAATGATTCCTGAGGATTTTGAAGTCCAACAATTTTTGGTGTCCATGAGTCAAAAGCCAAAACTGCCAGGCTCTTTCAGTGATGGGCACAGTCAGAAATGGAATAACCCGATGTTTCTTGGGTGATCCCCTTTGTTTCAAGACTCTGCTCCATCTCTCTCTGATGGACAATGTGAATACAACTTGTTGGCACCCAACTGATTCCTTCTCCATCTGTAGAGATACAAGCAAACCCTCTCCCCCAAGTAGTGAACTTATCTGGTTCCTGCCATTCACCAATTTCTGGGTCTCTCCACATCACCTGGCAATTATTTAAAGATAGTGCAGCTGCTCACACAGGACACTGCCCTTCCTGTGGGTTATAAAACCTGTCTGCCAGAGCCAGTGCATCTTGGTCAAAAATCAAGACAATCCTTTTTCCACTTCATTTTTTATAGTACCATGATAAAATCAAATTATATCTGCCACCACTAAGTATAACCATAAAAGAGATATCGTTCTCAAGAGTTCTTGCCTTTTACCTTTTAATGCTTTTCTTGAATTCTTTATTCAGAGGTCAACTTTTTTGTTCAGCTCTGATATTTTCAAAAGAAAGAAAGAAAATTTACCTGTATCATTAAATGTCCATCTTCAGGGGGTGGAGCCAAGATGGCAGAGAAGCCAAATGGAACTTTTTAAGCTCTTTTATTCTCTCTCTACCAACTATTTAAATCAGCTTCAAAAACAGCATTTGACTGGTAAAACCCACGAAGTTTGGAAGTACAACAACTTACCAGAGGAAGAGAATCTGAAATATAAGCAGAAAAGAGGAATCTGGTAACCTCCTTGCACTGAAGACAGACCCTGAAGGCTTTTAAAAAAATGAGTAAAAAAATGAAGAAAATGATTGACATCTTCTGTGTAGAAAAAGAGCAGGTTTCCAACCTTAAGGAGACTAACAGCAGACAGCCTCCAGACAATACCCCAATTAAGGCTCTACTAGAAGAAACTATTAAAAATATGAAGAGAGACTTAAAAGAAAAATGGGGAAAGAAAAGAGAAGCTATGCTAGAGAATAACAATGTCCTGAAATGTGAATTAGAAAAGGTAAACAACTTCCTGAAATGTGAATTGGGAAAGGTAAAGAATTTCCAAGAAAGCAGGAGTTGTGAATTGGGAAAAGAAAATAACTCACTAAAAAACAAATTTAGTAAAATGGAAAAAATTCCATAGAGCAAAACAACTCATTTAAAAACTCAATTGGACACAAACAAAAAGAAGTTTAAAAAAGCTAATGAAGAAAATAAATCATTAAAAATCATAACTGAACAAATAGAAATGAATGATTCATTGAGACACCAAGAATCAGTCAAGCAAAAACAAAAAAAATGAAAATCTGGAGAAAAATTTCAATTATCTATTTGCCAAAACAACAGACCTGGAAAATAGATCTAAGAGAGACAATCTGAGGATTATTGGACTTCCCAAAAATTATTATGAAAAAAAGAGCCTAGATACTATTTTACAGGAAATCATCAAAGAGAACTGCCCAGAGGTAATAGAACCAGAACATTGAAAGAATTCATCAAATACCTTCTGAAAAAGACCCTAAAAAAAATTGGAAAAAAAAAAAAAAAGAAAGAAAACTCTGCAAAACATTGTGGCCAATAAATGTCACTCAAGATCTGACTGCCTCTACATTAAAGGATCAAATGGCCTGGAATCTCATATTTCAAAAGGCAAAAGAACTTGGAATGCAGCCAAGAATAAACTACTCAGCTAAGTTTAGCATTGTCTTCCATGGAAGAAGATGGACATTTAATGAAACAGTAGAATTCCATATATTTCTAAGGAAAAAATCAGATCTAAACAAAAAATTTGATCTCCAATCATAGGACTCAAGAGAAGCAGAAAAAGATAAAAGGAACATTTGAGAACGGTATTTCGGTTATGGATATACATTAAGACTATATCTATAATTTGATTTTAATGATATAACAAAAGGTAAAGAAGGGAAGTAGAAATGGAAAGGAGATAGTGTCAGAAAAAGGGAAATGGGGAGATAAAAATAAGGAAACTACATCCCACAAAGAGGCAAAGAAAACCTATCATATCTGAGGGAAATTAGAGAGGGGGAAGAACATTCTGTGAACCTTACTATCATCAGAATTGGCTCAAAGAGAAAATAATTGATATATTGCTTTACAGAAAATTCTCTCTCACCTCATTAAAAAGGGGAGAGGAAAAGGGAAAAGGAAAAGAGTAATAAGGAAAGGGAACAAGAAAGGGAAAGGAGTTTAAAGGGAGAAGGGAGGGATACTAAAGAAGGAGGGCTGCATGATGCAATTGGGGCTGATAAGTTTAATACTGGGGAAGGAGTTCTGAGGGCAAGGGAAAAAAGGATAATCTGGGGATAATTTGATGGCAGGAAATACAGAAATAATCATTTTAACAGTAAATGTGAATGGGATAAACTCTCCCATTAAGCGGAGGTGGATAGCAGACTGGATCAAAAGTCAGAACCCTACAATATGTTGTTTACAGGAAACACATTTAAAACAGGGAGATACATACATAGTAAAGTTAAAAGGCTGGGTCAGAATCTATTATGTTTCAAGTGAGGTCAAAAAAGTAGGGGTAGCCATCCTTATCTCAGAACAAGCCAAAGCAAAAACTGATCTAATTAAAAGAGATATGGAAGGAAACAATATCTTGCTAAAGGGTAGCATAGACAATGAAGCAATTTCAAAACTAAATATATATGCACCAAGTGGTATAGCATCTAACTTCCTAAAGGAGAAGTTAGGAGAGTTGCAAGAAGAAATAGACAACAAAACTATAATAGTGGGAGATCTCAACTTTGCACTCTCAGAATTAGATAAATCAAACCAGAAAACAAATAAGAAAGAAATTAAAGAGGTAAATTGAATATTAGGAAAATTAGGTATAATAGACCTTTAGAGAAAATTGACTGAGACAGAAAGAAGTATACTGTCTTCTCAGAAGTTCATGGAACCTATACAAAAATTGATCATATAGTAGGACATAAAGATCTCAAAATTAAATGCAGGAAGGTAGAAATAGTAAAGGCTTTCTTTTCAGATCTTGATGCAATAAAAACTACATTCAACAAAAAGTTAGGGGTAAATTGATCAAAAAGCAATTGAAAACTAAATAATCTCATCTTAAAGAATGATTAGGTGAAACAGCACATTATAGACACAATTAATAATTTCACTCAAGATAATGACAATGATGCGATATCACACAAAATTTCTGGGATGTAGTTAAAGTGGTAATAAGAGGAAATTTTACATCTTTAGAAGCTTACTTGAAGAAAATAGAGAAAGAGAAGATCAATGAATTGGGCTTGCAACTTAAAAAGCTATAAAAAGGCCAAATTAAAAAACCCCTATCAAATACTAAACTTGAAATTCTAAAATTAAAAGGAGAAATTGATAATATTGAAAGTAAAAATACTATTAAACTATAAATAAAACTAAAAGATGGTTTTATGAAAAAAACAATAAAATAGATAAACTTTTGGTAAATCTGATTAGAAAAAAAAGAGAGAAAAATCAAATAGTTAGACTTAAAAATGAAAAGGGGGAACTGTTCACCAATGAGGAGGAAATTAGAGAAATAATAAGAAGTTACTTTGCCCAACTTTATGCCAATAAATTTGATAACCTAAGTGAAATGATGACTATCTCCAAAAACAAAGGCTTTCAGATTAACAGCAGAGGAAGTAAATTGCTTAAATAGTCCCATTTTAGAAAAAGAAATAGAACAAGCTATTAATCAACTCCATAAGAAAAAATCTCCAGAATCAAATGGATTCACAGGTGAATTATACCAAAATTCAAAGAACAATTAGCTCCAATGTTATATACTCTATTTGAAAAAATAGGGAATGAAGTAGTCCTACCAAATTCCTTTTATGACATAGACATGGTACTGATATCTAAACCAGGTAAGTTGAAAATGGAGAAAGAAAACTATAGAGCAATCTCCCTAATGAATATTGATGCTAAAATCTTAAATAAGATATTAGCAAAAAGACTACAGAAAATCACCCCCAGGGTGATACATCATGATCAAGTAGGATTTATACCAGGAATGCAGGGCTGGTTCAGTATTAGGAAAACTATCAGTATAATTGGCCATATCAATAACCAAATTAACAAAAATCCCATGATCATCTCAATAGATGCAGAGAAAGCATTTGATAAAATCCAACATCCATTTCTATTAAAAAACACTTGAGAATATAGGAATAAATGGACTTTTCCTTAAAATAATCAGTATCATCTATTTAAAACCATCAATAAGCATCATATGCAATGGGGAAAGATTGCAACCATTCCCATTAAGATCAAGGGTAAAATAAGGTTGTGCACTATCACCATTACTATTCAATATTGTATTAGGAATGCTAGCTTTGGCAATGAATGGAAAAAGAGATTAAAGTAATTAAAGTAGGTAGAATAGGTATCACTCTTTGCTGATGATATGATGGTATACCTAGAGAACCACAAAGATTCAACTAAAAAGGTATTAGAAATAATCAACACCTTTAGCAAAGTTTCAGGATGCAAAATAAGCTTACATAAATCTTCAGCATTCTTATATGTCACTATTAAAATCCAAGAGTTAGAATTGCAAAGAGAAATTCCATTTAAAGTAACTATCTATAATATAAAATATTTAGGAAACAATCTGCCAAGGGAAAATCAGAAACTATATGAGCAAAACTAACTTGGCAGATAGTTAAACACTTTTCACACAAATTAAGTCTGATCTAACCAATTGGAAAAATAGTAAATGCTCTTGGATACGGTGAGCAAATATAATAAAGATGACAGTACTACCTAAACTAATCTATTTATTTAGTGCTATACCAATCATACTCCCAAAAACCTATTTTAATAACCTAGAAAAAATAACAACAAAGTTCATATGGAAAAACAAAATGTCAAGTATTTCAAGGGAATTAATGAAAAAAAAAAATCAAATGAAGGTGGCCTAGCTGTACCAGATCTAAAATTATATTATAAAGCAGCAGTTACCAAAACTATTTGGTATTGGCTAAGAAATAGACTAGTTGATCAGTGGAATAAGTTGTGTCTGAAGGACAAAATAATCAATAATTCTAATAACCTAGTGTTTGACAAACCCAAGGACCTCAGCCTTTGGGACTCAAAGTTTGACAAAAATTGCTGGGAAAATTGGAAATTAATATGGCAGAAACTAGGCATTGTTCCACACTTAACATCGTATCCCAAGGTCAGGTCAAATTGGGTTCATGACCTAGGAATAAAGAATGAGATTATGAATAAATTAGAGGAACATAGGATAGTTTACCTCTCAGGCCTGTGGAAGAGGAATGAATTTATGTCCAAAGAACTAGAGATCATTATTGGTCACAAAGCAGAATACTTTGATTATATCAATTTGAAAAGTTTTTGTACAAACAAATTCAATGCAGATAAGATTATAAGGGAAACAATAAACTGGGAAAACATTTTTACAGTCAAAGGTTCAGATAAAGGCCTCATTTCCAAAATCTATAGAGAACTGACTCTAATATATAAAAAATCAAGCCAATCTCCAATTCATAAATGGTCAAAGGATATGAACAGACAATTCTCAGATAAAGAAATTGAAACTATTTCTAGTTATATGAAAAAAATGCTCCAAATCATTATTAATCAGAGAAATGCAAATTAAGACAACTCTGAGATACCACTACACAGTAGACAGATTGGCTAGAATGACAAGGAAAGGTAATGCAGAATGTTGGAGGGGATGTGGGGAAACAGGGACACTGATACATTGTTGGTGTAATTGTGAATACATCCAGCCATTCTAGAGAGCAATTTGGAACTATGCTGAAAAAGTTATCAAAAATGGTCAAAGGATATGAACAGACAATTCTCAGATGATGAAATTGAAACTATATCCATCATATGAAAGAGTATTCCAAATCACTGCTGATCA
Organism: Sminthopsis crassicaudata; assembly: GCF_048593235.1. Taxonomy (NCBI): domain Eukaryota; kingdom Metazoa; phylum Chordata; class Mammalia; order Dasyuromorphia; family Dasyuridae; genus Sminthopsis; species Sminthopsis crassicaudata. Next base: position 522,486,863 of record NC_133617.1, read on the forward strand.
GAGAAATGCAAATTAAGACAACTGTGAGATACCGCTACACACCTGTCAGATTAGCTAAGATGACAGGAACAAATAATGATGAATGTTGGAGGGGATGTGGGAAAACTGGGACTCTAATACATTGCTGGTGGAGTTGTGAAAGAATTTTGCCATTCTGGAGAGCAATTTGGAACTATGCCCCAAAAGTTATCAAACTGTGCATACCCTTTGATCCAGCATTGCTGCTATTGGGCTTATATCCCAAAGAAATACTGAGAAGGGGAAAGGGACCTGTATGTGCCAAAATGTTTGTGGCAGCTCTTTTTGTAGTAGCTAGAAACTGGAAGATGAATTCAATTGTTGAATGGTTGGGTAAATTATGGTATATGAATGTTATGGAATATTATTGCTCTGTAAGAAATGACCAGCAGGAGGAATACAGAGAGCCTTGGAGAGACTTACATCAACTGATGCTGAGTGAAATGAATAGAACCAGATCTCTGTACACTTAAATGGTGTATGAAGAGGTATTCTGATGGAAGTGGATATCTTCAACATAAAGAAGATCCAACTCACTTCCAGTTGATCAATGATGGACAGAAATAACTACACCCAGAGAAGGAACACTGGGAAGTGAATGTAAATTGTTAGCACTACTGTCTATCTACCCAGGTTACTTATACATTCGGAATCTAATACTTAATGTGCAACAAGAAAATGGTATTTACACACATATATTATATCTAGGTTATATTGTAACATATGTAAAATGTATGGGATTGCCTGTCATCAAGGGGAGGGAGTGGACGGAGGGAGGGGATAATTTGGAAAAATGAATACAAGGGATAATATTATTAAAAAAATTACTCATGCACATATACTGTGAAAAAAATTATAAATATATATAAAAAAGAAAACTGTGCATACCCTCTTTTACCCAGCAGTGTTGCTACTAGGTTTGTATCCCAAAGAGATCTTAAAGAAGGGAAAGGGACTTGTATGTGCAAGAATGTTTGTGACAGCCCTCTTTGTGGTGACCAGAAATTGGAAACTTCGTGGATGCCTATCATTTGGAGATTGGCTGAATAAATTGTGGTATATGAATATTATGCAATATTATTGTTCTGTAAGAAGTGACAACAGGGTGATTTCAGAAAGGCCTGGAGTGACTTATATGAACTTATATGATGCTGAGTGAAATGAGCAGGACCAGAATATTGTTATATACTTCAACTACAATACTATATGAAGACCAATTCTATTAGATGTGGCCCTCTTCAATAATGAGATGAACTAAATCAGTTCCAATAGAGCAATAATGAACTGAACCAACTACACCCAGCAAAAGAACTCTAAGACATGATTATGAACCACTACATAGAATTCCCAGTCCCTCTGTTTTTGTCTTCCTGCATTCTGTATTTCCTTCACAGGCTAATTGTATACTATTTCAAAGTCTGATTCTTTTTGTACAGCAAAACAATTGTTTGGACAGATATACAAATATTGTATTTAATTTATACTCTAACATGTTTAATATGCATTGATCAACCTGCCATCTGGGGCAGAGGGGAAGGAAGGGGAAAATTAGAACAAAAGGTTTGCAAATTGTCAATGTTAAAAAATTACCCATGCATATATCTGGTAAATAAAAGCTATTAAAATATATTTTTAAAAATGTCCATCTTCTTACTTGAAAGATAATGCTCAGTTTTGCTGGATAGTTGATTCTTGGCTGTAATCCAAGTTCCTTTACCTTTTAGAACATCAGATTCTAAGCCCTTTGATACTTTAAGGTGGAAGTGCTTGTTCCTGGGTAATACTTAGTGTGGGTCCTTCATATTTGAATTGTTTCTTTCTGGCTACTTGCAATAATTTCCTTGATCCAATAATTCTGAAATTCAGCTACGATGTTCCTTGAAGTTTTCATTTTGGGGTCCCTTTCATTATGTGATCAGTGAATTCTTTCAATGGCTATTTTATCTTCTGGTTCTAAGACATCATGGCAGTTTTCCTCTAATGATTTCCTCAACGATGATGTCTAGGCTTTTTTTTTTTTTTTTTCATCATGGTTTTTAGGAAGTCTGATAATCATTAGATTATGTCTCCTAGATCTATTTATCATGTTAGATGTTTTTCAAGTGAGATATTTTATATTTTTTTCTATTTTTCTTTTTTTTTAAATTTTGTTTGACTGATTTTTTACGACTTTTGCATCTTTCGTTTCCATTTGTTCAGTTCTAATTTTTAGTGAATTATTTTCTTCAGTTACCTTTTTTAGGTCCTTTTGTATTTCACCAATTGGACTTTTAAATAAACTGTTTTGTTCAATGTTTTTTTTTTTTTTCCACTTTACAAATTCTATTTTTCAAGAAAATTTTGTTTTTTCATTTTGTCAAATCTATTTTTAAGGAATTATATGGATCTAGGGAAGGAACTAAGATGATGGAGAGGACACACACATTTATGTCATCTAAGTTTTCCTTTGCCCTTAAACTACTTTTTATGAAATAGCCTTGACATTAGTGCTTGACTGTCAAAACCCACTAATTTTGGGAGTACAACACATTACCAAAAGAAGATAATCTCCAAATTCAACAGAAAATGTCTATTTTTGCTTGTGGGTGGTGACAGCTAGGCATTGCTCAGAATCAGGCAAGTAGTTAGTAAGAGCATGAAAAACAGCTCATGTTGAATAGTTGGGAAGGGGCTGGAGAGTGGTCTCAGCAAGTGGAAAATTTGCAGAGAGAAATTTACTACAATATAGGTTGCTCTGCTCTGACAGTAATCCAATAGAGCAGTAGAGAAGCTATAAACACAAAGAGTAAATATTATAATCCCAAAATGCTAGAGTCTCTCTGGACCTGGCCACACACCAGCATCAGGAGAGACTCAGCACGATCTCAGCCCACAACCACTAATCACAGTGCAGGAGTTAACCATCACATAGATGCTAATCCCTCTGCAGATGCTGATCCTAGCATAGTCATTGCTCTCCCATTACTACTTCATTGATACTTACTGTTGTCTGTGGAGGAAGATTGGTAACACCACACTGTTCCAAAAGCGGACTGCAGTTTTTTGGTTTGTTTTGTTTTCAAAATGTATAAAGTTAAAGCAGACTCTAACTATATATAACTTCTATACTGGAAGACAACAGACTTCAAATCCTGAGGAGACTAAAAGTGGATTGTCTCCAGATGAAGCCCGAAATGGTGATATAACCTGGTCCCCATCACACAAGGCTCTCATAGAAGAAATTAGAAAAGCTCTTAAAAGAGAGCTAGAAAAAAAAGTGAGGGAAGGAAAGGGAATCTTTGCAAGAGAGTCTGTATAAAACATGTAACTCATTAAAAGATGGAGTGGATAAAGAAATCAACTCCCCAAAAAAACAAAATTAGAGAATTAGAAAAAGAAAATAATTTCTTAAAAAAAAACAAAATTGGCAAAATGGGGAAAAAAATCCATAGAACAAAACAACTCATTTCAAATCTCAATTGGACAATTACAAAAGAAATAAAAAGTAAATGAAGAAAATAATTCATTAAAAAAATCAGAATTGAACAAATGGAAATGAATGACTCAAGGAGACAGCAAGAATCATTGAAGCAAGCCAAAAAAATGAAAAAGTTAGGAAAAAATGTTAAATACCTACTTGGGAAAAAACAGACATGGAAAATAGATCTAGGAGATCTATTAGATAATTATTGGACTTCCTGAAAATCATGATGAAAAAAAGAACCTAGACACTATTTTTCAGGAAATCATCAGAGATAACAGCCCAGATGTTATAGAAACAGAAGGTAAAATAGACATTGAAAGAATTCATCAATCTTACTGAAAGAAATCCCAAAATCAAAACTCCAAGAAATATTGTGGCTAAATTCTACAACTATTAAACCAAGGAAAAAATACTACAAGCAGTTAGGGGAAAAAAAATTCAAATGCAGAGGAGCCATAATAAGGATTACTCAGGATGTAGGAGCATCCACATTAAAGGATCAAAGGGCCTGGAATCTGATATTACAAAAAGCTAAGGAACTTGGTATGCAGCCAAGAATAATTTACCCAGCCAAAATGAGTATTTTCTTCCAGGGAGGAAGATGGACATTTAATGGAATAGGTGAATTCCATCTATTTCTGATGAAAAAAACTGGACCTAAACAAAAAGTTTGACCTCCAAATATAAGACTCAAGTGAAACATAAAAAAGTAAAAAGAAATCTTAGAAGCTATATTTCTGTTATGAGAATACATAAAGAGTACATGTATAATTTGGTTTTACTGTTATAATATGAAAAAGAATATAGAGATGGAAAGGAAAGTCTACCAGGAAAAAGGGAAAAGTAGAAGTACTACATCTCAAGAAGAGGCAAAGGAAATCAATTATATCTGAGGGAAAGAGGGGAGGGGGATGGATATAGTGTAAATCTTACTTTCATCAGAATTACCTCAAAGAGAAAATATTAGACATAGTCTATTTACAGAGAAACTTCTCCCAGCTTATTGAAAAGTGTTAGGGGAAAAGCAAAAAGAGAAAAAGTAGGTTAAGTAGAAGGGTGTGGAATTGTAAAGGAAAGGTTCAAAAAAAGGGGAGGGTCTCTAAGGGAAGGAAGGATCCTAAAGAGGGAGGGCTTCCTGAGGCAAATGGTGTTTACAATTTTAATACTGGGGAGAGAGGTAAGGCAGAAAGGAAAGAGAAAAAAAAATCTGAGGTTAACAAGATGGCAGGAAATACAGAATTAGTCATTTTAACCATAAATGTGAATGTGGTAAACTCCCCCATTAAGCAGAGGCAAATAGCAGACTGGATTAAAAGCCAGAATCCTATAATATGATGTTTACAGGAAAGACACTTTAAGCAAGGTGATACATACAGAGCAAAGGTAAAAGGCTGGGGCAGAATCCACTATGCTTCAGGTGAAGTCAAAAAAGAAGGGTAGCCTTCCTGTTCTCAGATCAAGCAAAAGCAAAAGTTGATCTAATTAAAGAGAAAAGTAAGGACACTATGTCTTTCCAAAGGGTAGCATAGATAATGAAGCAATATCATTATTAAACATATAGGCATCAAGTGGTGTGGCATCTAAATTCCTAAGGGAGAAGGTAAGAGAGCTGCAAGAAGAAATAGATAGCAAAACTATAATAGTGGGAAATCTCAACCTTGCACTCTCAGAATTAGATAAATCAAACCACAAAATAAATAAGAAAGAAGTCAAAGAGGTAAATAAAATACTACAAAAGTTTGACATAATAGATCTTTGGTGAAAGCTAAATGAAGACAGAAAGGAGTACAATTTCTTCTCAGCAGTTCATGGAATCTATATAAAAATTAATCATATCCTAGGACATAAAAACCTCAAAATCAAATGCAGTAAGGCAGAAATAGTAAAGGCATCATTTTCAGACCACAGTGCAATGAAAATTACATTCAATAAAAAGTCAGGGGAAAATAGACCAACTAAATAATCTCATACTAAAGAATGATTGGGTGAAACAGCAAATCATAGACATAATTAATAACTTCACTCAAGAAAATGACAATAATGAGACATCACAGCAGCATGTGTGGGATACAGCCAAAGCAGTAATAAGGGGAAGTTTTATATCTCGAGAGGTCTACTTGCATAAAATAGAGAAAGAGAAGGTCAATGAATTGGGCTTACAACTAAAAATGCTAGAAAAGGAACAAATTAAAAACCAAACATGAAAAAATTAAAAGCCAAACATGAAAATTGAAATTCTAAAAATAAAAGGTAAGATTAATAAAATTGAAAGTAAAAAATCTATTGAATTAATTAATAAAACTAACAGTTGTTTCTATGAAAAAACCAACAAAATAGACAAACCCTTAGTAAATCTGATTAAAAAAAGGAAAGAGGAAAAACAAATTGATAGTCTTAAAAATGAAAAGGGAGAACTCACCACTAATTAAGAGGAAATTAGAACAATAGTTAGGAACTACTTTGCCCAGCTTTATGCCAATAAAATCAATAACTTAAATGAAATGGAAGAATACCTTCAAAAATATACCTTGCCCAGATTAATAGAGGAAGAAGTAAATAGTCTAAATAATCCTATTTCAGAAAAAGAAATGGAACAAACTATTAAACAACTCCCTAAGAAAAAATCCCCAGGACCAGATGGATTTACATGTTAATTCTACCAAATATTTAAAGAACAACTAACTCCAATGCTATATAAACTATTTGAAAAAATAGTGATTGAAGAAGTCCTAACAAATTCCTTTTATAACACAGACATGGTATTGATACCTAAACCAGCTAGGCTGAAAACAAAGAAAGAAAATTATAGACCAATCTCCCTAATGAATATTGATACTAAAATCTTAAATAAAATATTAGCAAAAAGACTAAAGAAAATCTTCCCCAGGATAATACCCTATGACTAAGTGGGATTTATACCAGGAATACAGGGCTGGTTCAATATTAGGAAAACTATTAGCATAATCAATCATATCAATAACCAAATTAACAAAGACCATATGATCATCTCAATAGATGCAGAAAAAGCATTTGATAAAAGCCATTCCTACTAAAAATATTTGAGCGTATAGGAATAAATGGACTATTCCATAAAATAATAAAGACCATATATTTAAAACTGTCAGTAAACATCATATGTAATGGCGATAAATTGGAACCTTTCCCAGTAAGATCAGGAGTGAAACAAGGTTGCCCACTATCACCATTACTATTCAATATTGTAATAGAAATGCGAGCCTCAGCAATAAGAGCTGAGAAAGAGATTCAAGGAATTAGAGTAGGAAATGAGGAAATCAAACTATTACTCTTTGCAAATGACATAATGGTATACTTAGAGAACCCCAAAGACTCTGCTAAAAAGCTATTAGAAATAATTCAGAATTTTAGCAAAGTTGCAGGATACAAAATAAATCCACCTAAATCATCAGCATTTTTATACATTACCAACACAACCCAACAGCAAGAGATACAAAGAAAAATTCCATTCAAAATACATGTCAATAGTATAAAATATTTGGCAATATATCTAGCAAAGGAAAGTCAAGAATTATATGAGCAAAATTACAAAACACTTGCCACAAAAATAAAGTCAGATTTAAATAATTGGAAAGACATTCAGTGCTCTTGGATAGACCGAGCGAATATAATTAAGATGACAATACTCCCTAAACTAATCTATTTATTTAGTGCTATACCAATCAGACTCCCAAGAAACTATTTTAATGACCTAGAAAAAATAACAACAAAATTCATATGGAAGAACAAAAGATCAAGAATTTCAAGGGAAGTAATGAAAAAAAAAAAAAAATCAAATGAATGTGGCCTTGCTGTACCTGATCTGTAACTATATTATAAAGCAGCAGTCACCAAAACCATTTGGTATTGGCTAAGAAATAAACTAGTTGATCAGTGGAATAGGTGAGGTTCACAGGACAAGATAGTGAATAAAAATAGCAATCTAGTGTTTGACAAACCCAAAGATTCCAACTTTTGGGATAAGAATTCATTATTTGACAAAAACTGCTGGGAAAACTGGAAATTAGTATGGCAGAAACTAGGCTTGGACCCACACTTAACACCACATACTAAGATAAGATCAAAATGGGTCCATGATTTAGGCATAAAGAATGAGATCATAAATAAATTGGAGGAACATAGGATAGTTTAACTCTCAGACTTGTGGAGGAGGAAGGAATTTGTGACCAAAGAGAACTAGAGATCATTATTGATCACAAAATAGAAAATTTTGATTACATCAAATTAAGAAGCTTTTGTACAAACAAAACTAATGCAAACAAGATTAGAAGGGAAGTAACAAATTGGGAAAACATTTTTGCAGTTAAAGGTTCTGAAAAAGGCCTCATCTCCAAAATATACAGAGAATTGACTCTAATTTATAAGAAATCATGCCATTCTCCAATTGATAAATGGTCAAAGGATATGAACAGACAATTTTCAGATGATGAAATTGAAACTATTTCCACTCATATGAAAGAGTGTTCCAAATCACTATTGATCAGAGAAATGCAAATTAAGACAACTCTGAGATACCACTACACACCTGTCCGATTAGCTAAGATGAAAGGAAAAAAGAATGATGAATGTTGGAGGGGATGTGGGAAAACTGGGACACTAATACATTGTTGATGGAGTTGTGAAAGAATCCAACGATTCTGGAGAGCAATCTGCAATTATGCCCAAAAAGGTATCAAACTGTGCATACCCTTTGATCCAGCAGTGCTACTACTGGGCTTATATCCCAAGGAAATACTAAAGAAGGGAAAGGGGCCTGTATGTGCCAAAATGTTTGTGGCAGCCCTTTTTGTAGTGGCTAGAAACTGAAAATGAATGGATGTCCATCAATTGGAGAATGGTTGGGTAAATTATGGTATATGAATGTTATGGAATATTATTGTTCTATAAGAAATGACCAGCAGGATGAATATAGAGAAGCTTGGAGAGACTTACATGAACTGATGCTCAGTGAAATGAGCAAAACCAAGAGATCATTATACACTTCAACAACAATACTATATCAGGATGTATTCTGATGGAAAGACAAAGAGACAAAGAGAACATCTAATTCAGTTCCAATTGATCAATGATGGACAGAATCAGCTACATTCCTGTGCAATAAAAATTTGGTTCTGAACACATATACTGAATCTAGGATAGTATAACATATCTAACATATATAAGACCACCTGCCATCTAGGGGAAGGGGTGGAGGGAAAAAAGGGAAAAATCAGAACAGAAGTGAGTGCAAGGTATAATGTTGTAAAAAAAATATCCATGCATATGTACTGTCAAAAAAAAAGTTATAATTATAAAATAAAAAAAAATATTTAAAAAAATAAAATAAAAACAATATCAGTTTATTTCTCTCAGGTTGCCAGATTTATTGCCATATAACTGGGCAAAATATTTCCTAATGGTGGTTATTCTTTCTTCATTGGTAATGATTCCACTCTTTTCATTTTTGATATTGGATATTTGTTTTTCTTTCTTTTTTAAAAAAGTCAATTTAATCAATGAAATTGTATTTTATATAAAACCAGCTCCCAAGTATATTTATTAGAAAAATAATTTCCTTATACATTTTTTCACTTTCCATCTTATTAATCTCATTTTTATTTTCAGGGTTTACTAATTTGTACTCAGCTGGACATTTTTAATTTGTTTTTTCCTACTTTTTTCTTTACTTGTATGACTAATTCATTTATCTGTTCTTTCCCCAATTTATTGATGTAAGAATTTAGAGAAATTTAGAGAAATAAATTATCCTCTAGATATTACTTTGGCTGAATCCCATAAATTTTTGATTGTTGTCATTCTTTTTAATGAAATTATAGCTTGTTTCTATGATGTGCTATTTAATCCATTTGTTCTTTAGTATTGGATTATGTAAGGGTTAAAAAAGCCTCTAGAAGCAAGGAATGGGGGCAACTTGGTGGCACAGTGGATAGAGCACCTGCCCTGAATTCAGGAGTTCAAATCTGATCTCAGACATTTAACAGGTCCTAGCTGTGTGACCCTGGGCAAGTCACTTAACCCCAGCCTCAGGAAAAAGAAAAAAAAAAAAAAAAAGAAGAAGAAGAAGAAGCAAGGAATGCAGTTCAAGACATGTGGGAGGACCTGAGGGATGAGAGTTTCTGAGGCGCAGGTGAGTCCTATGTGAAGGTGGGGCACAGCCCCAAGAGTCAGTGTCTAATTTTAGGTACCATGCCTTTCTCCTTAGTGCTCTCAAAGCCTAGCACACCTCCCTCCTTCTTCTCAGGTCAATCCCATTATGCCAGGTTCCTAGAGGACCTCCCCCTTCCCCCAGATCCTCAGGGGTTATAAATATATGCTATCTAAGAATAAAGTTCTCTTTCACTTCACCCCTACCTCCTGGGGCTCTGTCTCTGTGGGATCCAGGTTGGTGGCCGAAGACAGGTAAGTGTGGCCTACCCATGCTGTCGATGGACAAGCATTAAGTGTAGCTCTAAGGGGAGCTATCAGGTTATTGTAGTCCAAAAGGGTGTAACAAGATTATATGGTTTTCAATTAATTTTAATATGTCTTTCTACTGTCCTTTATGAAAAGAATACATTTAACATTTCTGCCATTCTACATTTGATTTTGAGGTTTTCATGTTTTAACACATGTTTGGTGCTAGGTGCTGCTGAGAAAAAAGGTATATCCCCATACAATTTTCTCTAAAGGGCTGTCATATATAATTTTTCTAATATACTGTTTGCCTTTCAAAATTTTTCCCCATTGTTTGGTTGGATTTATCAAGTTTTGAGCAGGGACAGATTAGATCCTCTGGTAGTGTTTTGCTGTCTATTTCTTTATGTAACTCATTTAATCACTCCTTTAAACATTCCAATACTATATCACTCCATGCAACTATTTTTAAATATAGATATTGCTTCATTGTCTATGGTACGTTTTAGCAAGATGTAGTTTTTTTTTTTCTTTCTTTCTTTTTTTCCCCCTTATTTTTTTAATTTAGTCAATATTTGATTTTACTTTGTCTGAAAGGGACTTCTTGGGGGTGGAGCCAAGCTGGCTGAATGAAGCCAGGAAGTTGCTCAGCCTTTCCCAGTTTCCCATGAAAACCACATAAAACCAAGCTTCTGATCAGAATTTGATGGAATTAAATCACTCTCCAGCTTAAAAATTCTATTTTAGGAATCCATTCTAGGAAAGACTTCCAGAAAGGTCAATGTCACTGGAGTGAAAAGGATGTTCAATTAAGTTCAAATAGACTCTGGGAAAGCTGGTGAAAGGATCTTAATGAAAGCAAATCACTAATAAGATCCTCAGTTCTGGCTTGGTAAAGAGGCAAATGAGTGGGAGAGTTGACCATGCCAGCTCAGAAAACAAACTCTAGGACACTAGACTTTCCTGAAAAGAGCAGGAAAAACTACCCCCTGCAAATGCAAGAGTCCCTAATGCTCAAAGCCAAGCTCAGAGTACACAGAAAGCTTGACACACCACCCTCTTTAACACAGAAGAAGAGTGCAACAATACAAATTAAAAAAAAAAAAGAGTAAATACCAAACAAAAGAAAGAAAATGATCAAGAAACAGAAAAGAATCTTGACCATAGAAAGCTACTATGGTGACAGAGTATACCAAAACACAACTTAGACAATAACAAAATGTGAACAGAAGAAATCTCAAGGAGGATATAAATTGGTCTAAAGCCCAAAGAGGTTTGTTGGTAGTGCTCATAAAAGATTTTAAAATGCAACAACAACAAAAAAAATGAAGCAGGAAATAAAGAAATTAGAAGTATGGATTAATCCACAGCTTGGAAAAGGAAGGAAAAAATTGCCTGAAGAAAACAACTCTTTTACAAGTAGAATTAACCAAATGGAAAAAAAAATATATACAAAATATAATTGAAGAAAAATCACACTTTAAAACTAGAATAGGGGCAATGACAGCTAATGAATCTGTGAGAATCAATCAAACTAACTGAAATGTATGAAAAAGTTAAAGAAAATTTGAAATACCTCATTGGAAAAATATCCAACCTGGAATATAGATCCAGAAGAGACAGTTTAAAAATTATTGGTCTACCTGAAAACCATTACCACAAAAAGAGTCTGGGTAGCATTAAAAGAGATCATTAAGGAAACTGTCCCACTATTCTAGAAATAAATGTGGAAATATTGATTGAAAGAATCCATTGATCACCTTCAGAAAGAGATTCCACAAGAAAAATCCCAAGGATAATTGTTGTAAAATTTCAAAACTACATCAACAGAAAAATACTACAAGGTCCCAAACAAAAAGAAATCAATCATGACAGAGCAATAGTCAGGATTAACCAGGATCTGACAGCTTTTACAATAAAAAATTGGAGGGCTTGTCATACCATATTCCAGAAAAATCTAGGGTTACAATCAAGAATTAATACCCAGTGAAACTCAGCATCAATTTCAAGGAAGGGGATGGAGCTTCAATGAAGTAAGAGACTTTCAATAAGATTTAGTGGGGAAAAAAAAAAAAAAAAAAACTAGAAGCAAACAGACATTTTAATCTATAAATACAGGACTCAAGAGAAACATAAAAATGTAGGGGAAATATTTAATACTTAAAGGTTAAATTGTTTATATCTCTGGATTGGAAAATAATATCTGTAACTCTTGAGAGCTGTATCTGTCACTGGGACAGATAAAAGGGGCATTACATGGAATGAGAATGTGGTTGTGAGTAGACTCTGATGGCATCAAACAAAAAGACCTTAAAGAGTGGAAGAACATCTGTATTTGAAAAAGAGGAAAGGGGAGTTAAATGAGCATAATTAGTTCACAAAAAGAGGTGCAAAAAACCTATAACAATGGAGCAAAAGAAGAGAGGACAATGAAGCTCTGAAGGTTGGTCTTATCAGTTTTGGTTCTAAATCATTTCATCATTCATTTGACTAAAATTTTTTATCTAACTCTATAAGCAATTAGGAGAAAAGGTGGGTCTTATCAGTTTTGGTTCTAAATCATTTCATCATTCATTTGACTAAAATTTTTTATCTAACTCTATAAGCAATTAGGAGAAAAGGTGGGGGAAAGGAGGGCAGGATAGAAGAGAGAACAGAAACATTAGAGAAAAAGGAAAGAGAAAGGGGAAGAGGATGATTAACTGTTAGGTTCTTACTAAGTGCTAATGAGATAATGAGATATAAGGTTCTTACTAAGTGCTAAGTCGGTACTTGACAATTCTCTAGTTCCGGCCTTTACTGGGGAGGAGCTTGCATGCTTAGGAGGAGCAAGTTCATTGGTTGAAGTAATTTTTCCCAGAAGCCCTTGCATTATCCCACACTCATTCTCTGGGAGGATAAAAGAGGGCAGCACTCCAGAGATAGGGAGTCTCTGCTCTAGACCAAACTTGAGGCAGCTCTCTGCAGGAAGGGAAATCACTTCTCTAGACTGGAGTTGAGAGCAACTGTCTGGAGACAACAGATCTCTACAGGAAGAAGAATCTGTCTGAGAGATTTGAGTTGACACAGCAGATGTCCTCCCAGAGAGTGATCAGCAGCTTCTGGAGACAACAGCACATTATAATGGACCATAGGAAGTGGGTGAACTGGGTTAAAAAACCACTACTAAGAGAAGAGAGAGGGGTGACAGTAGATAAGGTAGTGGGGAAGTGACTAAGGATAGGGTGTAAAAGAGAATAAAAGTATATAAATGGGAGAAAATAGGATGGAAAGAAATACAGAACTGATAATCATAACTGTAAATTTGAATGAGATGAACTCTCCCATAAAATGGAAATTAATAACAGAGTGAATTAAAAAAACAGAATCCTATAATATGTTGTTGACAAGAAATACATTTGACACAGAGAGACACATACAGAATAAAAGTAAAAGGCTGGATCAAAAGAAAAAAAATAAAACAAGGGTAGCAATTTTGAACTCAGATAAAACAAAAGTAAAAATAGACCTTATAGTTAAAACCTAAGGAAGGAAAGTACACCTTGATAAAGGGTACCATAAAAAATGAAGTAGTAATAATACCAAATGTGTATGCACCAAGTGAGAAAGCAAATTTTTATAGAATATTGTAATTCTCTTACAGAAAGAAATAGATAGCAAGACTATATTATTGAGGGGACTTTAACTTTTTTTCTCTCAGAATTAGACAAATGTAACCACTAAATAAACAAGTAAAAAGACTAGGGAAGTTAATATTATTCTAGTAAACCTAGATATGGTAGAACTCTGGAGAAAATTGAACAGGCACAGAAAGGAATAGCTATTTTTCTTGGTAGTCCATGCCATTTACACCATGCATTGGGGCATAAAATCTTCACCATGAAATGCAGAAAGGCAGAAATAGTAAATGCATACTTTTCAGATCACAGTGCAATAAAAAATATGTCCAATACAGGGTCAGGGAAAGATAGACTAAAAACCAATTGGAAATCAAATAAAATAATTCTAAAAAATGAATGAGTCAAACAACATATCACAGAAAATAATCCATAATTTCATCTGAGAGAATGGCAATAATGACAAAACATAGCAAAACTATGGGATGCATCCAACACTATTCTTAGGGGAAATTTTATATCTCTAAAAAGTTATGTGAATAAAATACTGTGAATTAGACATGCAACTAAAAAAAAAACTAAAAAAGAACAAATTAAAAACCCCCAATTAAATGGCAAAATCAAAATTCTGAAATTCAAAGGAGAGATTAATAAAATAGAAACTAAGAAAACTATTGAACTAATAAATAAAACTAAGAGTAGGTTTTATGAAAAAACCAACAAAATATATAAAGTTTGGTTAACTTAGTCAGAAAAAAGGAAAGAAAAACAACCAAATCAATAGCATTGAAAATGAAAAAGGGTGAATTTAGCACCACAGATAAAGAAATTAAAGCAATAATTATTAGCTATTTGGCTTAATTGTATGGCAGTAAGTCTGACAATCTAACCAAAATGGATGAATATTCTACAAAAATGTAAATTGCCCAGGTTAACAGAAGAGGAAATAAATTACTTAAATAGCACCATTTTAGAAAAAAAAAAAAGAAAGAAAGAAAGAAAGAAATTAAACTAGCTATTAATGAGGTCTCTAAGATAAAATCTCCAGGACCAGATGTATTCAAAAATGAATCCCACCAAATACTTAAAGAACAATTAATTCCAATACTATGTAAATTATTTAGGAAAAAAAGGCTTAAAAGTACAGCCAAATTCCTTCTATGATATAAATATTATCCTAATATCTAAACCAGGAAGAGCTAAAATGTTAGCAAAGAGATTACAGCAATTTATTAGTGGGTTAATCCACAATGACCAAGTGGGATTTATACCAGGAATGCAAGGCTAGTTCAATATCAGGAAAACTATTACCATAATCCACCAAATCAATAATAAAACCAACAGAAATCATATGATATTCTCAATAGCTGCAGAAAAAGCCTTTAACAAAATACAGCACATTTTCTTATTAAAAATATTAGAGAGCACAGGAATAAAGAGAGCTGCCCTTAAAACAATAAGCAGTATGTATTTATTTTTATTGTTATTTTATTTTTTATTATAGATTTTTATTTTTATGTATTGATTATTTCATCATTTACTATGCACCAGAACCATTATCCATCAGCAATGATCAGGTTAAATCATTGTTAAGAGAATTATTTCAGGAAATATTTAAAGTTCCCAGAAAGAATATGTTCAGAAAAGTTGGCTACATACTAACATATTCCCAGTCTTGACTTCTATTTTTAGGTTTGTCTTCCAGGAGACAAAAGAGATTTTTTTCATAACATGATTTATAGTAATCTTGTAAAAATGTAATCATATCTTCAAAATTCATATTTAGGTACTGCATAAACTCAAAAAGGATTTGACAGATTTATCTATTTCTGTTTTCTGAAGGGTCTTGTTACAAGTGGAACATTGTCAGGGAAAGGAACAGGGGAAAACATTAAGTAAGTCAGATTTGTCTTTCTGGACTTCCTCTACCTACTATCTGTTTAACATCTTTCAGTTTCTGTCTCTACTTATGTTACTTTTTGTCTCTCTGCCAATATCTCTGTGACTGCCTCTCAAACACACACACACACCCCACATCACTTAGACCTATGGACAATCTTAGATCTTAATTCATCAAACTATCTTCCCCCATTACTCTCTCCTTACCCATATCTCCTCCCACATCTTACCCACATTTTAGAAAAAACAAATTCTGATCAACAGGAGAGAAATTACATAGTCAGAAATTTGTGGAGCCAGAAACATAAATGAAGTCCTCTGAGTTCATATTCTGAATCTAGGTAATCTTTCTAAATTTATTGTACACCTCCCCTCCTTCATGAATTGTATAGTTTGGCGAAGTTGGCCTTTTGCATTTCTTCACACTTGACTTTCCATTTTTTATTTCCATATCTTTGCATAATGTGTTCCTTTTGCCACCCTTCTCCCTTCTTTAAAAGATTTATTTTTTTTCTCAGTTACATATAAACAAAGATTTTTAACATTTAAAAAAATGTGATAGTAAACATTTTTGCTTTATCCCTGATTTTAGAAAAGGATTTTACCTTGTACCCATTACAAATAATTCTTGCTGTTGATTTTAGATGGATACTGTTTATTATCATCTTCAAGAAAACTCTATTTATGTCTGTGATCTCTAGTTATTTAAAAGAAGTGAGTTCTGTATTTTATATAACATGAAAGGAGCTTCATAGGTCTCCTTCTTTGCCTATATTCACAAATAGTGTATGTAGGATTAAAATTAATCATTCTTTAAAATTTTGGTAGAATTCACTTGTAAATCCATCCAGGCTGGAGGCATTTCCTTAGGAAACTCATTGATAGGTTTCTCAATTTCTGTTTCTCAGTTTCTCAGTTTCTATTTATATAGTTTAGCTCCTTTTCTTTTAACATGAGCATTTTATTTTTTTAATGGCTCATTTCCCTTAAATTTCCTGTTTTGCTGCCATATGATTTTTCAAATCATTTATTAATAATTTCTTTAATGTCATCTTCATTTTTGGTAAATTGATATATATATTAATTTCTGAAACTAATAATTTGGTTTTCTCTTTCTTTTCTTTTACTCAAAGTAATGAAGATTTTATCTATTTTATTGCTTTTTCTCTCTCAACTCTTCCTTTCAATATTTCAATGATTGTTATCATGATTGTCTGTCAATGATTTTCTTACTTTTAATTTTACTAATCTCTCCTTTGATTTTCTGGATTTTTAAGTTGTTTTTTATTGGAGGTTTTCATTTTTTCTATTATTTTATGTATTTTCATAAATTTGAATATGTTTTCATTTTCTTTAATGAAAGTATCAGTTTTTCTACAATTTGTTTTGAAGCATGTATTTTTTATACTTAGATTATTGTTTCCAAATAATTTAACTTATATTTCTATTTTCCTTTGTAAAATGTTATTTTATTGTGTTATAATATGAAATGGATATATTTAATTTCTCTTTTCAACAATTGATTTTGTGATTTGCATGTCCTAATACATAATCTGTTATGCAAGTGCTATGTGCTGCTGAGAAAAAGAAATATTATATATTGTTCTCATTCATTTTCCCTTAGCAGTCTATTATATCTAACTTTTCTAATATTTTATTCATTTCCTTAATTTCTTATTTTGTAATTGAATTATGTAATTCTAAGAAGAAAGAGTTGAGATTCCCCCCTATATAGTTTTGCTGGCTATGTTTTCCTTTAACTCACTTAACTTTTTAAAGACTGAATGCTATTCCATTTGGTGTATATATGTTTAGTGTTGATATTACTTCATTGTTTGTGGTACCTTTTAGCTAAATTAAGTTTCCCTGATCATTTTTAATTGGTTCTGTTATTCCTTTTGATTTATCTCAGATGGTGATTGTTATCCCTTATTATTTGATTTCAGCTGAAGCATAATAGATTCTGCTACATCTCCATATTTTTATTCAGTGACTTCTTATTTCATATATGTTTTTGTAAACAACATATTGCAGGATTTTGATTTTTAATTCATTTTGCTATCTCTTTCCATTTACATGAGTTAAACCCATTGATATTCACATTTATGATGATTAATTCTATATTTTCTTTCATCCTATTTTCCCTGTTTATCCTTTTCTATCTATTTACCCTGTCTTCCTCCAATGTCAATCTTGCTTCTATATCTACCTTTCTTAATCTGCCATTCCTTCTTTTATCCTTCATCCTCTTTTTTATTTCCTTCTCCTCCCATCTTCCAGCAAACAATTACAGTATCAATTTTATATGTGATAAATGAGAATAAATTCAAATGATGCCAATTAACCCCACCATGTTACACACCTTTGTAAAAATTTCCCCTTATACTCTCTTTTATAGGAGTTAATTTTTTCTCTTCCATTACTTTTCTCCTTTTCCTTAGTGCATTCTCCTTTCCCTCTACTTATATTTTGTTGAAATCATCTCATAATAATCATTTATACCTGTATTCTTAATCTATGTGTTCTCTTTACTGCTACCATAAATATGATAATTACTTTAAAATTACATGTATTCTCTCCCCATATAGGAATGTAAACCATTTAACTTGATTTCCTTTCTATTTTATCTTTTCTCCTGATAAATTATGCTCAGTTTTGTTCCACACTGACTTTTTTTCCTTCTTGTCTTGAACCCCTCTTGTTAATTGAAAAGTGCTTCTGAAAATGACATCAACTTAATTATGAACTAATTAAATGTTACCTTAAGAAGGAACTGCAGTTTACAAGATATTCTTTGAAAAGAGCAAAAAATGTTTCTAAAGGTAGAATTTGACATAAGTGAATGCTATTTAAAGGGGGGAGGTAAATCTAGGATCATAAAGGTAAATGAAGCTTGTCCAAAATCAGAAATCTAGTAAGAAAAGTGTACAATTTTATTTTTTTTTCATTAATTGATGATCCATTGTTTGCTATTTGGTGGTGGTTTGTTTGTTTGTTTTTTTGTTTGTCATATCCATGAAAGCAAGAACCTAATCTTTTCCAAATTTTCAGCTTTCCACAATATGTTATAAAGTATTTACAAGTTGATTTGAAATATGAAGGATCAGATAGAAATATTTAAATAAAGAGAAATGTTTTTAACCTATTCAGATAGGGTGTGTTGTTTTGGTATTCTGTTTCTTTTTACAGGGTGCTAGCCAAATATTATCATTTTTTTTTTGCATTGGAAGATATGTTGAATAGAAGGGCTTCAGAAAAGGAAGAAAAAAATAATGCTTCAACTATAAATAAAGTATTTTGATGAATTTTACTGGATAACAAAGACTTTACAAAAAGGAAATCCATAATGTAGCATAACAGTTGCTAATTCTTTTTATGAATATTAGAATTACAAAGATTTTTTATTATACCTTTTAATTTACAAGATATATGCATGAGCAATTTTTCAGCATTGATAATTGCAAAACCTTTTGTTTCAACTTTTCCCCTCCTTTCCCCCACCCCTTCCCCAAGATGGCAGATTGACCAATACATGTTAAATATGTTAAAGTATAAGTTAAATACAATATATGTATATATGTCCAACAGTTATTTCCTGTACAAAAAGAATCAGACTTTGAAATAGTGTACAATTAGCATGTGAAGGAAATCAAAAATGTAGGCAAACAAAAACAGAGGAATTGGGAATTCTATGTAGTGGTTCATAGTCATCTTCCAGAGTTATTTTGCTAGATGCAGCTGGTTCAATTCATTACTGCTCTATTGGAGCTGATTTGGTTCATCTCATTGTTGAAGAAGGCCATGTCCATCAGAATTGATCATCACATAATATTGTTGTTGAAGTATATAATGATCTCCTGGTCCTGCTCATTTCACTGAACACCAGTTCATGTAAGTCTCTCCAGGCCTTTCTGAAATCATCCTGCTGGTCATTTCTTACAGAACAATAATATTCCCTAATATTCATATACCACAATTTATTCAGCCATTCTCCAATTGATAGTCTAAAGTTTGGTCTATTTACTCCTAACTTTTTGATGAATGTAGTTTTTATTGCATCATGATCTGAAAAGAAAGCATTTATTATTTCTTCCTTCCTGCATTTAATTTTGAGGTCTTCATATCCTAATACATGGTCAATTTTTGTATAGGTTCCATGAACTGCTGTGAAGAATGCATACTCCTTTCTGTCACCATGCAGTTTTCTCCAAAGACCTATCATACCTAATTTTTCTAATATTCTATTCACTCCCTTGCTTTCTTTCTTATTTGTTTTGTGGTTTGATTTATCTAATTCTGAGAGTGCAAGGTTGAGACCTCCCACTGTTAAAGTTTTGCTATTTATTTCTTCTTGCAACTCTCTTAACTTCTCCGTTAGGAAGTTAGATGCTATACCACTTAGTGTATATATGTTTAGTATTGAAATTGCTTCCCCTCCTTTGTCCACACCCACCGAACCAGCCAACACCAAATAGTTGGGAAGGGTCATCCTTCAAACATATTAATAGAGAATTTTCCAATTGGCAATTAGTCTCACGTGCTCCATTATCCAAGTGCACTTGCTCAGTTCTAGCCCTTTACATATAATCTCTTTATTTAGTGGAATAGTGCTACACTATAATTATACATTATTAATGGATAAATGCAAAAGTTCATATAACTTGATTTAAACTAAAGTAAATAGGACTGACAAAACAATATTTACATTTTATATGAATGTGAATTTGAAAACAACACTAATGCAAAACAGATTTGTGGTATTTTGATTTATGGTAATGACAAATGATGATCCCAGAAAAAAATTAAATGATGAAGAACCATGTCTCCTTTTTTTTTTTTTTTCTGGGAAAGAGGTTAGTAAATAAAAACATGTGTAAAATGTGGCATACATTTTCACATATGAACAGTATCTCAACTATATGAGTCAACTTTTTCTTTATTATGGAAAAAGATGAAACAGAGTTTTGGGGAAATGATTGTGCTTTTTCAATGCATAAAATTTTTAAGAAAAAAGTTAGAAAAAGCAAAGTGCAGTGGAGAAAAGGAAAATGAATAAAATAATGCATATATCTAATGATATACTAAGACGTATATAAGACATAAAGAAAACTTGCTAACAAGGAATTAGGAAGATGATACAATGAATAGAGCGCTGCATTAAAAATACAGAAGGCTTGAATTTAAATTTGGCTTCAGACTCTGGCTGTGTGTTTCTATGCAAGTCATTTAACCTATATTTGCTTTAGTTTCCCCATATGTAAAATATAAATAATGAAATCACTTAACTCACAGAAGTATTATGAACATCAAATGATGTGACCTTTGTAAAGCATTTCATAAATCTTAAAGCATTTATGATTTCTATTATTGTTAAGAGATAATAATGTAACTTGATGTATTGTACTTTAATTATATCATAGAATATAATGTTCACAATATAAATAATAGAGATAAGTTAAAAGATAGATGCCTGTAATTAATTTAATTCATGCAATCTAGATGAACTACATCCTTGTGATAAAAGAGGAAGATGTGATTGACTGGTGGTTCTGTCACTAATATTAGGAAATCACAAAAACTAGAATGCTACCAAGAAATTTGAATTTTTCTGATATAAAAAGGAAAGAACAGTTAGAATATTAAAATAGTATGACAGTGATTACAAACCTATAGTGTCTCTTTGTAAAGAAAAGGTCATGCCTGAATAATCTCATTTTCTTTTTTGACAAGGCTACTAAAACAAAATATGAAAAAAGTGCAATGAATATAATTTACCTGTATTTTAGCAAAAGTTTTTTAAAAGCCATTTTTGTTGATAAGATGTCAATAAGGTGAAGAAATGTAGACTAAATAATAATAAAATGCAATGTATTCAAAACTTCACAGAACACATCTGAAACTCCTGGTGACTATTTTTCACATAAACATCTGGGAAGTGATGTTAACACTGTGTCATGGGGTGGGGAGGAAGTGGAAAACATCAAAGAATGCAATGTACACAAAAATTTCTATTTAGCGTTATGTTGTTTAACTTTAAAAAAAATGATTTGAGAAAAGCAAAGATAGATCATCAAATTTGAAAATGACACAGAATTAGAGTGGGAATGGGAATGTAATGGAAGACAAAGTAAAGATTCAAAGAAATCAAAACAGACTAGAGAAGGAATTAGAAACTTTATTATCAAAATACCCTGACCAACTCTACTTGTCTAACAAGCAAAGAAGAGTTTTTACATTTTTAATATATTAATACCTTTATTTTAAAATGTAAAAAGTACCCTTCACAAGAACCAAAGTCAAGTTGATAGATTAGAGGAAACAATATAACAAAATTCTTTCAATATTCCCCTGCAAATAACTTCCAAAAAAAAAAAAAAAAATCAATGGCAGAAACTAGGCATGGACCCACATTTAACACCACATACTAAGATAAGATCAAAATAGGTCCAAGATTTAGGCATAAAGAACGAGATCATAAATAAATTAGAGGAACATAGGATAGTTTACCTCTCAGACTTGTGGAAGAGGAAGGAATTTGTGTCCAAAGGAGAATTAGAGATCATTATTGATCACAAAATAGAAAATTTTGATTACATCAAATTAAAAAGTTTTTGCAAAAACAAAACTAATGCAAACAAGATTATAAGTGAAGTAATAAATTGGGAAAACATTTTTTACAGTTAAAGATTCTGATATAGGTCCATCTTCAAAATATACAGAGCATTGACTTTATAAGAAATCAAGCCATTGTCCAGTTGATAAATGGTCAAAGGATATGAACAGACAATTTTCAG
Source organism: Sminthopsis crassicaudata (assembly GCF_048593235.1). Lineage (NCBI taxonomy): Eukaryota > Metazoa > Chordata > Mammalia > Dasyuromorphia > Dasyuridae > Sminthopsis > Sminthopsis crassicaudata. The sequence goes on from NC_133617.1 coordinate 522,509,083, forward strand.
ATGATGAAATTGAAACTATTTCCACTCATATGAAAGTGTTCCAAATCACTATTGATCAGAGAAATGCAAATTAAGACAACTCTGAGATACCACTACACACCTGTCAGATTGGCTAAGATGACAGGAACAAATAATGATGAATGTTAGAGGGGATGTGGGAAAACTGGGACACTTATGCATTGTTGGCGGAGTTGTGAAAGTATACAACCATTCTGGAGAGCAATCTGGAATTATGCCCAAAAAGTTATCAAACTGTGCATACCCTTTGATCCAGCAGTGCTACTACTGGACTTATATCCCAAGGAAATACTAAAGAAGGGAAAGGGGCCTGTATGTGCCAAAATGTTTGTGGCAGCCCTTTTTGTAGTGGCTAGAAACTGGAAAATGAATGGATGTACATCAATTGGAGAATGGTTGGGTAAATTATGGTATATGAATGTTATGGAATATTATTGTTCTGTAAGAAATGACCAACAGGAGGAATACAGAGAGACTTGGAGAGACTTACATCAACTGATGCTGAGTGAAACAAGCAGAACTAGGTGATCATTATATACTTCAACAATGATACTGTATGAGGATGTATTCTGATGGAAGTGGATATCTTCAACATAGAGAAGAGCTAATCCAATTCCAATTGATCAATGATGGACAGAATCAGCTACATCCAGAAAAGGAACACCAGAAAATGAGTGCAAACTGTTAATTTTACCTTCTGAATCCAATTTTTCTTGTGCAACAAGAGAACTGTACGGATCTGCACACATATATTGTATCTAGGAAATACTTTAACATGTTTAACGTGTATATGACTACCTGCCATCTAGGGGAGGGGATGGAGGGAGGGATGGGAAAAGTTGTAACAGAAGTGAGTGCAAGGAACAATTGTGTAAAAATTATCCATGATTTTGTTCTGTCAATAAAATGCTATAATTAAAAAAAAAAGAAAAAGAAAGAAAGAAACCTGCAAGAAGAATTAGACAGCAAACTATATTAATAGGGGATCTAAACCTTGCTTTCTCAGAACTAGATAAATTTAACCATGAAATAAATTAGAAAGTTAAGGAGATAAATAGAATTCTAGAACAGTTAGCTATGGGGAAGTTACCTTTGGGGAAAACTGAATGAAGACAGAAAGTAAAATGCTTTTTTCTTGGTAGTACATGGAACTTATACAAAAGTCTACCACATATAAAAGATCATTAAAACCCTCAAAATCAAATGCAGAAAACCAGAAATACAAAATGCATGTTTTTCAGATCATGATTCAATAAAAGTTACATGCAATAAAAGGCCAGGGGGAAATAGACCAAAATTAATTGGAAACTAAATAATCTAATGTTAGTGAATTAATAGATGAAACAACACATCAATGCTACAATTGATAATTTCGTCCAAAAAAATGACAATAATGAGACAACAAAACAACATTTGTGGATTCCACAAGGCACAAGGCTGCACAAGGCAGCCAAAGCAGTCATTAGGGAAGTTTTATATCTCTAGATGCTTACTTGCATAAAAGAGAGAAAGAGAAGATCAATAAATTGAGCATGCAACTAAAAAGCTAGGAAAAAAATTAAAACTCCCCAATTACATACCAAACTTGAAATTCTGAAAATAAAAAGAGAGATTAAAAATTGAAAGTAAGAAAACTATTGAATTAATAAAAAAAAAGTAACAGTGGTTTGTGAAAAAACAACAACAAAAAAGATAAACATTTACTTAATTTGATTAGAAAAAGGAAAGAAGAAAATCAAATTGTTAGTTTCAAAAATGAAAAGGAAGAACTTTCCAACAATGAAGCAATTAATCAACCCTCTAAGAAAAAGCTCCAAAACCAGATAGATTTACATGTGAATTCTACCTAACATTTAAGGAATGATAAGTTCCAATGCTATGCAAACTATTTGGAAAAGCAGGGAAAGAAATAATCCTATGAAATTACTTTTATGATACAGATATGATGCTGATACTTACATCAGGTAAGGTCAAAATAGAGAAAGAAAATTATAGGCCAATTTCACTAATTAATACTGCTGCAAAAATCTTGAATAAAATACTAGCAAAGAAATTGCAGAAAGTCATTCCCAGTATAATATGCCATGACCAAGTAGGATTTATACCAAGGATGCAGGATTGTTATAATATAAGGAAAATTAGTAGCATAATTCACTATATCAATAACCAAATTTAAAAAAAATCATATGATTATCTCAACAAGTGCAAAAAAAGTATTTGACAAAATTCATTTCTACTAAAAGAACCAAAGAGTATAGAAATAAAGGTAGTTTTCCTTAAAATGATCGGTACTGTCTATTTAAAACCATCAGCAAGTATCATATGTAATGGGAATAAACTAGAACCATTTCCAATATTATCAGGTATGAAATAAATTTTCCCATTTTCACCATTACTATTCAATATTGTATTTGAAATGTTAGCTTTGGCAATAAGAGGAAAAAAAAACATGATAGGAATCACACCAGCTCTCAGATTGGCCAAGACAAGAACAAAAGTAGTAGGAGATGTTGGAAAAGTGGGGCACTTAGCATTGTTGGCCAAGTTGTGAACTGATTCAACCATTCTGGAAATCAATTTGCAATTATGCTCAAAGGGCTAATAAACTGAGACAATCATTTGATCCCACATAGTTTCTATTGGGTTTATATCCCAAAGATATCATAAAGGATGGAAAGTGATCCACATGTGCAAAAATGTTTGTGGAAAGAAACTTTTTTGTAGTGGTAAAAACCTGGAAACTTAGTGGTGCTCCTGAGTTGGAGAATGGCTGAATGAGTTATGATATATGAATGTTATGGAATAATATTGTTCTATGAGAAATGATTAGGAGGATGGTTTTAGAGAGGTCTGGAGAGACTTACATGAACTGATGCTAAGTGAAATGAGCAAAACCAGGAGATAATTATAAATGTCTTCAGCCATAATATATGATGATCAATTCTGATGACTTTTTTCAACAATGAGATGATTTAAACCAGTTTCAACAGCCTTATGATGTAGAGAACCATCTACATACAGAGAGAAGACTGTGTCAATTGAATATGTATCATAGAATAATATTTTTACTCTTTTTGTTATTGTTTTCTTGCATTTTATTTTCTTTCTCACTTTTTTTTTCCTTTTATATGTGATTTTTCTTATGCAACATGATGTTTGTGGAAATGAGTATAAAAGAATTGCACATGTTTAACATATATTGGATTACTTGCCACATATGGCAGGGGATGGGGAAAGGAAGAGAAAATTTTTGAACAAAAGGTTTTGAAGGGGTGAATGTTGAAAATTATCCATGAATATATTTTGAAAATAAAAAGCTTTCATTTGAAAGTTAAAAAAAAAGAAAGAAAGATACCTCGGTAGTAAGGTTAAAAAAATAAAATAAAAGTTCTAGATGGCAGATGTGGGGCCAAAAGATTATTAGCACTTGCAAATGAAAGAGCAAGATCCTGGGTTCATTTCTAAAACAAGGAGGAGCACTAGTTTTTGTGGCTATAAGGACTCATGAAGCATTCATGTGTAAAGACCAGAGGGAAGACCAAGACAGCAATAACCACACCTTTGGCAAGATTATACTATCTTGGGAGAAATGGAAACTTAAAGACTCACTGGTCTAGCTCTAAAAACAAAATCAACATATCTAAAACTTGGGATATGGTGTTGCAAGTTGAGTATTACTCAACTTGAACATAAAGATCAAAATTGAGAAACAGGCTGGAAAAATCAGCAAACAATAAAAGAACAATAATAAAAAGGAATCTGACAGTAAAAAAGAAATACTACCATGTCAAAGAAGTGCAGCACAGACACTCAAAAGAAACCAAGTGTGAAAGCAACTTTAAACAAAGCTTCAAAAAAAGTCAATTATTCAATTGACAAGCTTAACATAAATTCCTAGAACAATTAAAGAAAGAGATTTGTGTGGGAGAAGAAATATTAGGAAATGCGAGAGAGGTGCAAGGTAATTTTAAAACAGAATTAGTAGCTTGGTAAAAATGGCCTTAAAATACTAAAGAAAATAACATCCCATAAATAGAATTGACTAATGGTAGAAGAGGTAAAAAAAAAAATCACCAAGAAAAAGAATTTCTTAAAAAGCAGAATTGCACACATGGGAAAAAAAATAGTAAGTTCATTAGAAAAAACTCTTCCTTAAAATTTAGAATCAGTCAGGAAGAAGTTAATGAGTTCATGAGACATCAAGAAAATATCAAACATAATCAAAAGATGATTTAAAAAAATAAAAGATGAAATATGTCATTAGAAAATCCAGTGAACTGGAAAATAGATTGAGAAGAGGAAATATAAGCATTATTGGTCTGCCTGAATGCCATGATTAGAGAAAAACCCTAGACATTTTTTTTTCAAGAAATTATCAAGGAAAACTGACTTAATATCATGGATCCAGAGGATGAAAGAGAAATTGTAAATATCCACTAATAATCACCTTAAGAATTACTCATAATGAAAACATCCAGAAATATTATATCCAATTTCCAGAGATCCCAGGTCAAAAGGACAACATTTTAAGAAGTCAGAAAGAAACAATTCGAATATTGTATAATCACAGTCCAGATCACAAAAGGTTTAAAGGAGAAGAGACTTTGTAATATGATCTTGTAGGAAGCAAAAGAAATAGGGTTACAGTCAAAAATAAGAAATCCAGAAAAACTGAATATAATTAGCTAGGGGAGAAAGATGGATATGTAATGAAATAAAGGATCTTCAAATATTTATGATAAAAAATATCAGAGCTCAATAGAAAAACTGACATTCAAACAGAAGTTATGAAAGAAGTTTAAAAAATTAAACAGGAAAGAGTAATCATAAGAGACTGGATACAAATAAACCGCTTAGAATCCTACAGGGCAAAAAGATACATAGAACTACTAAGAACTTTATCATTAATAGGACAGTTAAAAGGAGTTATTGTAATTCAGTTGTTTTCATTCATGTCTGACTTTTCTGAACTCAATTTTTCTCACTTGTTTTTATTTTTTTTTTTTTGGAATTACATGTAAACTCATTTTTTTTTAGTTTTTATTGCTTTTTATTATCGCCAATTAAATGTTTAACAATTTTTACATTTGCTTTTTTTAAATTTTAAGTTCAAAATCTCTTCCTTCTTTCCCATTCCCATCTGCTATTAAGAAAACTCATGCGAAATTATGCAAAATGTTTCCATAAAAGTCATGTTGTGAAAAATATATCTATATCTATATCTATCTATCTATATGTATATATATATATATATATATACATATATATCTCCCTTATAAAAAAAAACCTCAAGAAAAATAAGAGAAAAAAGAAAAAAATATTATGCTTCAAACTGTATTCAGACATAATCAATTTTTTCTCAGGGTTATGAATAGCATTATTCATAAGTCCTTCTGAGTAGTCATGGATTATTCTTCCACTGCACTATAAAAGTTCTTTCTTGTGTCTTTTATGTCACATAATTTACACCATTCCCCTCTACCTTTCCCTTTATTGTGTTATATTCTTTTTTTTTTTTTAATTAAAGCTTTTTATTTTTCAAAACATATCCATGGACAATTCTTCAACATTAGTCCTTGCAATACCCTGCATTCCAATTTCTGCCCTGCCCTTCCCCCATGCCCTGCCCTAGATGACAAGTAGTCCAATATATGTTATGCATGCTACAAATATAAGTTAAATACAGTATATGCATACATATTTATATATTTATAAGATCATCATACCACCTGAGAGAAAAAAATAAAGAAAAATAAAATGCAAGCAGACAACAACAAAAAGAGTGAGAATGTTATGTTGTGAACCACATCAGTTCCCACTGTCCATTCTCTGGGTGTAGATGGCTCTCTTCATCATTGAAAATTGGAACAGGTTTGAATTATCTTATTGTTGAAGAGAGCCATGTTCATCAGAATTGATCATCATATAATCTTGTTGTTGCTGTGTATAATGATTTCCTGCTTCTTCTCATTTCACTCAGCATCAGTTCATGTAAGTCTCTCCAGGATTTTCTGAAATCATCCTGTTGGTCATTTCTTACAGAACAATAATATTCCATAATATTCATATACCACTAATTTATTCAGCCATTCTCCAATTGATGAGTATCCACTCAGTTTCCAGTTTCTTTCCACTACAAAGAGAGCTGCCACAAACATTTTTTTAGTATGTGGGTCTCTTTCCCTCCTTTAAAATCTCTTTGGGATATAAGCATAGTAGAAACATTGCTTGTTCAAAGGGTATGCACAGTTTGATAACTTTTTGAACATAGTTCCAAATTGCTCTCCAGAATGGTTGCAACCATTCACAGTTCCACCACAAATGTATTAATGTCCCAATTTTCCCATATCTCCTCCAACATTCATCATTAACTTTTCCTATCATTTTAGCCAATCTGATGGGTATGTAGTGGTATCTCAGGGTTGTCTTAATTTGCATTTGTCTAATTAATAGTGATTTGGAGCATCTTTTCATATGACTAGAAATTGTTTCAATTTCTTCATCTGAAAATTGTCTGTTCATATGCTTTAACCATTTTTCAATTGGAGAATGCCTTGAATTCTTATAAATTTGAGTTAATTCTCTATATATTTTAGAAAGGAGACCTTCACCAGAACCTTTGAATGTAAAAATGTGTTTTTCCCATTTGTTGCTTCCCTTCTAATTTTGTCTGCAGTACATTTGTTTGTACAAAAACTTTGTAACTTAATATAATCAAAATTATCTGCTTTGTAATCAATAATGTTTTCTAGTTCTTCTTTGGTCACAAATTCCTTCCTTCTCTGAGAAATAAACTATCTTATGTTCTTTTAATTTATTTATAATATCATTCTTTATGCATACATCATGAACCTATTTCAACCTTATCTTGAGATATGGTGTTAGGTGTGAGTCAATGCCTAGTTTCTGCCATACTATTTTCCAATTTTCCTATCAGTTTTTGTCAGTGAATTCTTATCCCAAAAGCTTGGGTCTTTGGGTTTGTCAAACGCTAGATTACTATAGTCACTAAATATTTTGTCCTGCCAACCTAACCTATTCCACTGATCAACTACCCTATTTCTTATCCAGTTCCAAATAGTTTTTATGACCACTTTGTAACAGAGTCTTAGATCTGGTGCAGCATTTTTTTTTTCATTAATTCCCTTGAAATTCTTCACCTATTTTTGTTCCAGATGAATTTTGTTGTTATTATTTCTAGGTCAGTATAATATTTTCTTGAGAGTTTGATATAGCACTAAATAAATAGATTATTTTAGGTACTATTGTCATGTTTATTATATTTAGTTGACCTATACAAGACAACTTAATATTTTTCCAGTTGTTAGATATGACATTTTTTGTGTGAAAAGTCTTTTATACTTTTGCTCATATAGTTCCTGACTTTCCCTTGGCAGATATGTTCCCAAATATTTTATACTATTGATAGTTATTTTAAATGGACTTTCTCTTTGTATCTCTTGCTGTTGAATTTTGTTACTGATGTATAAACATGCTGATGATTTCTATGGATTTATTTTGTATCATGCCACATTGCTAAAGTTCTGGATTATTTCTAATAGTTTTTTTTAGTTGATTCTCTAGGGTTTTCTAACTATACCATCATATCATCTGCAAAGAGTGATAATTTAGCTTCCTCATAACCTACTCTAATTCCTTAATCTCTTTTTCTTTTCTTGTTGCCAAAGCTAGCATTTCTAATACAATATTGAATAGTATGGTGATAATGGACAAACTTGTTTCACCCCTGATCTTTTTGGGAAGGGTTGAAGTTTATCCCCATGGCATATGGTGCTTACTGATGATTTTGAATAGATGTTACTGATTATTTTAAGGAAAAGTCTATTTATTCCTATACTCTTTAGTGATTTAATAGGAATGAGTGTTGGATGTTATCAAATGCCTTTTTTCTTTTATCTATTGAGATACTCATATGTTGGGGCAGCTAGGTGGCGCAGTGAATAGAGCACCCACCTGAAGTCAGGAGGACTTGAGTTCAAATCTGACCTCATACACTTAGCACTTTCTAGCGGTATGACCCTGAGCAAGTCACTTAACCCCAATTGCCTCAGCCAAAAAAAAAAAAAAAAAAAAGAGAGAGAGAGAGAGAATCATATGTTTTTTTGTTAATTTGGTTATTATATAGCCAAATATGCTAATAGTTTTCCTAATATTGAACCAGCTCTGCATTCCTGGTATAATTCCTATTTGGTCATGGTGTATTACCTTGGGGACGACTTTCTGTAATCTCTTTGCTAATATTTTATTTAAGATTTTTGCATCAATACTCATTAGGGAAATTGCTCTACAATTTTCTTTCTCTTTTCATCCTACCTGGTTTAACTATCAGTACCCATTTATGTGTCATAAAAAGGAATTTGGTAAGAGTCCTTCTTTCCCTATTTTTTCAAATAGTTTATATATTACTAGAGTTAATTATTCTTTAAATGTTTGGTAGAATTCACATGTAAATCTATCTGGCCCTGGAAGTTTTTTCTTGGAAGTTGATTAATAGCCTGTTATATTTCTTTTTCTAAAATGGGACTATTTAAGTGCTTTATTTCCTCTTCTGTTAACCTGGGCACTATATGTTTTTGTAGGCATTCCTCTACTTCACTCAGGTAATCAAATTTATTGGCAAAAAGTTGAGCAAAATTTTCTCTTCATTGGTGGAAAGTTTTCTCTTTTCAACTTTGAGACTAACAATTTGATGTTCCTCTTTCTTCTTTCTAATCAAATAAAAGTTTATCTATTTTGTTGGTTTTTTCATAAAATCAACTATTAGTTTTATTTATTAATTCAGTAGGTTTTTTTGTATTTTTTTTTTACTTTCAATTCTATTAATCTCTTCTTTTTTGAGAATTTTAAGTGTGGTATTTGATTGGGGTTTTTTAATTTGTTCTTCTCGCTTTTTTAGTTACAAGCCCAATTCATTGGTTTTCTTCAAGTAAGCATTTAGAGATATTAAATTTCCCTTTATTACTGCTTTGGCTGCATCCCACAAATTTTGGTATGTTGTCTCATTATTGCCATTCTCTTGGATGAAATTATTAATAGTGTCTGTGGTTTTCTGTTTCACCCATTCATTTTTTAGGATGAGGTTATTTCATGTTCAATTACTTTCTGGTCTATTTTCCCTAGCCTTTTACGGAATGTAATTTTTATTGTATCAGGATTTTTTTAAAATGCATTTTTATTTCTGCCTTTCTGCATTTTATTTTGAGTCTTTTTGCCCTAATATATGGTCAATTTTTGTATAAGTTCCATGAATAGCTGAGAAGAACATGTACTCCTTTCTGTCTCCTTTAATTTTTTTCCAAAGATCTATCATACCTAACTTTTCTAGTATTCTATTTACTTCTTTAAATTCTTTCTTATTTATTTTGTGGTTCAATTTATCTAGTTGTGAGAGAGTAAGGTTTAGTTCTCTCACTATTATATTTTTGCTGTCTATTTCTTCTTGCAGCGCTGTTAACCTTTTCTCTAGAAATTCCCAAGCTATATCATTTGATGCATATATGTTTAGTATTGATATTACTTCATTATCTACGGTACCCTTTAACAAGATATAGTTTCCTTCCTTATCTCTTTTAATTAGATCAATTTTTGCTTTTCCTCAATCTGAACTCAGGATGGCTACCCCAGCTTTTTTACTTCATCTTAAGCATAATACATTCTGCTCCAGCCTTTTACCTTTACTCTGTATATATTTTCTGCTTTAAATGTGTTTCTTGTAAAAATATATATTATGATTCTATAAGAAATGATCAGCAGGATGATTTCAGAGAGGCCTATAGAGACTTACATGAACCGATGCTAATTGAAGTGAAAAGAATCAAGATATCATTGTACATGGCAACAACAAGGTTATGTGAGGATAAATTCAGATAGATGTGGTTCTTTTCAACAACGTGATTATTCAGACCAGTTCCAATGATCTTGTGATGAAGAGAACCATCTACACCCAGAAAGAGGATTGTAGGAACTGAGTGTGGATCACAACATAGCATTTTCACTCTTTTTGGATTTTTTTGCTTTCATTTATTTGTTTTAAACTGACAAGTAAATTGTTCAGACCACTGAGAGAGATTAGAGTGGGTACAATATATACATGGAAAACAGAGTTGGTTCACGTAGATCTCAGGGTCATCTCGCCCTGTATGTTACTCTGAATATTATGTGATAGTGGATATCAGAAAAAAGAAGAGGGTGCATACTTGTATGTGTGTGTCTGTAAATAAGTAATTATAACAGCATATAGATATTTTTATAATTTCTGAAAATGATTATAGTAAGGAAACTTTGGTAAAACATTGAATTACAATTGAGGCAAATATATAATTTTTTTGTTTCTTTGTTTTGGTTTTTTTTTGGGTTTTTTGTAGAATAGCTATGTCAAAAAATTTGTCTTTAAAATAAAATTTTAAATCCAGCAAAGTGAATTTAAATGTGCATATTATAAAAAAATATTCAGTCTTTTTGTAAAAGTTAAAATCTTCATTAATTTTTAGGAAAGTCATTGATAACTAAAGAGAATAGTCATGAAAAAAATAGAAAGTCTTGATAACAATTAAGTGAATTGTGAATATTTAACCTGGAATTATCCAAAGGATGCATTCTATCCCAATTCAAATAATATAATCACAGAACCAGATATGTTCATCAAATTATCCAGTCAATAAATTAATCTGATGTGATTTTATAAGTATAAAAAATACGATTTACACTGTACTATCTCTTTAGATGATAATTACTTTAAATGGATCAAGAAATAAATTGACAGAAGCAGCAAATTATTTTGTTCAAATCACTTCAAGTCTCCAACTTTCTTTAAAAAAGGAGGCAAAAAGGAAGTATAAAACTGTAAAGGGCTAGAACTGAGCAATGCACTTGGATGATGAAGCACGTGAGACTAATTGCCAATTGGACGCTTCCCTATTAACTTGTTTAAGGTTGACCCTCCCCAGCTGTTCTGTGCTGACTTGATTGGTGAGACAAAGAGAGGGAAGTGACTTGTGTGGGAGGAGCAAGAGAAACTTGGGTGGTGGAACTCACCCTCACTTGCACTCGTGACCTGGCGTTGGAGGCGACGGTAAAGATCTAGAATAAAGACGTTTAGTGATCCTGACTCCTGCTGATTTCTGGAAAGATAGAGTTCCAGCAAATGGCGCTCAACGTGGACGCATCAGGAATTATCAGGTTTTGAAAATATTTAATATTCAGAATTAAGATTCTGAAAGATCCGGTAGAAACGCCACTTAAGAGGGAAGACAGAGAAGCAATATGGACCCAGGTAACTTATCAAACACTTGAGTATCTAATCTATTCCCGTGACTCTATATTTTAGCCAATACCATACTCCTTTCCTGAATATCATTGTATCATATATTTTGATATTTGATATTATTAAGCTGTCTTTCTTTATATATTTTGTTTATGGATTCCCTTAAAATTCTAGACAATTTCAGATGAATTTTGTTACTTTTTCTAAATATTGAAAGAGATTCCCCCCCCCCAAAAAAAAAAAAAAAAAAAAAAAAAAAACATGTAGAAATATTCTAGTTAATTTCCAGAACTCCCAGGTCAAGAAGAATATCACGGAAGAAGTTAGATAGAAACAATTAAAGTATCATGAAGCTATAGTCAAAATAACACAAGATTTAACAGCTTCTAAATTAAAAACAACAGCAACAACAACAGATTTTCAATGAGAGGATTTTCAAGCATACTTGAAAAAAAGACAAGAAGGGAATAGAAAATTTGACTTCCAAATACAAGGCTCAAGAGAAGCATAAAAAGGCAAACAGAAAATGGAAATCACGAGGGAATTTCTAAGTTTAAATTGTTTTCATCTCTATATAGAATTATGATCCTTGTAACTCATAAAATCTTTCTCATTATTAGGGCAGTTGGAGTATCAACAGAGGCCAGAGTATGTGATTTGAATATAATAGTATGGTATCTTAAAAAAAAAAAAAAATTAAGGGATGAGAAAAAGAAACGCATTGGGGAAAAAAAGAAAAATAGAATAGGTTAAATTATTTCACATAAAAGAAACATGAAAGAACTTTTATGCTGGAGAGAGAAGTGGAATAGGTGGCTGGGAAGACTTAAACCTTATTATTGTCGGAATTAGCTCAAAGAGGAAATAACATACATTCGGTTTGGTATAAAAATCTATCTTGTTCTATAGGAAATTAAGAGAGGAAAGGGATAATAATGTGATGCTCATGAAAGGAAGGGCAGATTGAGGGAGGTAAAAAACAAAAGAAGCAAAACACTTTTGAGGATGGACAGGTAAAAAGAAAAGAAAGAATAGAATAAATGTGGTAGGACGGGTGTAGCAAATAGGATGTAGGAAAATATAGTTTAGCAATCATAATTGTGAAAAAAATGTTTGAAACAAGTTTCTCTGATAATGGCTTCATTTCTCAAATATATAGAGAAGTAACTCAGATTTATAAATATAATAGCTGTCTTCCAATTGATAGTTTAAAAATATGAAGTCAGTTTCAGATGAAATATTTAAAGCTATCTATAGACATAGGAAAATATGTTCTAAATAACTATTAGTTGTAAAATGCAATTTTAAATAATACTGAGGTATTCACACCAATTATTTTGGCTAATTTGACATAATAGAAAAGTGACAGATGTCAGAGGGGATATGGGAAAATTGAAACACTAATGCATTATAGATGGAGCTATGAAATGATTCATCCGTTATGTAGAACAATTATATAGAAATATTTGGAACTATGTCCAAATTTTATTAGCAGCTCTTTTCTAAGGGGAAAACATGAAAGTAAGGCCACATTCATCAATTGGGCATTAGCTAGACAAGTTGTGGTGTACGATTGTAATGGAATACTTTTGTATAGTAAGAAATGATGGGCTAGATGCTATCAGAAAAACATAGAGTTTTACATGAACTGATGCCAAATGAACTGAGTAGAATCACAAGAACAGTGTACACAATAAAGTAATATTATGAGAAAAGCTATGAATATGTTTATCAACAATACAATGATGCAAAGTATTTCCAAAAGACTTCGTAAAAAAAATGTCCATTGATAGAGGAAAAAAATGAATGGAGTCAAAATAAACACTGAAGCATTTTTTTAAACTTTATTTTTCTTGAGGTTTTTTTGTTCTATATTTTATTTTGTATCATGAGCAATGTAAAATATTTTTGCTTGACAACACATGTATAATATGTAACAAATTGCTTATATTCCCCTTGAGGGAAGTAAAAAAGGGAGGAAGAATATTTAGAAATCAATTTTCAAAATGAATGTAGAAAGCACAGGAGTCAATGGAATCTTTCTTAAAAGTATATATTTTGTTTAGTTATTTTCAGTTGTGTACAATTCCTCAGGATCCAATTTAGGGTTCTCTTGGTAAAGATAATGGTGTTATCTGTCATTATCCAATTCTTTTTAATGAATTCAAATCTTGCCTTAGACACTAGCTCTGAAAGCTTAAGAAGTTATTTAATTATGTTTACCTCAGTTTCTTCATCTATAAAATGAATTGGAAAAGGAAAAACCATTATGTTTTCTAGTGCATTTAGTAGAAATAAGTGCTGTTTTGCCAAAAGATTATTTAATCCACTGAAACAGATTACTTTTGTTGCTTTTGTTAATTATATAGAAAATTATTTCTAATATTGATCCAGACTACATTTTTAAATCACATTTAGTACTAGCATATGGTGGGGTCATACACATGATTTCTAAGTCATCACATTCATAACAACAACATAATAATAATAATGATCTTAGCTATCCTGTGCATTATGTTTTCCAGTGTGAATATAAAAATGCATCTATGTTAAATCATTATAAGAGAGAAGTAAGGAATTTTCCTGAGCTCTTACTAGTTTCAGAAACAATGCCAAATCAAGTCTCTAAATGGATTCTGGAGTGATAGAA